>NC_139333.1:36745485-37265761 GCF_056507025.1 Lutjanus erythropterus | reverse complement strand
TAAAAAGACACAAAACCACCTTTTCCAACAAGAAGATGATGATTGCAGCCACTTGGCTGTGGAAAGTGTGCTTTTTGAGCTTTTTACGCTCTGAAAACGCTTATTTCACCATATGCAGTCACATACAGGGCCCAAATCACAGTGGTCACTCATGCTAAAAAAGTGAAAAATCTGCCAAAACAGGGCATAAAAAGACACAAAACCACCTTTTCCAACAAGAAGATGATGATTGCAGCCACTTGGCTGTGGAAAGTGTGATTTTTGAGCTTTTTACGCTCTGAAAACGCTTATTTCACCATATGCAGTCACATACAGGGCTCAAATCGCAGTGGTCACTCATGCTAAAAAAGTGAAAAATCTGCCAAAACAGGGCATGAAAAGACACAAAACCACCTTTTCCAACAAGAAGATGATGATTGCAGCCACTTGGCTGTGGAAAGTGTGATTTTTGAGCTTTTTACGCTCTGAAAACGCTTATTTCACCATATGCAGTCACATACAGGGCCCAAATCACAGTGGTCACTCATGCTAAAAAAGTGAAAAATCTGCCAAAACAGGGCATAAAAAGACACAAAACCACCTTTTCCAACAAGAAGATGATGATTGCAGCCACTTGGCTGTGGAAAGTGTGCTTTTTGAGCTTTTTACGCTCTGAAAACGCTTATTTCACCATATGCAGTCACATACAGGGCCCAAATCACAGTGGTCACTCATGCTAAAAAAGTGAAAAATCTGCCAAAACAGGGCATAAAAAGACACAAAACCACCTTTTCCAACAAGAAGATGATGATTGCAGCCACTTGGCTGTGGAAAGTGTGATTTTTGAGCTTTTTACGCTCTGAAAACGCTTATTTCACCATATGCAGTCACATACAGGGCTCAAATCGCAGTGGTCACTCATGCTAAAAAAGTGAAAAATCTGCCAAAACAGGGCATGAAAAGACACAAAACCACCTTTTCCAACAAGAAGATGATGATTGCAGCCACTTGGCTGTGGAAAGTGTGCTTTTTGAGCTTTTTACGCTCTGAAAACGCTTATTTCACCATATGCAGTCACATACAGGGCCCAAATCACAGTGGTCACTCATGCTAAAAAAGTGAAAAATCTGCCAAAACAGGGCATAAAAAGACACAAAACCACCTTTTCCAACAAGAAGATGATGATTGCAGCCACTTGGCTGTGGAAAGTGTGCTTTTTGAGCTTTTTACGCTCTTAAAACGCTTATTTCACCATATGCAGTCACATACAGGGCTCAAATCACAGTGGTCACTCATGCTAAAAAAGTGAAAAATCTGCCAAAACAGGGCATAAAAAGACACAAAACCACCTTTTCCAACAAGAAGATGATGATTGCAGCCACTTGGCTGTGGAAAGTGTGCTTTTTGAGCTTTTTACGCTCTTAAAACGCTTATTTCACCATATGCAGTCACATACAGGGCTCAAATCACAGTGGTCACTCATGCTAAAAAAGTGAAAAATCTGCCAAAACAGGGCATAAAAAGACACAAAACCACCTTTTCCAACAAGAAGATGATGATTGCAGCCACTTGGCTGTGGAAAGTGTGCTTTTTGAGCTTTTTACGCTCTGAAAACGCTTATTTCACCATATGCAGTCACATACAGGGCCCAAATCACAGTGGTCACTCATGCTAAAAAAGTGAAAAATCTGCCAAAACAGGGCATAAAAAGACACAAAACCACCTTTTCCAACAAGAAGATGATGATTGCAGCCACTTGGCTGTGGAAAGTGTGCTTTTTGAGCTTTTTACGCTCTTAAAACGCTTATTTCACCATATGCAGTCACATACAGGGCCCAAATCACAGTGGTCACTCATGCTAAAAAAGTGAAAAATCTGCCAAAACAGGGCATAAAAAGACACAAAACCACCTTTTCCAACAAGAAGATGATGATTGCAGCCACTTGGCTGTGGAAAGTGTGCTTTTTGAGCTTTTTACGCTCTTAAAACGCTTATTTCACCATATGCAGTCACATACAGGGCTCAAATCACAGTGGTCACTCATGCTAAAAAAGTGAAAAATCTGCCAAAACAGGGCATAAAAAGACACAAAACCACCTTTTCCAACAAGAAGATGATGATTGCAGCCACTTGGCTGTGGAAAGTGTGCTTTTTGAGCTTTTTACGCTCTTAAAACGCTTATTTCACCATATGCAGTCACATACAGGGCCCAAATCACAGTGGTCACTCATGCTAAAAAAGTGAAAAATCTGCCAAAACAGGGCATAAAAAGACACAAAACCACCTTTTCCAACAAGAAGATGATGATTGCAGCCACTTGGCTGTGGAAAGTGTGTTTTTTGAGCTTTTTACGCTCTGAAAACGCTTATTTCACCATATGCAGTCACATACAGGGCCCAAATCACAGTGGTCACTCATGCTAAAAAAGTGAAAAATCTGCCAAAACAGGGCATGAAAAGACACAAAACCACCTTTTCCAACAAGAAGATGATGATTGCAGCCACTTGGCTGTGGAAAGTGTGCTTTTTGAGCTTTTTACGCTCTGAAAACGCTTATTTCACCATATGCAGTCACATACAGGGCTCAAATCACAGTGGTCACTCATGCTAAAAAAGTGAAAAATCTGCCAAAACAGGGCATAAAAAGACACAAAACCACCTTTTCCAACAAGAAGATGATGATTGCAGCCACTTGGCTGTGGAAAGTGTGCTTTTTGAGCTTTTTACGCTCTTAAAACGCTTATTTCACCATATGCAGTCACATACAGGGCCCAAATCACAGTGGTCACTCATGCTAAAAAAGTGAAAAATCTGCCAAAACAGGGCATGAAAAGACACAAAACCACCTTTTCCAACAAGAAGATGATGATTGCAGCCACTTGGCTGTGGAAAGTGTGCTTTTTGAGCTTTTTACGCTCTTAAAACGCTTATTTCACCATATGCAGTCACATACAGGGCCCAAATCACAGTGGTCACTCATGCTAAAAAAGTGAAAAATCTGCCAAAACAGGGCATAAAAAGACACAAAACCACCTTTTCCAACAAGAAGATGATGATTGCAGCCACTTGGCTGTGGAAAGTGTGCTTTTTGAGCTTTTTACGCTCTTAAAACGCTTATTTCACCATATGCAGTCACATACAGGGCTCAAATCGCAGTGGTCACTCATGCTAAAAAAGTGAAAAATCTGCCAAAACAGGGCATGAAAAGACACAAAACCACCTTTTCCAACAAGAAGATGATGATTGCAGCCACTTGGCTGTGGAAAGTGTGATTTTTGAGCTTTTTACGCTCTGAAAACGCTTATTTCACCATATGCAGTCACATACAGGGCCCAAATCACAGTGGTCACTCATGCTAAAAAAGTGAAAAATCTGCCAAAACAGGGCATAAAAAGACACAAAACCACCTTTTCCAACAAGAAGATGATGATTGCAGCCACTTGGCTGTGGAAAGTGTGATTTTTGAGCTTTTTACGCTCTGAAAACGCTTATTTCACCATATGCAGTCACATACAGGGCTCAAATCGCAGTGGTCACTCATGCTAAAAAAGTGAAAAATCTGCCAAAACAGGGCATGAAAAGACACAAAACCACCTTTTCCAACAAGAAGATGATGATTGCAGCCACTTGGCTGTGGAAAGTGTGATTTTTGAGCTTTTTACCCTCTGAAAACGCTTATTTCACCATATGCAGTCACATACAGGGCCCAAATCACAGTGGTCACTCATGCTAAAAAAGTGAAAAATCTGCCAAAACAGGGCATAAAAAGACACAAAACCACCTTTTCCAACAAGAAGATGATGATTGCAGCCACTTGGCTGTGGAAAGTGTGCTTTTTGAGCTTTTTACGCTCTGAAAACGCTTATTTCACCATATGCAGTCACATACAGGGCCCAAATCACAGTGGTCACTCATGCTAAAAAAGTGAAAAATCTGCCAAAACAGGGCATGAAAAGACACAAAACCACCTTTTCCAACAAGAAGATGATGATTGCAGCCACTTGGCTGTGGAAAGTGTGCTTTTTGAGCTTTTTACGCTCTGAAAACGCTTATTTCACCATATGCAGTCACATACAGGGCTAAAATCACAGTGGTCACTCATGCTAAAAAAGTGAAAAATCTGCCAAAACAGGGCATAAAAAGACACAAAACCACCTTTTCCAACAAGAAGATGATGATTGCAGCCACTTGGCTGTGGAAAGTGTGCTTTTTGAGCTTTTTACGCTCTGAAAACGCTTATTTCACCATATGCAGTCACATACAGGGCTCAAATCACAGTGGTCACTCATGCTAAAAAAGTGAAAAATCTGCCAAAACAGGGCATAAAAAGACACAAAACCACCTTTTCCAACAAGAAGATGATGATTGCAGCCACTTGGCTGTGGAAAGTGTGCTTTTTGAGCTTTTTACGCTCTGAAAACGCTTATTTCACCATATGCAGTCACATACAGGGCCCAAATCACAGTGGTCACTCATGCTAAAAAAGTGAAAAATCTGCCAAAACAGGGCATAAAAAGACACAAAACCACCTTTTCCAACAAGAAGATGATGATTGCAGCCACTTGGCTGTGGAAAGTGTGATTTTTGAGCTTTTTACGCTCTGAAAACGCTTATTTCACCATATGCAGTCACATACAGGGCTCAAATCGCAGTGGTCACTCATGCTAAAAAAGTGAAAAATCTGCCAAAACAGGGCATGAAAAGACACAAAACCACCTTTTCCAACAAGAAGATGATGATTGCAGCCACTTGGCTGTGGAAAGTGTGATTTTTGAGCTTTTTACGCTCTGAAAACGCTTATTTCACCATATGCAGTCACATACAGGGCCCAAATCACAGTGGTCACTCATGCTAAAAAAGTGAAAAATCTGCCAAAACAGGGCATAAAAAGACACAAAACCACCTTTTCCAACAAGAAGATGATGATTGCAGCCACTTGGCTGTGGAAAGTGTGCTTTTTGAGCTTTTTACGCTCTGAAAACGCTTATTTCACCATATGCAGTCACATACAGGGCCCAAATCACAGTGGTCACTCATGCTAAAAAAGTGAAAAATCTGCCAAAACAGGGCATAAAAAGACACAAAACCACCTTTTCCAACAAGAAGATGATGATTGCAGCCACTTGGCTGTGGAAAGTGTGATTTTTGAGCTTTTTACGCTCTGAAAACGCTTATTTCACCATATGCAGTCACATACAGGGCCCAAATCACAGTGGTCACTCATGCTAAAAAAGTGAAAAATCTGCCAAAACAGGGCATAAAAAGACACAAAACCACCTTTTCCAACAAGAAGATGATGATTGCAGCCACTTGGCTGTGGAAAGTGTGCTTTTTGAGCTTTTTACGCTCTTAAAACGCTTATTTCACCATATGCAGTCACATACAGGGCTCAAATCACAGTGGTCACTCATGCTAAAAAAGTGAAAAATCTGCCAAAACAGGGCATAAAAAGACACAAAACCACCTTTTCCAACAAGAAGATGATGATTGCAGCCACTTGGCTGTGGAAAGTGTGCTTTTTGAGCTTTTTACGCTCTTAAAACGCTTATTTCACCATATGCAGTCACATACAGGGCTCAAATCACAGTGGTCACTCATGCTAAAAAAGTGAAAAATCTGCCAAAACAGGGCATAAAAAGACACAAAACCACCTTTTCCAACAAGAAGATGATGATTGCAGCCACTTGGCTGTGGAAAGTGTGCTTTTTGAGCTTTTTACGCTCTTAAAACGCTTATTTCACCATATGCAGTCACATACAGGGCTCAAATCACAGTGGTCACTCATGCTAAAAAAGTGAAAAATCTGCCAAAACAGGGCATAAAAAGACACAAAACCACCTTTTCCAACAAGAAGATGATGATTGCAGCCACTTGGCTGTGGAAAGTGTGCTTTTTGAGCTTTTTACGCTCTGAAAACGCTTATTTCACCATATGCAGTCACATACAGGGCCCAAATCACAGTGGTCACTCATGCTAAAAAAGTGAAAAATCTGCCAAAACAGGGCATAAAAAGACACAAAACCACCTTTTCCAACAAGAAGATGATGATTGCAGCCACTTGGCTGTGGAAAGTGTGCTTTTTGAGCTTTTTACGCTCTTAAAACGCTTATTTCACCATATGCAGTCACATACAGGGCCCAAATCACAGTGGTCACTCATGCTAAAAAAGTGAAAAATCTGCCAAAACAGGGCATAAAAAGACACAAAACCACCTTTTCCAACAAGAAGATGATGATTGCAGCCACTTGGCTGTGGAAAGTGTGCTTTTTGAGCTTTTTACGCTCTTAAAACGCTTATTTCACCATATGCAGTCACATACAGGGCTCAAATCACAGTGGTCACTCATGCTAAAAAAGTGAAAAATCTGCCAAAACAGGGCATAAAAAGACACAAAACCACCTTTTCCAACAAGAAGATGATGATTGCAGCCACTTGGCTGTGGAAAGTGTGCTTTTTGAGCTTTTTACGCTCTTAAAACGCTTATTTCACCATATGCAGTCACATACAGGGCCCAAATCACAGTGGTCACTCATGCTAAAAAAGTGAAAAATCTGCCAAAACAGGGCATAAAAAGACACAAAACCACCTTTTCCAACAAGAAGATGATGATTGCAGCCACTTGGCTGTGGAAAGTGTGTTTTTTGAGCTTTTTACGCTCTGAAAACGCTTATTTCACCATATGCAGTCACATACAGGGCCCAAATCACAGTGGTCACTCATGCTAAAAAAGTGAAAAATCTGCCAAAACAGGGCATGAAAAGACACAAAACCACCTTTTCCAACAAGAAGATGATGATTGCAGCCACTTGGCTGTGGAAAGTGTGCTTTTTGAGCTTTTTACGCTCTGAAAACGCTTATTTCACCATATGCAGTCACATACAGGGCTCAAATCACAGTGGTCACTCATGCTAAAAAAGTGAAAAATCTGCCAAAACAGGGCATAAAAAGACACAAAACCACCTTTTCCAACAAGAAGATGATGATTGCAGCCACTTGGCTGTGGAAAGTGTGCTTTTTGAGCTTTTTACGCTCTTAAAACGCTTATTTCACCATATGCAGTCACATACAGGGCCCAAATCACAGTGGTCACTCATGCTAAAAAAGTGAAAAATCTGCCAAAACAGGGCATGAAAAGACACAAAACCACCTTTTCCAACAAGAAGATGATGATTGCAGCCACTTGGCTGTGGAAAGTGTGCTTTTTGAGCTTTTTACGCTCTTAAAACGCTTATTTCACCATATGCAGTCACATACAGGGCCCAAATCACAGTGGTCACTCATGCTAAAAAAGTGAAAAATCTGCCAAAACAGGGCATAAAAAGACACAAAACCACCTTTTCCAACAAGAAGATGATGATTGCAGCCACTTGGCTGTGGAAAGTGTGCTTTTTGAGCTTTTTACGCTCTTAAAACGCTTATTTCACCATATGCAGTCACATACAGGGCTCAAATCGCAGTGGTCACTCATGCTAAAAAAGTGAAAAATCTGCCAAAACAGGGCATGAAAAGACACAAAACCACCTTTTCCAACAAGAAGATGATGATTGCAGCCACTTGGCTGTGGAAAGTGTGATTTTTGAGCTTTTTACGCTCTGAAAACGCTTATTTCACCATATGCAGTCACATACAGGGCCCAAATCACAGTGGTCACTCATGCTAAAAAAGTGAAAAATCTGCCAAAACAGGGCATAAAAAGACACAAAACCACCTTTTCCAACAAGAAGATGATGATTGCAGCCACTTGGCTGTGGAAAGTGTGATTTTTGAGCTTTTTACGCTCTGAAAACGCTTATTTCACCATATGCAGTCACATACAGGGCTCAAATCGCAGTGGTCACTCATGCTAAAAAAGTGAAAAATCTGCCAAAACAGGGCATGAAAAGACACAAAACCACCTTTTCCAACAAGAAGATGATGATTGCAGCCACTTGGCTGTGGAAAGTGTGATTTTTGAGCTTTTTACGCTCTGAAAACGCTTATTTCACCATATGCAGTCACATACAGGGCCCAAATCACAGTGGTCACTCATGCTAAAAAAGTGAAAAATCTGCCAAAACAGGGCATAAAAAGACACAAAACCACCTTTTCCAACAAGAAGATGATGATTGCAGCCACTTGGCTGTGGAAAGTGTGCTTTTTGAGCTTTTTACGCTCTGAAAACGCTTATTTCACCATATGCAGTCACATACAGGGCCCAAATCACAGTGGTCACTCATGCTAAAAAAGTGAAAAATCTGCCAAAACAGGGCATAAAAAGACACAAAACCACCTTTTCCAACAAGAAGATGATGATTGCAGCCACTTGGCTGTGGAAAGTGTGCTTTTTGAGCTTTTTACGCTCTTAAAACGCTTATTTCACCATATGCAGTCACATACAGGGCCCAAATCACAGTGGTCACTCATGCTAAAAAAGTGAAAAATCTGCCAAAACAGGGCATGAAAAGACACAAAACCACCTTTTCCAACAAGAAGATGATGATTGCAGCCACTTGGCTGTGGAAAGTGTGCTTTTTGAGCTTTTTACGCTCTTAAAACGCTTATTTCACCATATGCAGTCACATACAGGGCTCAAATCACAGTGGTCACTCATGCTAAAAAAGTGAAAAATCTGCCAAAACAGGGCACGAAAAGACACAAAACCACCTTTTCCAACAAGAAGATGATGATTGCAGCCACTTGGCTGTGGAAAGTGTGCTTTTTGAGCTTTTTACGCTCTGAAAACGCTTATTTCACCATATGCAGTCACATACAGGGCCCAAATCACAGTGGTCACTCATGCTAAAAAAGTGAAAAATCTGCCAAAACAGGGCACGAAAAGACACAAAACCACCTTTCCCAACAAGAAGATGATGATTGCAGCCACTTGGCTGTGGAAAGTGTGCTTTTTGAGCTTTTTACGCTCTTAAAACGCTTATTTCACCATATGCAGTCACATACAGGGCCCAAATCACAGTGGTCACTCATGCTAAAAAAGTGAAAAATCTGCCAAAACAGGGCATAAAAAGACACAAAACCACCTTTTCCAACAAGAAGATGATGATTGCAGCCACTTGGCTGTGGAAAGTGTGCTTTTTGAGCTTTTTACGCTCTGAAAACGCTTATTTCACCATATGCAGTCACACACAGGGCCCAAATCACAGTGGTCACTCATGCTAAAAAAGTGAAAAATCTGCCAAAACAGGGCACGAAAAGACACAAAACCACCTTTTCCAACAAGAAGATGATGATTGCAGCCACTTGGCTGTGGAAAGTGTGCTTTTTGAGCTTTTTACGCTCTGAAAACGCTTATTTCACCATATGCAGTCACATACAGGGCCCAAATCACAGTGGTCACTCATGCTAAAAAAGTGAAAAATCTGCCAAAACAGGGCATAAAAAGACACAAAACCACCTTTTCCAACAAGAAGATGATGATTGCAGCCACTTGGCTGTGGAAAGTGTGCTTTTTGAGCTTTTTACGCTCTGAAAACGCTTATTTCACCATATGCAGTCACATACAGGGCCCAAATCACAGTGGTCACTCATGCTAAAAAAGTGAAAAATCTGCCAAAACAGGGCATAAAAAGACACAAAACCACCTTTTCCAACAAGAAGATGATGATTGCAGCCACTTGGCTGTGGAAAGTGTGCTTTTTGAGCTTTTTACGCTCTGAAAACGCTTATTTCACCATATGCAGTCACATACAGGGCTCAAATCACAGTGGTCACTCATGCTAAAAAAGTGAAAAATCTGCCAAAACAGGGCATAAAAAGACACAAAACCACCTTTTCCAACAAGAAGATGATGATTGCAGCCACTTGGCTGTGGAAAGTGTGCTTTTTGAGCTTTTTACGCTCTTAAAACGCTTATTTCACCATATGCAGTCACATACAGGGCCCAAATCACAGTGGTCACTCATGCTAAAAAAGTGAAAAATCTGCCAAAACAGGGCATGAAAAGACACAAAACCACCTTTTCCAACAAGAAGATGATGATTGCAGCCACTTGGCTGTGGAAAGTGTGCTTTTTGAGCTTTTTACGCTCTTAAAACGCTTATTTCACCATATGCAGTCACATACAGGGCCCAAATCACAGTGGTCACTCATGCTAAAAAAGTGAAAAATCTGCCAAAACAGGGCATAAAAAGACACAAAACCACCTTTTCCAACAAGAAGATGATGATTGCAGCCACTTGGCTGTGGAAAGTGTGCTTTTTGAGCTTTTTACGCTCTTAAAACGCTTATTTCACCATATGCAGTCACATACAGGGCTCAAATCGCAGTGGTCACTCATGCTAAAAAAGTGAAAAATCTGCCAAAACAGGGCATGAAAAGACACAAAACCACCTTTTCCAACAAGAAGATGATGATTGCAGCCACTTGGCTGTGGAAAGTGTGATTTTTGAGCTTTTTACGCTCTGAAAACGCTTATTTCACCATATGCAGTCACATACAGGGCCCAAATCACAGTGGTCACTCATGCTAAAAAAGTGAAAAATCTGCCAAAACAGGGCATAAAAAGACACAAAACCACCTTTTCCAACAAGAAGATGATGATTGCAGCCACTTGGCTGTGGAAAGTGTGATTTTTGAGCTTTTTACGCTCTGAAAACGCTTATTTCACCATATGCAGTCACATACAGGGCTCAAATCACAGTGGTCACTCATGCTAAAAAAGTGAAAAATCTGCCAAAACAGGGCATAAAAAGACACAAAACCACCTTTTCCAACAAGAAGATGATGATTGCAGCCACTTGGCTGTGGAAAGTGTGCTTTTTGAGCTTTTTACGCTCTTAAAACGCTTATTTCACCATATGCAGTCACATACAGGGCTCAAATCGCAGTGGTCACTCATGCTAAAAAAGTGAAAAATCTGCCAAAACAGGGCATGAAAAGACACAAAACCACCTTTTCCAACAAGAAGATGATGATTGCAGCCACTTGGCTGTGGAAAGTGTGATTTTTGAGCTTTTTACGCTCTGAAAACGCTTATTTCACCATATGCAGTCACATACAGGGCCCAAATCACAGTGGTCACTCATGCTAAAAAAGTGAAAAATCTGCCAAAACAGGGCATAAAAAGACACAAAACCACCTTTTCCAACAAGAAGATGATGATTGCAGCCACTTGGCTGTGGAAAGTGTGATTTTTGAGCTTTTTACGCTCTGAAAACGCTTATTTCACCATATGCAGTCACATACAGGGCTCAAATCGCAGTGGTCACTCATGCTAAAAAAGTGAAAAATCTGCCAAAACAGGGCATGAAAAGACACAAAACCACCTTTTCCAACAAGAAGATGATGATTGCAGCCACTTGGCTGTGGAAAGTGTGCTTTTTGAGCTTTTTACGCTCTTAAAACGCTTATTTCACCATATGCAGTCACATACAGGGCTCAAATCACAGTGGTCACTCATGCTAAAAAAGTGAAAAATCTGCCAAAACAGGGCACGAAAAGACACAAAACCACCTTTTCCAACAAGAAGATGATGATTGCAGCCACTTGGCTGTGGAAAGTGTGCTTTTTGAGCTTTTTACGCTCTTAAAACGCTTATTTCACCATATGCAGTCACATACAGGGCCCAAATCACAGTGGTCACTCATGCTAAAAAAGTGAAAAATCTGCCAAAACAGGGCATGAAAAGACACAAAACCACCTTTTCCAACAAGAAGATGATGATTGCAGCCACTTGGCTGTGGAAAGTGTGCTTTTTGAGCTTTTTACGCTCTTAAAACGCTTATTTCACCATATGCAGTCACATACAGGGCTCAAATCACAGTGGTCACTCATGCTAAAAAAGTGAAAAATCTGCCAAAACAGGGCACGAAAAGACACAAAACCACCTTTTCCAACAAGAAGATGATGATTGCAGCCACTTGGCTGTGGAAAGTGTGCTTTTTGAGCTTTTTACGCTCTGAAAACGCTTATTTCACCATATGCAGTCACATACAGGGCCCAAATCACAGTGGTCACTCATGCTAAAAAAGTGAAAAATCTGCCAAAACAGGGCACGAAAAGACACAAAACCACCTTTCCCAACAAGAAGATGATGATTGCAGCCACTTGGCTGTGGAAAGTGTGCTTTTTGAGCTTTTTACGCTCTTAAAACGCTTATTTCACCATATGCAGTCACATACAGGGCCCAAATCACAGTGGTCACTCATGCTAAAAAAGTGAAAAATCTGCCAAAACAGGGCATAAAAAGACACAAAACCACCTTTTCCAACAAGAAGATGATGATTGCAGCCACTTGGCTGTGGAAAGTGTGCTTTTTGAGCTTTTTACGCTCTGAAAACGCTTATTTCACCATATGCAGTCACACACAGGGCCCAAATCACAGTGGTCACTCATGCTAAAAAAGTGAAAAATCTGCCAAAACAGGGCACGAAAAGACACAAAACCACCTTTTCCAACAAGAAGATGATGATTGCAGCCACTTGGCTGTGGAAAGTGTGCTTTTTGAGCTTTTTACGCTCTGAAAACGCTTATTTCACCATATGCAGTCACATACAGGGCCCAAATCACAGTGGTCACTCATGCTAAAAAAGTGAAAAATCTGCCAAAACAGGGCATAAAAAGACACAAAACCACCTTTTCCAACAAGAAGATGATGATTGCAGCCACTTGGCTGTGGAAAGTGTGCTTTTTGAGCTTTTTACGCTCTGAAAACGCTTATTTCACCATATGCAGTCACATACAGGGCCCAAATCACAGTGGTCACTCATGCTAAAAAAGTGAAAAATCTGCCAAAACAGGGCATAAAAAGACACAAAACCACCTTTTCCAACAAGAAGATGATGATTGCAGCCACTTGGCTGTGGAAAGTGTGATTTTTGAGCTTTTTACGCTCTGAAAACGCTTATTTCACCATATGCAGTCACATACAGGGCTCAAATCGCAGTGGTCACTCATGCTAAAAAAGTGAAAAATCTGCCAAAACAGGGCATGAAAAGACACAAAACCACCTTTTCCAACAAGAAGATGATGATTGCAGCCACTTGGCTGTGGAAAGTGTGCTTTTTGAGCTTTTTACGCTCTGAAAACGCTTATTTCACCATATGCAGTCACATACAGGGCCCAAATCACAGTGGTCACTCATGCTAAAAAAGTGAAAAATCTGCCAAAACAGGGCATAAAAAGACACAAAACCACCTTTTCCAACAAGAAGATGATGATTGCAGCCACTTGGCTGTGGAAAGTGTGCTTTTTGAGCTTTTTACGCTCTTAAAACGCTTATTTCACCATATGCAGTCACATACAGGGCCCAAATCACAGTGGTCACTCATGCTAAAAAAGTGAAAAATCTGCCAAAACAGGGCATAAAAAGACACAAAACCACCTTTTCCAACAAGAAGATGATGATTGCAGCCACTTGGCTGTGGAAAGTGTGCTTTTTGAGCTTTTTACGCTCTTAAAACGCTTATTTCACCATATGCAGTCACATACAGGGCCCAAATCACAGTGGTCACTCATGCTAAAAAAGTGAAAAATCTGCCAAAACAGGGCATAAAAAGACACAAAACCACCTTTTCCAACAAGAAGATGATGATTGCAGCCACTTGGCTGTGGAAAGTGTGCTTTTTGAGCTTTTTACGCTCTTAAAACGCTTATTTCACCATATGCAGTCACATACAGGGCTCAAATTGCAGTGGTCACTCATGCTAAAAAAGTGAAAAATCTGCCAAAACAGGGCATAAAAAGACACAAAACCACCTTTTCCAACAAGAAGATGATGATTGCAGCCACTTGGCTGTGGAAAGTGTGCTTTTTGAGCTTTTTACGCTCTTAAAACGCTTATTTCACCATATGCAGTCACATACAGGGCTCAAATCGCAGTGGTCACTCATGCTAAAAAAGTGAAAAATCTGCCAAAACAGGGCATGAAAAGACACAAAACCACCTTTTCCAACAAGAAGATGATGATTGCAGCCACTTGGCTGTGGAAAGTGTGCTTTTTGAGCTTTTTACGCTCTTAAAACGCTTATTTCACCATATGCAGTCACATACAGGGCCCAAATCACAGTGGTCACTCATGCTAAAAAAGTGAAAAATCTGCCAAAACAGGGCATAAAAAGACACAAAACCACCTTTTCCAACAAGAAGATGATGATTGCAGCCACTTGGCTGTGGAAAGTGTGCTTTTTGAGCTTTTTACGCTCTTAAAACGCTTATTTCACCATATGCAGTCACATACAGGGCCCAAATCACAGTGGTCACTCATGCTAAAAAAGTGAAAAATCTGCCAAAACAGGGCATGAAAAGACACAAAACCACCTTTTCCAACAAGAAGATGATGATTGCAGCCACTTGGCTGTGGAAAGTGTGCTTTTTGAGCTTTTTACGCTCTTAAAACGCTTATTTCACCATATGCAGTCACATACAGGGCTCAAATCACAGTGGTCACTCATGCTAAAAAAGTGAAAAATCTGCCAAAACAGGGCATAAAAAGACACAAAACCACCTTTTCCAACAAGAAGATGATGATTGCAGCCACTTGGCTGTGGAAAGTGTGCTTTTTGAGCTTTTTACGCTCTTAAAACGCTTATTTCACCATATGCAGTCACATACAGGGCTCAAATCACAGTGGTCACTCATGCTAAAAAAGTGAAAAATCTGCCAAAACAGGGCATAAAAAGACACAAAACCACCTTTTCCAACAAGAAGATGATGATTGCAGCCACTTGGCTGTGGAAAGTGTGCTTTTTGAGCTTTTTACGCTCTGAAAACGCTTATTTCACCATATGCAGTCACATACAGGGCTCAAATCACAGTGGTCACTCATGCTAAAAAAGTGAAAAATCTGCCAAAACAGGGCATGAAAAGACACAAAACCACCTTTTCCAACAAGAAGATGATGATTGCAGCCACTTGGCTGTGGAAAGTGTGCTTTTTGAGCTTTTTACGCTCTGAAAACGCTTATTTCACCATATGCAGTCACATACAGGGCTCAAATCACAGTGGTCACTCATGCTAAAAAAGTGAAAAATCTGCCAAAACAGGGCATGAAAAGACACAAAACCACCTTTTCCAACAAGAAGATGATGATTGCAGCCACTTGGCTGTGGAAAGTGTGCTTTTTGAGCTTTTTACGCTCTTAAAACGCTTATTTCACCATATGCAGTCACATACAGGGCCCAAATCACAGTGGTCACTCATGCTAAAAAAGTGAAAAATCTGCCAAAACAGGGCATAAAAAGACACAAAACCACCTTTTCCAACAAGAAGATGATGATTGCAGCCACTTGGCTGTGGAAAGTGTGCTTTTTGAGCTTTTTACGCTCTTAAAACGCTTATTTCACCATATGCAGTCACATACAGGGCTCAAATCACAGTGGTCACTCATGCTAAAAAAGTGAAAAATCTGCCAAAACAGGGCATAAAAAGACACAAAACCACCTTTTCCAACAAGAAGATGATGATTGCAGCCACTTGGCTGTGGAAAGTGTGCTTTTTGAGCTTTTTACGCTCTTAAAACGCTTATTTCACCATATGCAGTCACATACAGGGCTCAAATCACAGTGGTCACTCATGCTAAAAAAGTGAAAAATCTGCCAAAACAGGGCATAAAAAGACACAAAACCACCTTTTCCAACAAGAAGATGATGATTGCAGCCACTTGGCTGTGGAAAGTGTGCTTTTTGAGCTTTTTACGCTCTTAAAACGCTTATTTCACCATATGCAGTCACATACAGGGCTCAAATCACAGTGGTCACTCATGCTAAAAAAGTGAAAAATCTGCCAAAACAGGGCATGAAAAGACACAAAACCACCTTTTCCAACAAGAAGATGATGATTGCAGCCACTTGGCTGTGGAAAGTGTGCTTTTTGAGCTTTTTACGCTCTTAAAACGCTTATTTCACCATATGCAGTCACATACAGGGCCCAAATCACAGTGGTCACTCATGCTAAAAAAGTGAAAAATCTGCCAAAACAGGGCATGAAAAGACACAAAACCACCTTTTCCAACAAGAAGATGATTATTGCAGCCACTTGGCTGTGGAAAGTGTGCTTTTTGAGCTTTTTACGCTATAAAAACGCTTATTTCACCATATGCAGTCACATACAGGGCCCATATCACAGTGGTCACTCATGCTAAAAAAGTGAAAAATCTGCCAAAACAGGGCATGAAAAGACACAAAACCACCTTTTCCAACAAGAAGATGATGATTGCAGCCACTTGGCTGTGGAAAGTGTGCTTTTTGAGCTTTTTACGCTATAAAAACGCTTATTTCACCATATGCAGTCACATACAGGGCCCATATCACAGTGGTCACTCATGCTAAAAAAGTGAAAAATCTGCCAAAACAGGGCATAAAAAGACACAAAACCACCTTTTCCAACAAGAAGATGATGATTGCAGCCACTTGGCTGTGGAAAGTGTGTTTTTTGAGCTTTTTACGCTCTGAAAACGCTTATTTCACCATATGCAGTCACATACAGGGCCCAAATCACAGTGGTCACTCATGCTAAAAAAGTGAAAAATCTGCCAAAACAGGGCATGAAAAGACACAAAACCACCTTTTCCAACAAGAAGATGATGATTGCAGCCACTTGGCTGTGGAAAGTGTGCTTTTTGAGCTTTTTACACTCTGAAAACGCTTATTTCACCATATGCAGTCACATACAGGGCCCAAATCACAGTGGTCACTCATGCTAAAAAAGTGAAAAATCTGCCAAAACAGGGCATAAAAAGACACAAAACCACCTTTTCCAACAAGAAGATGATGATTGCAGCCACTTGGCTGTGGAAAGTGTGCTTTTTGAGCTTTTTACGCTCTGAAAACGCTTATTTCACCATATGCAGTCACATACAGGGCTCAAATCACAGTGGTCACTCATGCTAAAAAAGTGAAAAATCTGCCAAAACAGGGCATAAAAAGACACAAAACCACCTTTTCCAACAAGAAGATGATGATTGCAGCCACTTGGCTGTGGAAAGTGTGCTTTTTGAGCTTTTTACGCTCTTAAAACGCTTATTTCACCATATGCAGTCACATACAGGGCCCAAATCACAGTGGTCACTCATGCTAAAAAAGTGAAAAATCTGCCAAAACAGGGCATAAAAAGACACAAAACCACCTTTTCCAACAAGAAGATGATGATTGCAGCCACTTGGCTGTGGAAAGTGTGCTTTTTGAGCTTTTTACGCTCTTAAAACGCTTATTTCACCATATGCAGTCACATACAGGGCCCAAATCACAGTGGTCACTCATGCTAAAAAAGTGAAAAATCTGCCAAAACAGGGCATAAAAAGACACAAAACCACCTTTTCCAACAAGAAGATGATGATTGCAGCCACTTGTCTGTGGAAAGTGTGCTTTTTGAGCTTTTTACGCTCTGAAAACGCTTATTTCACCATATGCAGTCACATACAGGGCTCAAATCACAGTGGTCACTCATGCTAAAAAAGTGAAAAATCTGCCAAAACAGGGCATAAAAAGACACAAAACCACCTTTTCCAACAAGAAGATGATGATTGCAGCCACTTGGCTGTGGAAAGTGTGCTTTTTGAGCTTTTTACGCTCTGAAAACGCTTATTTCACCATATGCAGTCACATACAGGGCTCAAATCACAGTGGTCACTCATGCTAAAAAAGTGAAAAATCTGCCAAAACAGGGCATAAAAAGACACAAAACCACCTTTTCCAACAAGAAGATGATGATTGCAGCCACTTGGCTGTGGAAAGTGTGCTTTTTGAGCTTTTTACGCTCTGAAAACGCTTAATTCACCATATGCAGTCACATACAGGGCTCAAATCACAGTGGTCACTCATGCTAAAAAAGTGAAAAATCTGCCAAAACAGGGCATAAAAAGACACAAAACCACCTTTTCCAACAAGAAGATGATGATTGCAGCCACTTGGCTGTGGAAAGTGTGCTTTTTGAGCTTTTTACGCTCTTAAAACGCTTATTTCACCATATGCAGTCACATACAGGGCCCAAATCACAGTGGTCACTCATGCTAAAAAAGTGAAAAATCTGCCAAAACAGGGCATAAAAAGACACAAAACCACCTTTTCCAACAAGAAGATGATGATTGCAGCCACTTGGCTGTGGAAAGTGTGCTTTTTGAGCTTTTTACGCTCTTAAAACGCTTATTTCACCATATGCAGTCACATACAGGGCCCAAATCACAGTGGTCACTCATGCTAAAAAAGTGAAAAATCTGCCAAAACAGGGCATAAAAAGACACAAAACCACCTTTTCCAACAAGAAGATGATGATTGCAGCCACTTGGCTGTGGAAAGTGTGCTTTTTGAGCTTTTTACGCTCTGAAAACGCTTATTTCACCATATGCAGTCACATACAGGGCCCAAATCACAGTGGTCACTCATGCTAAAAAAGTGAAAAATCTGCCAAAACAGGGCATAAAAAGACACAAAACCACCTTTTCCAACAAGAAGATGATGATTGCAGCCACTTGTCTGTGGAAAGTGTGCTTTTTGAGCTTTTTACGCTCTGAAAACGCTTATTTCACCATATACAGTCACATACAGGGCTCAAATCACAGTGGTCACTCATGCTAAAAAAGTGAAAAATCTGCCAAAACAGGGCATGAAAAGACACAAAACCACCTTTTCCAACAAGAAGATGATGATTGCAGCCACTTGTCTGTGGAAAGTGTGCTTTTTGAGCTTTTTACGCTCTGAAAACGCTTATTTCACCATATGCAGTCACATACAGGGCTCAAATCACAGTGGTCACTCATGCTAAAAAAGTGAAAAATCTGCCAAAACAGGGCATAAAAAGACACAAAACCACCTTTTCCAACAAGAAGATGATGATTGCAGCCACTTGGCTGTGGAAAGTGTGCTTTTTGAGCTTTTTACGCTCTTAAAACGCTTATTTCACCATATGCAGTCACATACAGGGCCCAAATCACAGTGGTCACTCATGCTAAAAAAGTGAAAAATCTGCCAAAACAGGGCATAAAAAGACACAAAACCACCTTTTCCAACAAGAAGATGATGATTGCAGCCACTTGTCTGTGGAAAGTGTGCTTTTTGAGCTTTTTACGCTCTGAAAACGCTTATTTCACCATATGCAGTCACATACAGGGCTCAAATCACAGTGGTCACTCATGCTAAAAAAGTGAAAAATCTGCCAAAACAGGGCATAAAAAGACACAAAACCACCTTTTCCAACAAGAAGATGATGATTGCAGCCACTTGGCTGTGGAAAGTGTGCTTTTTGAGCTTTTTACGCTCTGAAAACGCTTATTTCACCATATGCAGTCACATACAGGGCTCAAATCACAGTGGTCACTCATGCTAAAAAAGTGAAAAATCTGCCAAAACAGGGCATAAAAAGACACAAAACCACCTTTTCCAACAAGAAGATGATGATTGCAGCCACTTGGCTGTGGAAAGTGTGCTTTTTGAGCTTTTTACGCTCTGAAAACGCTTAATTCACCATATGCAGTCACATACAGGGCTCAAATCACAGTGGTCACTCATGCTAAAAAAGTGAAAAATCTGCCAAAACAGGGCATAAAAAGACACAAAACCACCTTTTCCAACAAGAAGATGATGATTGCAGCCACTTGGCTGTGGAAAGTGTGCTTTTTGAGCTTTTTACGCTCTTAAAACGCTTATTTCACCATATGCAGTCACATACAGGGCCCAAATCACAGTGGTCACTCATGCTAAAAAAGTGAAAAATCTGCCAAAACAGGGCATAAAAAGACACAAAACCACCTTTTCCAACAAGAAGATGATGATTGCAGCCACTTGGCTGTGGAAAGTGTGCTTTTTGAGCTTTTTACGCTCTGAAAACGCTTATTTCACCATATGCAGTCACATACAGGGCCCAAATCACAGTGGTCACTCATGCTAAAAAAGTGAAAAATCTGCCAAAACAGGGCATAAAAAGACACAAAACCACCTTTTCCAACAAGAAGATGATGATTGCAGCCACTTGGCTGTGGAAAGTGTGCTTTTTGAGCTTTTTACGCTCTGAAAACGCTTATTTCACCATATGCAGTCACATACAGGGCTCAAATCACAGTGGTCACTCATGCTAAAAAAGTGAAAAATCTGCCAAAACAGGGCATAAAAAGACACAAAACCACCTTTTCCAACAAGAAGATGATGATTGCAGCCACTTGGCTGTGGAAAGTGTGCTTTTTGAGCTTTTTACGCTCTGAAAACGCTTATTTCACCATATGCAGTCACATACAGGGCTCAAATCACAGTGGTCACTCATGCTAAAAAAGTGAAAAATCTGCCAAAACAGGGCACGAAAAGACACAAAACCACCTTTTCCAACAAGAAGATGATGATTGCAGCCAATTGGCTGTGGAAAGTGTGCTTTTTGAGCTTTTTACGCTCTTAAAACGCTTATTTCACCATATGCAGTCACATACAGGGCTCAAATCACAGTGGTCACTCATGCTAAAAAAGTGAAAAATCTGCCAAAACAGGGCAGAAAAAGACACAAAACCACCTTTTCCAACAAGAAGATGATGATTGCAGCCACTTGGCTGTGGAAAGTGTGCTTTTTGAGCTTTTTACGCTCTGAAAACGCTTATTTCACCATATGCAGTCACATACAGGGCTCAAATCACAGTGGTCACTCATGCTAAAAAAGTGAAAAATCTGCCAAAACAGGGCATAAAAAGACACAAAACCACCTTTTCCAACAAGAAGATGATGATTGCAGCCACTTGGCTGTGGAAAGTGTGCTTTTTGAG
Organism: Lutjanus erythropterus; assembly: GCF_056507025.1. Taxonomy (NCBI): domain Eukaryota; kingdom Metazoa; phylum Chordata; class Actinopteri; order Lutjaniformes; family Lutjanidae; genus Lutjanus; species Lutjanus erythropterus. The sequence goes on along the minus strand of NC_139333.1, from coordinate 37,245,112 downwards.
CTTTTTACGCTCTGAAAACGCTTATTTCACCATATGCAGTCACACACAGGGCCCAAATCACAGTAGTCACTCATGCTAAAAAAGTGAAAAATCTGCCAAAACAGGGCATGAAAAGACACAAAACCACCTTTTCCAACAAGAAGATGATGATTGCAGCCACTTGGCTGTGGAAAGTGTGCTTTTTGAGCTTTTTACGCTCTTAAAACGCTTATTTCACCATATGCAGTCACACACAGGGCCCAAATCACAGTGGTCACTCATGCTAAAAAAGTGAAAAATCTGCCAAAACAGGGCATGAAAAGACACAAAACCACCTTTTCCAACAAGAAGATGATGATTGCAGCCACTTGGCTGTGGAAAGTGTGCTTTTTGAGCTTTTTACGCTCTTAAAACGCTTATTTCACCATATGCAGTCACATACAGGGCTCAAATCACAGTGGTCACTAATGCTAAAAAAGTGAAAAATCTGCCAAAACAGGGCATAAAAAGACACAAAACCACCTTTTCCAACAAGAAGATGATGATTGCAGCCACTTGGCTGTGGAAAGTGTGCTTTTTGAGCTTTTTACGCTCTGAAAACGCTTATTTCACCATATGCAGTCACAAACAGGGCTCAAATCACAGTGGTCACTCATGCTAAAAAAGTGAAAAATCTGCCAAAACAGGGCATAAAAAGACACAAAACCACCTTTTCCAACAAGAAGATGATGATTGCAGCCACTTGGCTGTGGAAAGTGTGCTTTTTGAGCTTTTTACGCTCTGAAAACGCTTATTTCACCATATGCAGTCACATACAGGGCTCAAATCACAGTGGTCACTCATGCTAAAAAAGTGAAAAATCTGCCAAAACAGGGCATAAAAAGACACAAAACCACCTTTTCCAACAAGAAGATGATGATTGCAGCCACTTGGCTGTGGAAAGTGTGCTTTTTGAGCTTTTTACGCTCTGAAAACGCTTATTTCACCATATGCAGTCACACACAGGGCCCAAATCACAGTGGTCACTCATGCTAAAAAAGTGAAAAATCTGCCAAAACAGGGCATGAAAAGACACAAAACCACCTTTTCCAACAAGAAGATGATGATTGCAGCCACTTGGCTGTGGAAAGTGTGCTTTTTGAGCTTTTTACGCTCTTAAAACGCTTATTTCACCATATGCAGTCACATACAGGGCTCAAATCACAGTGGTCACTAATGCTAAAAAAGTGAAAAATCTGCCAAAACAGGGCATAAAAAGACACAAAACCACCTTTTCCAACAAGAAGATGATGATTGCAGCCACTTGGCTGTGGAAAGTGTGCTTTTTGAGCTTTTTACGCTCTGAAAACGCTTATTTCACCATATGCAGTCACAAACAGGGCTCAAATCACAGTGGTCACTCATGCTAAAAAAGTGAAAAATCTGCCAAAACAGGGCATAAAAAGACACAAAACCACCTTTTCCAACAAGAAGATGATGATTGCAGCCACTTGGCTGTGGAAAGTGTGCTTTTTGAGCTTTTTACGCTCTGAAAACGCTTATTTCACCATATGCAGTCACATACAGGGCTCAAATCACAGTGGTCACTCATGCTAAAAAAGTGAAAAATCTGCCAAAACAGGGCATAAAAAGACACAAAACCACCTTTTCCAACAAGAAGATGATGATTGCAGCCACTTGGCTGTGGAAAGTGTGCTTTTTGAGCTTTTTACGCTCTGAAAACGCTTATTTCACCATATGCAGTCACATACAGGGCCCAAATCACAGTGGTCACTCATGCTAAAAAAGTGAAAAATCTGCCAAAACAGGGCATAAAAAGACACAAAACCACCTTTTCCAACAAGAAGATGATGATTGCAGCCACTTGGCTGTGGAAAGTGTGCTTTTTGAGCTTTTTACGCTATAAAAACGCTTATTTCACCATATGCAGTCACATACAGGGCCCATATCACAGTGGTCACTCATGCTAAAAAAGTGAAAAATCTGCCAAAACAGGGCATAAAAAGACACAAAACCACCTTTCCCAACAAGAAGATGATGATTGCAGCCACTTGGCTGTGGAAAGTGTGCTTTTTGAGCTTTTTACGCTCTTAAAACGCTTATTTCACCATATGCAGTCACATACAGGGCCCAAATCACAGTGGTCACTCATGCTAAAAAAGTGAAAAATCTGCCAAAACAGGGCATGAAAAGACACAAAACCACCTTTTCCAACAAGAAGATGATGATTGCAGCCACTTGGCTGTGGAAAGTGTGCTTTTTGAGCTTTTTACGCTCTGAAAACGCTTATTTCACCATATGCAGTCACATACAGGGCCCAAATCACAGTGGTCACTCATGCTAAAAAAGTGAAAAATCTGCCAAAACAGGGCATAAAAAGACACAAAACCACCTTTTCCAACAAGAAGATGATGATTGCAGCCACTTGGCTGTGGAAAGTGTGCTTTTTGAGCTTTTTACGCTCTTAAAACGCTTATTTCACCATATGCAGTCCCATACAGGGCCCAAATCACAGTGGTCACTCATGCTAAAAAAGTGAAAAATCTGCCAAAACAGGGCATAAAAAGACACAAAACCACCTTTTCCAACAAGAAGATGATGATTGCAGCCACTTGGCTGTGGAAAGTGTGCTTTTTGAGCTTTTTACGCTCTTAAAACGCTTATTTCACCATATGCAGTCACATACAGGGCCCAAATCACAGTGGTCACTCATGCTAAAAAAGTGAAAAATCTGCCAAAACAGGGCATAAAAAGACACAAAACCACCTTTTCCAACAAGAAGATGATGATTGCAGCCACTTGGCTGTGGAAAGTGTGCTTTTTGAGCTTTTTACGCTCTGAAAACGCTTATTTCACCATATGCAGTCACATACAGGGCTCAAATCACAGTGGTCACTCATGCTAAAAAAGTGAAAAATCTGCCAAAACAGGGCATAAAAAGACACAAAACCACCTTTTCCAACAAGAAGATGATGATTGCAGCCACTTGGCTGTGGAAAGTGTGCTTTTTGAGCTTTTTACGCTATAAAAACGCTTATTTCACCATATGCAGTCACATACAGGGCCCATATCACAGTGGTCACTCATGCTAAAAAAGTGAAAAATCTGCCAAAACAGGGCATAAAAAGACACAAAACCACCTTTCCCAACAAGAAGATGATGATTGCAGCCACTTGGCTGTGGAAAGTGTGCTTTTTGAGCTTTTTACGCTCTTAAAACGCTTATTTCACCATATGCAGTCACATACAGGGCCCAAATCACAGTGGTCACTCATGCTAAAAAAGTGAAAAATCTGCCAAAACAGGGCATGAAAAGACACAAAACCACCTTTTCCAACAAGAAGATGATGATTGCAGCCACTTGGCTGTGGAAAGTGTGCTTTTTGAGCTTTTTACGCTCTGAAAACGCTTATTTCACCATATGCAGTCACATACAGGGCCCAAATCACAGTGGTCACTCATGCTAAAAAAGTGAAAAATCTGCCAAAACAGGGCATAAAAAGACACAAAACCACCTTTTCCAACAAGAAGATGATGATTGCAGCCACTTGGCTGTGGAAAGTGTGCTTTTTGAGCTTTTTACGCTCTTAAAACGCTTATTTCACCATATGCAGTCCCATACAGGGCCCAAATCACAGTGGTCACTCATGCTAAAAAAGTGAAAAATCTGCCAAAACAGGGCATAAAAAGACACAAAACCACCTTTTCCAACAAGAAGATGATGATTGCAGCCACTTGGCTGTGGAAAGTGTGCTTTTTGAGCTTTTTACGCTCTTAAAACGCTTATTTCACCATATGCAGTCCCATACAGGGCCCAAATCACAGTGGTCACTCATGCTAAAAAAGTGAAAAATCTGCCAAAACAGGGCATAAAAAGACACAAAACCACCTTTTCCAACAAGAAGATGATGATTGCAGCCACTTGGCTGTGGAAAGTGTGCTTTTTGAGCTTTTTACGCTCTTAAAACGCTTATTTCACCATATGCAGTCACATACAGGGCTCAAATCACAGTGGTCACTCATGCTAAAAAAGTGAAAAATCTGCCAAAACAGGGCATAAAAAGACACAAAACCACCTTTTCCAACAAGAAGATGATGATTGCAGCCACTTGGCTGTGGAAAGTGTGCTTTTTGAGCTTTTTACGCTCTGAAAACGCTTAATTCACCATATGCAGTCACATACAGGGCTCAAATCACAGTGGTCACTCATGCTAAAAAAGTGAAAAATCTGCCAAAACAGGGCATAAAAAGACACAAAACCACCTTTTCCAACAAGAAGATGATGATTGCAGCCACTTGGCTGTGGAAAGTGTGCTTTTTGAGCTTTTTACGCTCTGAAAACGCTTATTTCACCATATGCAGTCACATACAGGGCTCAAATCACAGTGGTCACTCATGCTAAAAAAGTGAAAAATCTGCCAAAACAGGGCATAAAAAGACACAAAACCACCTTTTCCAACAAGAAGATGATGATTGCAGCCACTTGGCTGTGGAAAGTGTGCTTTTTGAGCTTTTTACGCTCTTAAAACGCTTATTTCACCATATGCAGTCCCATACAGGGCCCAAATCACAGTGGTCACTCATGCTAAAAAAGTGAAAAATCTGCCAAAACAGGGCATAAAAAGACACAAAACCACCTTTTCCAACAAGAAGATGATGATTGCAGCCACTTGGCTGTGGAAAGTGTGCTTTTTGAGCTTTTTACGCTCTTAAAACGCTTATTTCACCATATGCAGTCACATACAGGGCTCAAATCACAGTGGTCACTCATGCTAAAAAAGTGAAAAATCTGCCAAAACAGGGCACGAAAAGACACAAAACCACCTTTTCCAACAAGAAGATGATGATTGCAGCCACTTGGCTGTGGAAAGTGTGCTTTTTGAGCTTTTTACGCTCTGAAAACGCTTATTTCACCATATGCAGTCACATACAGGGCTCAAATCACAGTGGTCACTCATGCTAAAAAAGTGAAAAATCTGCCAAAACAGGGCATAAAAAGACACAAAACCACCTTTTCCAACAAGAAGATGATGATTGCAGCCACTTGGCTGTGGAAAGTGTGCTTTTTGAGCTTTTTACGCTCTGAAAACGCTTATTTCACCATATGCAGTCACATACAGGGCTCAAATCACAGTGGTCACTCATGCTAAAAAAGTGAAAAATCTGCCAAAACAGGGCATAAAAAGACACAAAACCACCTTTTCCAACAAGAAGATGATGATTGCAGCCACTTGGCTGTGGAAAGTGTGCTTTTTGAGCTTTTTACGCTCTGAAAACGCTTATTTCACCATATGCAGTCACATACAGGGCCCAAATCACAGTGGTCACTCATGCTAAAAAAGTGAAAAATCTGCCAAAACAGGGCATAAAAAGACACAAAACCACCTTTTCCAACAAGAAGATGATGATTGCAGCCATTTGGCTGTGGAAAGTGTGCTTTTTGAGCTTTTTACGCTCTGAAAACGCTTATTTCACCATATGCAGTCACATACAGGGCTCAAATCACAGTGGTCACTCATGCTAAAAAAGTGAAAAATCTGCCAAAACAGGGCATAAAAAGACACAAAACCACCTTTTCCAACAAGAAGATGATGATTGCAGCCACTTGGCTGTGGAAAGTGTGCTTTTTGAGCTTTTTACGCTATAAAAACGCTTATTTCACCATATGCAGTCACATACAGGGCCCATATCACAGTGGTCACTCATGCTAAAAAAGTGAAAAATCTGCCAAAACAGGGCATAAAAAGACACAAAACCACCTTTCCCAACAAGAAGATGATGATTGCAGCCACTTGGCTGTGGAAAGTGTGCTTTTTGAGCTTTTTACGCTCTTAAAACGCTTATTTCACCATATGCAGTCACATACAGGGCCCAAATCACAGTGGTCACTCATGCTAAAAAAGTGAAAAATCTGCCAAAACAGGGCATGAAAAGACACAAAACCACCTTTTCCAACAAGAAGATGATGATTGCAGCCACTTGGCTGTGGAAAGTGTGCTTTTTGAGCTTTTTACGCTCTGAAAACGCTTATTTCACCATATGCAGTCACATACAGGGCCCAAATCACAGTGGTCACTCATGCTAAAAAAGTGAAAAATCTGCCAAAACAGGGCATGAAAAGACACAAAACCACCTTTTCCAACAAGAAGATGATGATTGCAGCCACTTGGCTGTGGAAAGTGTGCTTTTTGAGCTTTTTACGCTCTGAAAACGCTTATTTCACCATATGCAGTCACATACAGGGCCCAAATCACAGTGGTCACTCATGCTAAAAAAGTGAAAAATCTGCCAAAACAGGGCATAAAAAGACACAAAACCACCTTTTCCAACAAGAAGATGATGATTGCAGCCACTTGGCTGTGGAAAGTGTGCTTTTTGAGCTTTTTACGCTCTGAAAACGCTTAATTCACCATATGCAGTCACATACAGGGCTCAAATCACAGTGGTCACTCATGCTAAAAAAGTGAAAAATCTGCCAAAACAGGGCATAAAAAGACACAAAACCACCTTTTCCAACAAGAAGATGATGATTGCAGCCACTTGGCTGTGGAAAGTGTGCTTTTTGAGCTTTTTACGCTCTTAAAACGCTTATTTCACCATATGCAGTCACATACAGGGCTCAAATCACAGTGGTCACTCATGCTAAAAAAGTGAAAAATCTGCCAAAACAGGGCATAAAAAGACACAAAACCACCTTTTCCAACAAGAAGATGATGATTGCAGCCACTTGGCTGTGGAAAGTGTGCTTTTTGAGCTTTTTACGCTCTTAAAACGCTTATTTCACCATATGCAGTCACATACAGTGCCTAAATCACAGTGGTCACTCATGCTAAAAAAGTGAAAAATCTGCCAAAACAGGGCATGAAAAGACACAAAACCATCTTTTCCAACAAGAAGATGATGATTGCAGCCACTTGGCTGTGGAAAGTGTGCTTTTTGAGCTTTTTACGCTCTTAAAACGCTTATTTCACCATATGCAGTCACATACAGGGCCCAAATCACAGTGGTCACTCATGCTAAAAAAGTGAAAAATCTGCCAAAACAGGGCATGAAAAGACACAAAACCACCCTTTCCAACAAGAAGATGATGATTGCAGCCACTTGGCTGTGGAAAGTGTGCTTTTTGAGCTTTTTACGCTCTGAAAACGCTTATTTCACCATATGCAGTCACATACAGGGCTCAAATCACAGTGGTCACTCATGCTAAAAAAGTGAAAAATCTGCCAAAACAGGGCATAAAAAGACACAAAACCACCTTTTCCAACAAGAAGATGATGATTGCAGCCACTTGGCTGTGGAAAGTGTGATTTTTGAGCTTTTTACGCTCTGAAAACGCTTATTTCACCATATGCAGTCACATACAGGGCTCAAATCGCAGTGGTCACCCATGCTAAAAAAGTGAAAAATCTGCCAAAACAGGGCATGAAAAGACACAAAACCACCTTTTCCAACAAGAAGATGATGATTGCAGCCACTTGGCTGTGGAAAGTGTGCTTTTTGAGCTTTTTACGCTCGTAAAACGCTTATTTCACCATATGCAGTCACATACAGGGCCCAAATCACAGTGGTCACTCATGCTAAAAAAGTGAAAAATCTGCTAAAACAGGGCATAAAAAGACACAAAACCACCTTTTCCAACAAGAAGATGATGATTGCAGCCACTTGGCTGTGGAAAGTGTGCTTTTTGAGCTTTTTACGCTCTTAAAACGCTTATTTCACCATATGCAGTCACATACAGGGCTCAAATCACAGTGGTCACTCATGCTAAAAAAGTGAAAAATCTGCCAAAACAGGGCATAAAAAGACACAAAACCACCTTTTCCAACAAGAAGATGATGATTGCAGCCACTTGGCTGTGGAAAGTGTGCTTTTTGAGCTTTTTACGCTCTTAAAACGCTTATTTCACCATATGCAGTCACATACAGGGCTCAAATCACAGTGGTCACTCATGCTAAAAAAGTGAAAAATCTGCCAAAACAGGGCATAAAAAGACACAAAACCACCTTTTCCAACAAGAAGATGATGATTGCAGCCACTTGGCTGTGGAAAGTGTGCTTTTTGAGCTTTTTACGCTCTTAAAACGCTTATTTCACCATATGCAGTCACATACAGGGCCCAAATCACAGTGGTCACTCATGCTAAAAAAGTGAAAAATCTGCCAAAACAGGGCATAAAAAGACACAAAACCACCTTTTCCAACAAGAAGATGATGATTGCAGCCACTTGGCTGTGGAAAGTGTGCTTTTTGAGCTTTTTACGCTCTTAAAACGCTTATTTCACCATATGCAGTCACATACAGGGCTCAAATCACAGTGGTCACTCATGCTAAAAAAGTGAAAAATCTGCCAAAACAGGGCATAAAAAGACACAAAACCACCTTTTCCAACAAGAAGATGATGATTGCAGCCACTTGGCTGTGGAAAGTGTGCTTTTTGAGCTTTTTACGCTCTGTAAACGCTTATTTCACCATATGCAGTCACATACAGGGCCCAAATCACAGTGGTCACTCATGCTAAAAAAGTGAAAAATCTGCCAAAACAGGGCATAAAAAGACACAAAACCACCTTTTCCAACAAGAAGATGATGATTGCAGCCACTTGGCTGTGGAACGTGTGCTTTTTGAGCTTTTTACGCTCTTAAAACGCTTATTTCACCATATGCAGTCACATACAGGGCCCAAATCACAGTGGTCACTCATGCTAAAAAAGTGAAAAATCTGCCAAAACAGGGCATGAAAAGACACAAAACCACCTTTTCCAACAAGAAGATGATGATTGCAGCCACTTGGCTGTGGAAAGTGTGCTTTTTGAGCTTTTTACGCTCTTAAAACGCTTATTTCACCATATGCAGTCACATACAGGGCCCAAATCACAGTGGTCACTCATGCTAAAAAAGTGAAAAATCTGCCAAAACAGGGCACGAAAAGACACAAAACCACCTTTTCCAACAAGAAGATGATGATTGCAGCCACTTGGCTGTGGAAAGTGTGCTTTTTGAGCTTTTTACGCTCTTAAAACGCTTATTTCACCATATGCAGTCACATACAGGGCTCAAATCACAGTGGTCACTCATGCTAAAAAAGTGAAAAATCTGCCAAAACAGGGCATAAAAAGACACAAAACCACCTTTTCCAACAAGAAGATGATGATTGCAGCCACTTGGCTGTGGAAAGTGTGCTTTTTGAGCTTTTTACGCTCTTAAAACGCTTATTTCACCATATGCAGTCACATACAGGGCCCAAATCACAGTGGTCACTCATGCTAAAAAAGTGAAAAATCTGCCAAAACAGGGCATAAAAAGACACAAAACCACCTTTTCCAACAAGAAGATGATGATTGCAGCCACTTGGCTGTGGAAAGTGTGCTTTTTGAGCTTTTTACGCTCTGAAAACGCTTATTTCACCATATGCAGTCACATACAGGGCTCAAATCGCAGTGGTCACTCATGCTAAAAAAGTGAAAAATCTGCCAAAACAGGGCATGAAAAGACACAAAACCACCTTTTCCAACAAGAAGATGATGATTGCAGCCACTTGGCTGTGGAAAGTGTGCTTTTTGAGCTTTTTACGCTCTTAAAACGCTTATTTCACCATATGCAGTCACATACAGGGCCCAAATCACAGTGGTCACTCATGCTAAAAAAGTGAAAAATCTGCCAAAACAGGGCATGAAAAGACACAAAACCACCTTTTCCAACAAGAAGATGATGATTGCAGCCACTTGGCTGTGGAAAGTGTGCTTTTTGAGCTTTTTACGCTCTTAAAACGCTTATTTCACCATATGCAGTCACATACAGGGCCCAAATCACAGTGGTCACTCATGCTAAAAAAGTGAAAAATCTGCCAAAACAGGGCACGAAAAGACACAAAACCACCTTTTCCAACAAGAAGATGATGATTGCAGCCACTTGGCTGTGGAAAGTGTGCTTTTTGAGCTTTTTACGCTCTTAAAACGCTTATTTCACCATATGCAGTCACATACAGGGCTCAAATCACAGTGGTCACTCATGCTAAAAAAGTGAAAAATCTGCCAAAACAGGGCATAAAAAGACACAAAACCACCTTTTCCAACAAGAAGATGATGATTGCAGCCACTTGGCTGTGGAAAGTGTGCTTTTTGAGCTTTTTACGCTCTTAAAACGCTTATTTCACCATATGCAGTCACATACAGGGCCCAAATCACAGTGGTCACTCATGCTAAAAAAGTGAAAAATCTGCCAAAACAGGGCATAAAAAGACACAAAACCACCTTTTCCAACAAGAAGATGATGATTGCAGCCACTTGGCTGTGGAAAGTGTGCTTTTTGAGCTTTTTACGCTCTGAAAACGCTTATTTCACCATATGCAGTCACATACAGGGCTCAAATCGCAGTGGTCACTCATGCTAAAAAAGTGAAAAATCTGCCAAAACAGGGCATGAAAAGACACAAAACCACCTTTTCCAACAAGAAGATGATGATTGCAGCCACTTGGCTGTGGAAAGTGTGCTTTTTGAGCTTTTTACGCTCTTAAAACGCTTATTTCACCATATGCAGTCACATACAGTGCCTAAATCACAGTGGTCACTCATGCTAAAAAAGTGAAAAATCTGCCAAAACAGGGCATGAAAAGACACAAAACCATCTTTTCCAACAAGAAGATGATGATTGCAGCCACTTGGCTGTGGAAAGTGTGCTTTTTGAGCTTTTTACGCTCTTAAAACGCTTATTTCACCATATGCAGTCACATACAGGGCCCAAATCACAGTGGTCACTCATGCTAAAAAAGTGAAAAATCTGCCAAAACAGGGCATGAAAAGACACAAAACCACCTTTTCCAACAAGAAGATGATGATTGCAGCCACTTGGCTGTGGAAAGTGTGCTTTTTGAGCTTTTTACGCTCTTAAAACGCTTATTTCACCATATGCAGTCACATACAGGGCCCAAATCACAGTGGTCACTCATGCTAAAAAAGTGAAAAATCTGCCAAAACAGGGCATGAAAAGACACAAAACCACCTTTTCCAACAAGAAGATGATGATTGCAGCCACTTGGCTGTGGAAAGTGTGCTTTTTGAGCTTTTTACGCTCTTAAAACGCTTATTTCACCATATGCAGTCACATACAGGGCCCAAATCACAGTGGTCACTCATGCTAAAAAAGTGAAAAATCTGCCAAAACAGGGCATGAAAAGACACAAAACCACCTTTTCCAACAAGAAGATGATGATTGCAGCCACTTGGCTGTGGAAAGTGTGCTTTTTGAGCTTTTTACGCTCTGTAAACGCTTATTTCACCATATGCAGTCACATACAGGGCCCAAATCACAGTGGTCACTCATGCTAAAAAAGTGAAAAATCTGCCAAAACAGGGCATAAAAAGACACAAAACCACCTTTTCCAACAAGAAGATGATGATTGCAGCCACTTGGCTGTGGAACGTGTGCTTTTTGAGCTTTTTACGCTCTTAAAACGCTTATTTCACCATATGCAGTCACATACAGGGCCCAAATCACAGTGGTCACTCATGCTAAAAAAGTGAAAAATCTGCCAAAACAGGGCATAAAAAGACACAAAACCACCTTTTCCAACAAGAAGATGATGATTGCAGCCACTTGGCTGTGGAAAGTGTGCTTTTTGAGCTTTTTACGCTCTTAAAACGCTTATTTCACCATATGCAGTCACATACAGGGCCCAAATCACAGTGGTCACTCATGCTAAAAAAGTGAAAAATCTGCCAAAACAGGGCATAAAAAGACACAAAACCACCTTTTCCAACAAGAAGATGATGATTGCAGCCACTTGGCTGTGGAAAGTGTGCTTTTTGAGCTTTTTACGCTCTTAAAACGCTTATTTCACCATATGCAGTCACATACAGTGCCTAAATCACAGTGGTCACTCATGCTAAAAAAGTGAAAAATCTGCCAAAACAGGGCATGAAAAGACACAAAACCACCTTTTCCAACAAGAAGATGATGATTGCAGCCACTTGGCTGTGGAAAGTGTGCTTTTTGAGCTTTTTACGCTCTTAAAACGCTTATTTCACCATATGCAGTCACATACAGGGCCCAAATCACAGTGGTCACTCATGCTAAAAAAGTGAAAAATCTGCCAAAACAGGGCATGAAAAGACACAAAACCACCTTTTCCAACAAGAAGATGATGATTGCAGCCACTTGGCTGTGGAAAGTGTGCTTTTTGAGCTTTTTACGCTCTTAAAACGCTTATTTCACCATATGCAGTCACATACAGGGCCCAAATCACAGTGGTCACTCATGCTAAAAAAGTGAAAAATCTGCCAAAACAGGGCATGAAAAGACACAAAACCACCTTTTCCAACAAGAAGATGATGATTGCAGCCACTTGGCTGTGGAAAGTGTGCTTTTTGAGCTTTTTACGCTCTTAAAACGCTTATTTCACCATATGCAGTCACATACAGGGCCCAAATCACAGTGGTCACTCATGCTAAAAAAGTGAAAAATCTGCCAAAACAGGGCACGAAAAGACACAAAACCACCTTTTCCAACAAGAAGATGATGATTGCAGCCACTTGGCTGTGGAAAGTGTGCTTTTTGAGCTTTTTACGCTCTTAAAACGCTTATTTCACCATATGCAGTCACATACAGGGCTCAAATCACAGTGGTCACTCATGCTAAAAAAGTGAAAAATCTGCCAAAACAGGGCATAAAAAGACACAAAACCACCTTTTCCAACAAGAAGATGATGATTGCAGCCACTTGGCTGTGGAAAGTGTGCTTTTTGAGCTTTTTACGCTCTTAAAACGCTTATTTCACCATATGCAGTCACATACAGGGCCCAAATCACAGTGGTCACTCATGCTAAAAAAGTGAAAAATCTGCCAAAACAGGGCATAAAAAGACACAAAACCACCTTTTCCAACAAGAAGATGATGATTGCAGCCACTTGGCTGTGGAAAGTGTGCTTTTTGAGCTTTTTACGCTCTGAAAACGCTTATTTCACCATATGCAGTCACATACAGGGCTCAAATCGCAGTGGTCACTCATGCTAAAAAAGTGAAAAATCTGCCAAAACAGGGCATGAAAAGACACAAAACCACCTTTTCCAACAAGAAGATGATGATTGCAGCCACTTGGCTGTGGAAAGTGTGCTTTTTGAGCTTTTTACGCTCTTAAAACGCTTATTTCACCATATGCAGTCACATACAGTGCCTAAATCACAGTGGTCACTCATGCTAAAAAAGTGAAAAATCTGCCAAAACAGGGCATGAAAAGACACAAAACCATCTTTTCCAACAAGAAGATGATGATTGCAGCCACTTGGCTGTGGAAAGTGTGCTTTTTGAGCTTTTTACGCTCTTAAAACGCTTATTTCACCATATGCAGTCACATACAGGGCCCAAATCACAGTGGTCACTCATGCTAAAAAAGTGAAAAATCTGCCAAAACAGGGCATGAAAAGACACAAAACCACCTTTTCCAACAAGAAGATGATGATTGCAGCCACTTGGCTGTGGAAAGTGTGCTTTTTGAGCTTTTTACGCTCTTAAAACGCTTATTTCACCATATGCAGTCACATACAGGGCCCAAATCACAGTGGTCACTCATGCTAAAAAAGTGAAAAATCTGCCAAAACAGGGCATGAAAAGACACAAAACCACCTTTTCCAACAAGAAGATGATGATTGCAGCCACTTGGCTGTGGAAAGTGTGCTTTTTGAGCTTTTTACGCTCTTAAAACGCTTATTTCACCATATGCAGTCACATACAGGGCCCAAATCACAGTGGTCACTCATGCTAAAAAAGTGAAAAATCTGCCAAAACAGGGCATGAAAAGACACAAAACCACCTTTTCCAACAAGAAGATGATGATTGCAGCCACTTGGCTGTGGAAAGTGTGCTTTTTGAGCTTTTTACGCTCTGTAAACGCTTATTTCACCATATGCAGTCACATACAGGGCCCAAATCACAGTGGTCACTCATGCTAAAAAAGTGAAAAATCTGCCAAAACAGGGCATAAAAAGACACAAAACCACCTTTTCCAACAAGAAGATGATGATTGCAGCCACTTGGCTGTGGAACGTGTGCTTTTTGAGCTTTTTACGCTCTTAAAACGCTTATTTCACCATATGCAGTCACATACAGGGCCCAAATCACAGTGGTCACTCATGCTAAAAAAGTGAAAAATCTGCCAAAACAGGGCATAAAAAGACACAAAACCACCTTTTCCAACAAGAAGATGATGATTGCAGCCACTTGGCTGTGGAAAGTGTGCTTTTTGAGCTTTTTACGCTCTTAAAACGCTTATTTCACCATATGCAGTCACATACAGGGCCCAAATCACAGTGGTCACTCATGCTAAAAAAGTGAAAAATCTGCCAAAACAGGGCATAAAAAGACACAAAACCACCTTTTCCAACAAGAAGATGATGATTGCAGCCACTTGGCTGTGGAAAGTGTGCTTTTTGAGCTTTTTACGCTCTTAAAACGCTTATTTCACCATATGCAGTCACATACAGTGCCTAAATCACAGTGGTCACTCATGCTAAAAAAGTGAAAAATCTGCCAAAACAGGGCATGAAAAGACACAAAACCACCTTTTCCAACAAGAAGATGATGATTGCAGCCACTTGGCTGTGGAAAGTGTGCTTTTTGAGCTTTTTACGCTCTTAAAACGCTTATTTCACCATATGCAGTCACATACAGGGCCCAAATCACAGTGGTCACTCATGCTAAAAAAGTGAAAAATCTGCCAAAACAGGGCATGAAAAGACACAAAACCACCTTTTCCAACAAGAAGATGATGATTGCAGCCACTTGGCTGTGGAAAGTGTGCTTTTTGAGCTTTTTACGCTCTTAAAACGCTTATTTCACCATATGCAGTCACATACAGGGCCCAAATCACAGTGGTCACTCATGCTAAAAAAGTGAAAAATCTGCCAAAACAGGGCATGAAAAGACACAAAACCACCTTTTCCAACAAGAAGATGATGATTGCAGCCACTTGGCTGTGGAAAGTGTGCTTTTTGAGCTTTTTACGCTCTTAAAACGCTTATTTCACCATATGCAGTCACATACAGGGCCCAAATCACAGTGGTCACTCATGCTAAAAAAGTGAAAAATCTGCCAAAACAGGGCACGAAAAGACACAAAACCACCTTTTCCAACAAGAAGATGATGATTGCAGCCACTTGGCTGTGGAAAGTGTGCTTTTTGAGCTTTTTACGCTCTTAAAACGCTTATTTCACCATATGCAGTCACATACAGGGCTCAAATCACAGTGGTCACTCATGCTAAAAAAGTGAAAAATCTGCCAAAACAGGGCATAAAAAGACACAAAACCACCTTTTCCAACAAGAAGATGATGATTGCAGCCACTTGGCTGTGGAAAGTGTGCTTTTTGAGCTTTTTACGCTCTTAAAACGCTTATTTCACCATATGCAGTCACATACAGGGCCCAAATCACAGTGGTCACTCATGCTAAAAAAGTGAAAAATCTGCCAAAACAGGGCATAAAAAGACACAAAACCACCTTTTCCAACAAGAAGATGATGATTGCAGCCACTTGGCTGTGGAAAGTGTGCTTTTTGAGCTTTTTACGCTCTTAAAACGCTTATTTCACCATATGCAGTCACATACAGGGCTCAAATCACAGTGGTCACTCATGCTAAAAAAGTGAAAAATCTGCCAAAACAGGGCATGAAAAGACACAAAACCACCTTTTCCAACAAGAAGATGATGATTGCAGCCACTTGGCTGTGGAAAGTGTGCTTTTTGAGCTTTTTACTTTCTTAAAACGCTTATTTCACCATATGCAGTCACATACAGGGCCCAAATCACAGTGGTCACTCATGCTAAAAAAGTGAAAAATCTGCCAAAACAGGGCATGAAAAGACACAAAACCACCTTTTCCAACAAGAAGATGATGATTGCAGCCACTTGGCTGTGGAAAGTGTGCTTTTTGAGCTTTTTACGCTCTGAAAACGCTTATTTCACCATATGCAGTCACATACAGGGCCCAAATCACAGTGGTCACTCATGCTAAAAAAGTGAAAAATCTGCCAAAACAGGGCATAAAAAGACACAAAACCACCTTTTCCAACAAGAAGATGATGATTGCAGCCACTTGGCTGTGGAAAGTGTGCTTTTTGAGCTTTTTACGCTCTGAAAACGCTTATTTCACCATATGCAGTCACATACAGGGCTCAAATCGCAGTGGTCACTCATGCTAAAAAAGTGAAAAATCTGCCAAAACAGGGCATGAAAAGACACAAAACCACCTTTTCCAACAAGAAGATGATGATTGCAGCCACTTGGCTGTGGAAAGTGTGCTTTTTGAGCTTTTTACGCTCTTAAAACGCTTATTTCACCATATGCAGTCACATACAGGGCCCAAATCACAGTGGTCACTCATGCTAAAAAAGTGAAAAATCTGCCAAAACAGGGCATGAAAAGACACAAAACCACCTTTTCCAACAAGAAGATGATGATTGCAGCCACTTGGCTGTGGAAAGTGTGCTTTTTGAGCTTTTTACGCTCTTAAAACGCTTATTTCACCATATGCAGTCACATACAGGGCCCAAATCACAGTGGTCACTCATGCTAAAAAAGTGAAAAATCTGCCAAAACAGGGCATGAAAAGACACAAAACCACCTTTTCCAACAAGAAGATGATGATTGCAGCCACTTGGCTGTGGAAAGTGTGCTTTTTGAGCTTTTTACGCTCTTAAAACGCTTATTTCACCATATGCAGTCACATACAGGGCCCAAATCACAGTGGTCACTCATGCTAAAAAAGTGAAAAATCTGCCAAAACAGGGCATGAAAAGACACAAAACCACCTTTTCCAACAAGAAGATGATGATTGCAGCCACTTGGCTGTGGAAAGTGTGCTTTTTGAGCTTTTTACGCTCTTAAAACGCTTATTTCACCATATGCAGTCACATACAGGGCCCAAATCACAGTGGTCACTCATGCTAAAAAAGTGAAAAATCTGCCAAAACAGGGCATGAAAAGACACAAAACCACCTTTTCCAACAAGAAGATGATGATTGCAGCCACTTGGCTGTGGAAAGTGTGCTTTTTGAGCTTTTTACGCTCTTAAAACGCTTATTTCACCATATGCAGTCACATACAGGGCTCAAATCGCAGTGGTCACTCATGCTAAAAAAGTGAAAAATCTGCCAAAACAGGGCATGAAAAGACACAAAACCACCTTTTCCAACAAGAAGATGATGATTGCAGCCACTTGGCTGTGGAAAGTGTGCTTTTTGAGCTTTTTACGCTCTTAAAACGCTTATTTCACCATATGCAGTCACATACAGGGCCCAAATCACAGTGGTCACTCATGCTAAAAAAGTGAAAAATCTGCCAAAACAGGGCATGAAAAGACACAAAACCACCTTTTCCAACAAGAAGATGATGATTGCAGCCACTTGGCTGTGGAAAGTGTGCTTTTTGAGCTTTTTACGCTCTTAAAACGCTTATTTCACCATATGCAGTCACATACAGGGCCCAAATCACAGTGGTCACTCATGCTAAAAAAGTGAAAAATCTGCCAAAACAGGGCATGAAAAGACACAAAACCACCTTTTCCAACAAGAAGATGATGATTGCAGCCACTTGGCTGTGGAAAGTGTGCTTTTTGAGCTTTTTACGCTCTGTAAACGCTTATTTCACCATATGCAGTCACATACAGGGCCCAAATCACAGTGGTCACTCATGCTAAAAAAGTGAAAAATCTGCCAAAACAGGGCATAAAAAGACACAAAACCACCTTTTCCAACAAGAAGATGATGATTGCAGCCACTTGGCTGTGGAACGTGTGCTTTTTGAGCTTTTTACGCTCTTAAAACGCTTATTTCACCATATGCAGTCACATACAGGGCCCAAATCACAGTGGTCACTCATGCTAAAAAAGTGAAAAATCTGCCAAAACAGGGCATAAAAAGACACAAAACCACCTTTTCCAACAAGAAGATGATGATTGCAGCCACTTGGCTGTGGAAAGTGTGCTTTTTGAGCTTTTTACGCTCTTAAAACGCTTATTTCACCATATGCAGTCACATACAGGGCCCAAATCACAGTGGTCACTCATGCTAAAAAAGTGAAAAATCTGCCAAAACAGGGCATAAAAAGACACAAAACCACCTTTTCCAACAAGAAGATGATGATTGCAGCCACTTGGCTGTGGAAAGTGTGCTTTTTGAGCTTTTTACGCTCTGAAAACGCTTATTTCACCATATGCAGTCACATACAGGGCTCAAATCACAGTGGTCACTCATGCTAAAAAAGTGAAAAATCTGCCAAAACAGGGCATAAAAAGACACAAAACCACCTTTTCCAACAAGAAGATGATGATTGCAGCCACTTGGCTGTGGAAAGTGTGCTTTTTGAGCTTTTTACGCTATAAAAACGCTTATTTCACCATATGCAGTCACATACAGGGCCCATATCACAGTGGTCACTCATGCTAAAAAAGTGAAAAATCTGCCAAAACAGGGCATAAAAAGACACAAAACCACCTTTCCCAACAAGAAGATGATGATTGCAGCCACTTGGCTGTGGAAAGTGTGCTTTTTGAGCTTTTTACGCTCTTAAAACGCTTATTTCACCATATGCAGTCACATACAGGGCCCAAATCACAGTGGTCACTCATGCTAAAAAAGTGAAAAATCTGCCAAAACAGGGCATGAAAAGACACAAAACCACCTTTTCCAACAAGAAGATAATGATTGCAGCCACTTGGCTGTGGAAAGTGTGCTTTTTGAGCTTTTTACGCTCTGAAAACGCTTATTTCACCATATGCAGTCACATACAGGGCCCAAATCACAGTGGTCACTCATGCTAAAAAAGTGAAAAATCTGCCAAAACAGGGCATAAAAAGACACAAAACCACCTTTTCCAACAAGAAGATGATGATTGCAGCCACTTGGCTGTGGAAAGTGTGCTTTTTGAGCTTTTTACGCTCTTAAAACGCTTATTTCACCATATGCAGTCCCATACAGGGCCCAAATCACAGTGGTCACTCATGCTAAAAAAGTGAAAAATCTGCCAAAACAGGGCATAAAAAGACACAAAACCACCTTTTCCAACAAGAAGATGATGATTGCAGCCACTTGGCTGTGGAAAGTGTGCTTTTTGAGCTTTTTACGCTCTTAAAACGCTTATTTCACCATATGCAGTCCCATACAGGGCCCAAATCACAGTGGTCACTCATGCTAAAAAAGTGAAAAATCTGCCAAAACAGGGCATAAAAAGACACAAAACCACCTTTTCCAACAAGAAGATGATGATTGCAGCCACTTGGCTGTGGAAAGTGTGCTTTTTGAGCTTTTTACGCTCTTAAAACGCTTATTTCACCATATGCAGTCACATACAGGGCTCAAATCACAGTGGTCACTCATGCTAAAAAAGTGAAAAATCTGCCAAAACAGGGCATAAAAAGACACAAAACCACCTTTTCCAACAAGAAGATGATGATTGCAGCCACTTGGCTGTGGAAAGTGTGCTTTTTGAGCTTTTTACGCTCTGAAAACGCTTAATTCACCATATGCAGTCACATACAGGGCTCAAATCACAGTGGTCACTCATGCTAAAAAAGTGAAAAATCTGCCAAAACAGGGCATAAAAAGACACAAAACCACCTTTTCCAACAAGAAGATGATGATTGCAGCCACTTGGCTGTGGAAAGTGTGCTTTTTGAGCTTTTTACGCTCTGAAAACGCTTATTTCACCATATGCAGTCACATACAGGGCTCAAATCACAGTGGTCACTCATGCTAAAAAAGTGAAAAATCTGCCAAAACAGGGCATAAAAAGACACAAAACCACCTTTTCCAACAAGAAGATGATGATTGCAGCCACTTGGCTGTGGAAAGTGTGCTTTTTGAGCTTTTTACGCTCTTAAAACGCTTATTTCACCATATGCAGTCCCATACAGGGCCCAAATCACAGTGGTCACTCATGCTAAAAAAGTGAAAAATCTGCCAAAACAGGGCATAAAAAGACACAAAACCACCTTTTCCAACAAGAAGATGATGATTGCAGCCACTTGGCTGTGGAAAGTGTGCTTTTTGAGCTTTTTACGCTCTTAAAACGCTTATTTCACCATATGCAGTCACATACAGGGCTCAAATCACAGTGGTCACTCATGCTAAAAAAGTGAAAAATCTGCCAAAACAGGGCACGAAAAGACACAAAACCACCTTTTCCAACAAGAAGATGATGATTGCAGCCACTTGGCTGTGGAAAGTGTGCTTTTTGAGCTTTTTACGCTCTGAAAACGCTTATTTCACCATATGCAGTCACATACAGGGCTCAAATCACAGTGGTCACTCATGCTAAAAAAGTGAAAAATCTGCCAAAACAGGGCATAAAAAGACACAAAACCACCTTTTCCAACAAGAAGATGATGATTGCAGCCACTTGGCTGTGGAAAGTGTGCTTTTTGAGCTTTTTACGCTCTGAAAACGCTTATTTCACCATATGCAGTCACATACAGGGCTCAAATCACAGTGGTCACTCATGCTAAAAAAGTGAAAAATCTGCCAAAACAGGGCATAAAAAGACACAAAACCACCTTTTCCAACAAGAAGATGATGATTGCAGCCACTTGGCTGTGGAAAGTGTGCTTTTTGAGCTTTTTACGCTCTGAAAACGCTTATTTCACCATATGCAGTCACATACAGGGCCCAAATCACAGTGGTCACTCATGCTAAAAAAGTGAAAAATCTGCCAAAACAGGGCATAAAAAGACACAAAACCACCTTTTCCAACAAGAAGATGATGATTGCAGCCATTTGGCTGTGGAAAGTGTGCTTTTTGAGCTTTTTACGCTCTGAAAACGCTTATTTCACCATATGCAGTCACATACAGGGCTCAAATCACAGTGGTCACTCATGCTAAAAAAGTGAAAAATCTGCCAAAACAGGGCATAAAAAGACACAAAACCACCTTTTCCAACAAGAAGATGATGATTGCAGCCACTTGGCTGTGGAAAGTGTGCTTTTTGAGCTTTTTACGCTATAAAAACGCTTATTTCACCATATGCAGTCACATACAGGGCCCATATCACAGTGGTCACTCATGCTAAAAAAGTGAAAAATCTGCCAAAACAGGGCATAAAAAGACACAAAACCACCTTTCCCAACAAGAAGATGATGATTGCAGCCACTTGGCTGTGGAAAGTGTGCTTTTTGAGCTTTTTACGCTCTTAAAACGCTTATTTCACCATATGCAGTCACATACAGGGCCCAAATCACAGTGGTCACTCATGCTAAAAAAGTGAAAAATCTGCCAAAACAGGGCATGAAAAGACACAAAACCACCTTTTCCAACAAGAAGATGATGATTGCAGCCACTTGGCTGTGGAAAGTGTGCTTTTTGAGCTTTTTACGCTCTGAAAACGCTTATTTCACCATATGCAGTCACATACAGGGCCCAAATCACAGTGGTCACTCATGCTAAAAAAGTGAAAAATCTGCCAAAACAGGGCATGAAAAGACACAAAACCACCTTTTCCAACAAGAAGATGATGATTGCAGCCACTTGGCTGTGGAAAGTGTGCTTTTTGAGCTTTTTACGCTCTGAAAACGCTTATTTCACCATATGCAGTCACATACAGGGCCCAAATCACAGTGGTCACTCATGCTAAAAAAGTGAAAAATCTGCCAAAACAGGGCATAAAAAGACACAAAACCACCTTTTCCAACAAGAAGATGATGATTGCAGCCACTTGGCTGTGGAAAGTGTGCTTTTTGAGCTTTTTACGCTCTGAAAACGCTTAATTCACCATATGCAGTCACATACAGGGCTCAAATCACAGTGGTCACTCATGCTAAAAAAGTGAAAAATCTGCCAAAACAGGGCATAAAAAGACACAAAACCACCTTTTCCAACAAGAAGATGATGATTGCAGCCACTTGGCTGTGGAAAGTGTGCTTTTTGAGCTTTTTACGCTCTTAAAACGCTTATTTCACCATATGCAGTCACATACAGGGCTCAAATCACAGTGGTCACTCATGCTAAAAAAGTGAAAAATCTGCCAAAACAGGGCATAAAAAGACACAAAACCACCTTTTCCAACAAGAAGATGATGATTGCAGCCACTTGGCTGTGGAAAGTGTGCTTTTTGAGCTTTTTACGCTCTTAAAACGCTTATTTCACCATATGCAGTCACATACAGTGCCTAAATCACAGTGGTCACTCATGCTAAAAAAGTGAAAAATCTGCCAAAACAGGGCATGAAAAGACACAAAACCATCTTTTCCAACAAGAAGATGATGATTGCAGCCACTTGGCTGTGGAAAGTGTGCTTTTTGAGCTTTTTACGCTCTTAAAACGCTTATTTCACCATATGCAGTCACATACAGGGCCCAAATCACAGTGGTCACTCATGCTAAAAAAGTGAAAAATCTGCCAAAACAGGGCATGAAAAGACACAAAACCACCCTTTCCAACAAGAAGATGATGATTGCAGCCACTTGGCTGTGGAAAGTGTGCTTTTTGAGCTTTTTACGCTCTGAAAACGCTTATTTCACCATATGCAGTCACATACAGGGCTCAAATCACAGTGGTCACTCATGCTAAAAAAGTGAAAAATCTGCCAAAACAGGGCATAAAAAGACACAAAACCACCTTTTCCAACAAGAAGATGATGATTGCAGCCACTTGGCTGTGGAAAGTGTGATTTTTGAGCTTTTTACGCTCTGAAAACGCTTATTTCACCATATGCAGTCACATACAGGGCTCAAATCGCAGTGGTCACCCATGCTAAAAAAGTGAAAAATCTGCCAAAACAGGGCATGAAAAGACACAAAACCACCTTTTCCAACAAGAAGATGATGATTGCAGCCACTTGGCTGTGGAAAGTGTGCTTTTTGAGCTTTTTACGCTCGTAAAACGCTTATTTCACCATATGCAGTCACATACAGGGCCCAAATCACAGTGGTCACTCATGCTAAAAAAGTGAAAAATCTGCTAAAACAGGGCATAAAAAGACACAAAACCACCTTTTCCAACAAGAAGATGATGATTGCAGCCACTTGGCTGTGGAAAGTGTGCTTTTTGAGCTTTTTACGCTCTTAAAACGCTTATTTCACCATATGCAGTCACATACAGGGCTCAAATCACAGTGGTCACTCATGCTAAAAAAGTGAAAAATCTGCCAAAACAGGGCATAAAAAGACACAAAACCACCTTTTCCAACAAGAAGATGATGATTGCAGCCACTTGGCTGTGGAAAGTGTGCTTTTTGAGCTTTTTACGCTCTTAAAACGCTTATTTCACCATATGCAGTCACATACAGGGCTCAAATCACAGTGGTCACTCATGCTAAAAAAGTGAAAAATCTGCCAAAACAGGGCATAAAAAGACACAAAACCACCTTTTCCAACAAGAAGATGATGATTGCAGCCACTTGGCTGTGGAAAGTGTGCTTTTTGAGCTTTTTACGCTCTTAAAACGCTTATTTCACCATATGCAGTCACATACAGGGCCCAAATCACAGTGGTCACTCATGCTAAAAAAGTGAAAAATCTGCCAAAACAGGGCATAAAAAGACACAAAACCACCTTTTCCAACAAGAAGATGATGATTGCAGCCACTTGGCTGTGGAAAGTGTGCTTTTTGAGCTTTTTACGCTCTTAAAACGCTTATTTCACCATATGCAGTCACATACAGGGCTCAAATCACAGTGGTCACTCATGCTAAAAAAGTGAAAAATCTGCCAAAACAGGGCATAAAAAGACACAAAACCACCTTTTCCAACAAGAAGATGATGATTGCAGCCACTTGGCTGTGGAAAGTGTGCTTTTTGAGCTTTTTACGCTCTGTAAACGCTTATTTCACCATATGCAGTCACATACAGGGCCCAAATCACAGTGGTCACTCATGCTAAAAAAGTGAAAAATCTGCCAAAACAGGGCATAAAAAGACACAAAACCACCTTTTCCAACAAGAAGATGATGATTGCAGCCACTTGGCTGTGGAACGTGTGCTTTTTGAGCTTTTTACGCTCTTAAAACGCTTATTTCACCATATGCAGTCACATACAGGGCCCAAATCACAGTGGTCACTCATGCTAAAAAAGTGAAAAATCTGCCAAAACAGGGCATGAAAAGACACAAAACCACCTTTTCCAACAAGAAGATGATGATTGCAGCCACTTGGCTGTGGAAAGTGTGCTTTTTGAGCTTTTTACGCTCTTAAAACGCTTATTTCACCATATGCAGTCACATACAGGGCCCAAATCACAGTGGTCACTCATGCTAAAAAAGTGAAAAATCTGCCAAAACAGGGCACGAAAAGACACAAAACCACCTTTTCCAACAAGAAGATGATGATTGCAGCCACTTGGCTGTGGAAAGTGTGCTTTTTGAGCTTTTTACGCTCTTAAAACGCTTATTTCACCATATGCAGTCACATACAGGGCTCAAATCACAGTGGTCACTCATGCTAAAAAAGTGAAAAATCTGCCAAAACAGGGCATAAAAAGACACAAAACCACCTTTTCCAACAAGAAGATGATGATTGCAGCCACTTGGCTGTGGAAAGTGTGCTTTTTGAGCTTTTTACGCTCTTAAAACGCTTATTTCACCATATGCAGTCACATACAGGGCCCAAATCACAGTGGTCACTCATGCTAAAAAAGTGAAAAATCTGCCAAAACAGGGCATAAAAAGACACAAAACCACCTTTTCCAACAAGAAGATGATGATTGCAGCCACTTGGCTGTGGAAAGTGTGCTTTTTGAGCTTTTTACGCTCTGAAAACGCTTATTTCACCATATGCAGTCACATACAGGGCTCAAATCGCAGTGGTCACTCATGCTAAAAAAGTGAAAAATCTGCCAAAACAGGGCATGAAAAGACACAAAACCACCTTTTCCAACAAGAAGATGATGATTGCAGCCACTTGGCTGTGGAAAGTGTGCTTTTTGAGCTTTTTACGCTCTTAAAACGCTTATTTCACCATATGCAGTCACATACAGGGCCCAAATCACAGTGGTCACTCATGCTAAAAAAGTGAAAAATCTGCCAAAACAGGGCATGAAAAGACACAAAACCACCTTTTCCAACAAGAAGATGATGATTGCAGCCACTTGGCTGTGGAAAGTGTGCTTTTTGAGCTTTTTACGCTCTTAAAACGCTTATTTCACCATATGCAGTCACATACAGGGCCCAAATCACAGTGGTCACTCATGCTAAAAAAGTGAAAAATCTGCCAAAACAGGGCACGAAAAGACACAAAACCACCTTTTCCAACAAGAAGATGATGATTGCAGCCACTTGGCTGTGGAAAGTGTGCTTTTTGAGCTTTTTACGCTCTTAAAACGCTTATTTCACCATATGCAGTCACATACAGGGCTCAAATCACAGTGGTCACTCATGCTAAAAAAGTGAAAAATCTGCCAAAACAGGGCATAAAAAGACACAAAACCACCTTTTCCAACAAGAAGATGATGATTGCAGCCACTTGGCTGTGGAAAGTGTGCTTTTTGAGCTTTTTACGCTCTTAAAACGCTTATTTCACCATATGCAGTCACATACAGGGCCCAAATCACAGTGGTCACTCATGCTAAAAAAGTGAAAAATCTGCCAAAACAGGGCATAAAAAGACACAAAACCACCTTTTCCAACAAGAAGATGATGATTGCAGCCACTTGGCTGTGGAAAGTGTGCTTTTTGAGCTTTTTACGCTCTTAAAACGCTTATTTCACCATATGCAGTCACATACAGGGCTCAAATCACAGTGGTCACTCATGCTAAAAAAGTGAAAAATCTGCCAAAACAGGGCATGAAAAGACACAAAACCACCTTTTCCAACAAGAAGATGATGATTGCAGCCACTTGGCTGTGGAAAGTGTGCTTTTTGAGCTTTTTACTTTCTTAAAACGCTTATTTCACCATATGCAGTCACATACAGGGCCCAAATCACAGTGGTCACTCATGCTAAAAAAGTGAAAAATCTGCCAAAACAGGGCATGAAAAGACACAAAACCACCTTTTCCAACAAGAAGATGATGATTGCAGCCACTTGGCTGTGGAAAGTGTGCTTTTTGAGCTTTTTACGCTCTGAAAACGCTTATTTCACCATATGCAGTCACATACAGGGCCCAAATCACAGTGGTCACTCATGCTAAAAAAGTGAAAAATCTGCCAAAACAGGGCATAAAAAGACACAAAACCACCTTTTCCAACAAGAAGATGATGATTGCAGCCACTTGGCTGTGGAAAGTGTGCTTTTTGAGCTTTTTACGCTCTGAAAACGCTTATTTCACCATATGCAGTCACATACAGGGCTCAAATCGCAGTGGTCACTCATGCTAAAAAAGTGAAAAATCTGCCAAAACAGGGCATGAAAAGACACAAAACCACCTTTTCCAACAAGAAGATGATGATTGCAGCCACTTGGCTGTGGAAAGTGTGCTTTTTGAGCTTTTTACGCTCTTAAAACGCTTATTTCACCATATGCAGTCACATACAGGGCCCAAATCACAGTGGTCACTCATGCTAAAAAAGTGAAAAATCTGCCAAAACAGGGCATGAAAAGACACAAAACCACCTTTTCCAACAAGAAGATGATGATTGCAGCCACTTGGCTGTGGAAAGTGTGCTTTTTGAGCTTTTTACGCTCTTAAAACGCTTATTTCACCATATGCAGTCACATACAGGGCCCAAATCACAGTGGTCACTCATGCTAAAAAAGTGAAAAATCTGCCAAAACAGGGCATGAAAAGACACAAAACCACCTTTTCCAACAAGAAGATGATGATTGCAGCCACTTGGCTGTGGAAAGTGTGCTTTTTGAGCTTTTTACGCTCTTAAAACGCTTATTTCACCATATGCAGTCACATACAGGGCCCAAATCACAGTGGTCACTCATGCTAAAAAAGTGAAAAATCTGCCAAAACAGGGCATGAAAAGACACAAAACCACCTTTTCCAACAAGAAGATGATGATTGCAGCCACTTGGCTGTGGAAAGTGTGCTTTTTGAGCTTTTTACGCTCTTAAAACGCTTATTTCACCATATGCAGTCACATACAGGGCCCAAATCACAGTGGTCACTCATGCTAAAAAAGTGAAAAATCTGCCAAAACAGGGCATGAAAAGACACAAAACCACCTTTTCCAACAAGAAGATGATGATTGCAGCCACTTGGCTGTGGAAAGTGTGCTTTTTGAGCTTTTTACGCTCTTAAAACGCTTATTTCACCATATGCAGTCACATACAGGGCTCAAATCGCAGTGGTCACTCATGCTAAAAAAGTGAAAAATCTGCCAAAACAGGGCATGAAAAGACACAAAACCACCTTTTCCAACAAGAAGATGATGATTGCAGCCACTTGGCTGTGGAAAGTGTGCTTTTTGAGCTTTTTACGCTCTTAAAACGCTTATTTCACCATATGCAGTCACATACAGGGCCCAAATCACAGTGGTCACTCATGCTAAAAAAGTGAAAAATCTGCCAAAACAGGGCATGAAAAGACACAAAACCACCTTTTCCAACAAGAAGATGATGATTACAGCCACTTGGCTGTGGAAAGTGTGCTTTTTGAGCTTTTTACGCTCTTAAAACGCTTATTTCACCATATGCAGTCACATACAGTGCCTAAATCACAGTGGTCACTCATGCTAAAAAAGTGAAAAATCTGCCAAAACAGGGCATGAAAAGACACAAAACCATCTTTTCCAACAAGAAGATGATGATTGCAGCCACTTGGCTGTGGAAAGTGTGCTTTTTGAGCTTTTTACGCTCTTAAAACGCTTATTTCACCATATGCAGTCACATACAGGGCCCAAATCACAGTGGTCACTCATGCTAAAAAAGTGAAAAATCTGCCAAAACAGGGCATGAAAAGACACAAAACCACCCTTTCCAACAAGAAGATGATGATTGCAGCCACTTGGCTGTGGAAAGTGTGCTTTTTGAGCTTTTTACGCTCTGAAAACGCTTATTTCACCATATGCAGTCACATACAGGGCTCAAATCACAGTGGTCACTCATGCTAAAAAAGTGAAAAATCTGCCAAAACAGGGCATAAAAAGACACAAAACCACCTTTTCCAACAAGAAGATGATGATTGCAGCCACTTGGCTGTGGAAAGTGTGATTTTTGAGCTTTTTACGCTCTGAAAACGCTTATTTCACCATATGCAGTCACATACAGGGCTCAAATCGCAGTGGTCACCCATGCTAAAAAAGTGAAAAATCTGCCAAAACAGGGCATGAAAAGACACAAAACCACCTTTTCCAACAAGAAGATGATGATTGCAGCCACTTGGCTGTGGAAAGTGTGCTTTTTGAGCTTTTTACGCTCGTAAAACGCTTATTTCACCATATGCAGTCACATACAGGGCCCAAATCACAGTGGTCACTCATGCTAAAAAAGTGAAAAATCTGCTAAAACAGGGCATAAAAAGACACAAAACCACCTTTTCCAACAAGAAGATGATGATTGCAGCCACTTGGCTGTGGAAAGTGTGCTTTTTGAGCTTTTTACGCTCTTAAAACGCTTATTTCACCATATGCAGTCACATACAGGGCTCAAATCACAGTGGTCACTCATGCTAAAAAAGTGAAAAATCTGCCAAAACAGGGCATAAAAAGACACAAAACCACCTTTTCCAACAAGAAGATGATGATTGCAGCCACTTGGCTGTGGAAAGTGTGCTTTTTGAGCTTTTTACGCTCTTAAAACGCTTATTTCACCATATGCAGTCACATACAGGGCTCAAATCACAGTGGTCACTCATGCTAAAAAAGTGAAAAATCTGCCAAAACAGGGCATAAAAAGACACAAAACCACCTTTTCCAACAAGAAGATGATGATTGCAGCCACTTGGCTGTGGAAAGTGTGCTTTTTGAGCTTTTTACGCTCTTAAAACGCTTATTTCACCATATGCAGTCACATAGAGGGCCCAAATCACAGTGGTCACTCATGCTAAAAAAGTGAAAAATCTGCCAAAACAGGGCATGAAAAGACACAAAACCATCTTTTCCAACAAGAAGATGATGATTGCAGCCACTTGGCTGTGGAAAGTGTGCTTTTTGAGCTTTTTACGCTCTTAAAACGCTTATTTCACCATATGCAGTCACATAGAGGGCCCAAATCACAGTGGTCACTCATGCTAAAAAAGTGAAAAATCTGCCAAAACAGGGCATGAAAAGACACAAAACCACCTTTTCCAACAAGAAGATGATGATTGCAGCCACTTGGCTGTGGAAAGTGTGCTTTTTGAGCTTTTTACGCTCTTAAAACGCTTATTTCACCATATGCAGTCACATACAGGGCCCAAATCACAGTGGTCACTCATGCTAAAAAAGTGAAAAATCTGCCAAAACAGGGCATGAAAAGACACAAAACCACCTTTTCCAACAAGAAGATGATGATTGCAGCCACTTGGCTGTGGAAAGTGTGCTTTTTGAGCTTTTTACGCTCTTAAAACGCTTATTTCACCATATGCAGTCACATACAGGGCCCAAATCACAGTGGTCACTCATGCTAAAAAAGTGAAAAATCTGCCAAAACAGGGCATGAAAAGACACAAAACCACCTTTTCCAACAAGAAGATGATGATTGCAGCCACTTGGCTGTGGAAAGTGTGCTTTTTGAGCTTTTTACGCTCTGTAAACGCTTATTTCACCATATGCAGTCACATACAGGGCCCAAATCACAGTGGTCACTCATGCTAAAAAAGTGAAAAATCTGCCAAAACAGGGCATAAAAAGACACAAAACCACCTTTTCCAACAAGAAGATGATGATTGCAGCCACTTGGCTGTGGAACGTGTGCTTTTTGAGCTTTTTACGCTCTTAAAACGCTTATTTCACCATATGCAGTCACATACAGGGCCCAAATCACAGTGGTCACTCATGCTAAAAAAGTGAAAAATCTGCCAAAACAGGGCATAAAAAGACACAAAACCACCTTTTCCAACAAGAAGATGATGATTGCAGCCACTTGGCTGTGGAAAGTGTGCTTTTTGAGCTTTTTACGCTCTTAAAACGCTTATTTCACCATATGCAGTCACATACAGGGCCCAAATCACAGTGGTCACTCATGCTAAAAAAGTGAAAAATCTGCCAAAACAGGGCATGAAAAGACACAAAACCACCTTTTCCAACAAGAAGATGATGATTGCAGCCACTTGGCTGTGGAAAGTGTGCTTTTTGAGCTTTTTACGCTCTTAAAACGCTTATTTCACCATATGCAGTCACATACAGGGCCCAAATCACAGTGGTCACTCATGCTAAAAAAGTGAAAAATCTGCCAAAACAGGGCATGAAAAGACACAAAACCACCTTTTCCAACAAGAAGATGATGATTGCAGCCACTTGGCTGTGGAAAGTGTGCTTTTTGAGCTTTTTACGCTCTTAAAACGCTTATTTCACCATATGCAGTCACATACAGGGCCCAAATCACAGTGGTCACTCATGCTAAAAAAGTGAAAAATCTGCCAAAACAGGGCATGAAAAGACACAAAACCACCTTTTCCAACAAGAAGATGATGATTGCAGCCACTTGGCTGTGGAAAGTGTGCTTTTTGAGCTTTTTACGCTCTTAAAACGCTTATTTCACCATATGCAGTCACATACAGGGCCCAAATCACAGTGGTCACTCATGCTAAAAAAGTGAAAAATCTGCCAAAACAGGGCACGAAAAGACACAAAACCACCTTTTCCAACAAGAAGATGATGATTGCAGCCACTTGGCTGTGGAAAGTGTGCTTTTTGAGCTTTTTACGCTCTTAAAACGCTTATTTCACCATATGCAGTCACATACAGGGCTCAAATCACAGTGGTCACTCATGCTAAAAAAGTGAAAAATCTGCCAAAACAGGGCATAAAAAGACACAAAACCACCTTTTCCAACAAGAAGATGATGATTGCAGCCACTTGGCTGTGGAAAGTGTGCTTTTTGAGCTTTTTACGCTCTTAAAACGCTTATTTCACCATATGCAGTCACATACAGGGCCCAAATCACAGTGGTCACTCATGCTAAAAAAGTGAAAAATCTGCCAAAACAGGGCATGAAAAGACACAAAACCACCTTTTCCAACAAGAAGATGATGATTGCAGCCACTTGGCTGTGGAAAGTGTGCTTTTTGAGCTTTTTACGCTCTTAAAACGCTTATTTCACCATATGCAGTCACATACAGGGCTCAAATCACAGTGGTCACTCATGCTAAAAAAGTGAAAAATCTGCCAAAACAGGGCATGAAAAGACACAAAACCACCTTTTCCAACAAGAAGATGATGATTGCAGCCACTTGGCTGTGGAAAGTGTGCTTTTTGAGCTTTTTACGCTCTTAAAACGCTTATTTCACCATATGCAGTCACATACAGGGCCCAAATCACAGTGGTCACTCATGCTAAAAAAGTGAAAAATCTGCCAAAACAGGGCATGAAAAGACACAAAACCACCTTTTCCAACAAGAAGATGATGATTGCAGCCACTTGGCTGTGGAAAGTGTGCTTTTTGAGCTTTTTACGCTCTTAAAACGCTTATTTCACCATATGCAGTCACATACAGGGCCCAAATCACAGTGGTCACTCATGCTAAAAAAGTGAAAAATCTGCCAAAACAGGGCATGAAAAGACACAAAACCACCTTTTCCAACAAGAAGATGATGATTGCAGCCACTTGGCTGTGGAAAGTGTGCTTTTTGAGCTTTTTACGCTCTTAAAACGCTTATTTCACCATATGCAGTCACATACAGGGCCCAAATCACAGTGGTCACTCATGCTAAAAAAGTGAAAAATCTGCCAAAACAGGGCATGAAAAGACACAAAACCACCTTTTCCAACAAGAAGATGATGATTGCAGCCACTTGGCTGTGGAAAGTGTGCTTTTTGAGCTTTTTACGCTCTTAAAACGCTTATTTCACCATATGCAGTCACATACAGGGCTCAAATCACAGTGGTCACTCATGCTAAAAAAGTGAAAAATCTGCCAAAACAGGGCATGAAAAGACACAAAACCACCTTTTCCAACAAGAAGATGATGATTGCAGCCACTTGGCTGTGGAAAGTGTGCTTTTTGAGCTTTTTACGCTCTTAAAACGCTTATTTCACCATATGCAGTCACATACAGGGCCCAAATCACAGTGGTCACTCATGCTAAAAAAGTGAAAAATCTGCCAAAACAGGGCATGAAAAGACACAAAACCACCTTTTCCAACAAGAAGATGATGATTGCAGCCACTTGGCTGTGGAAAGTGTGCTTTTTGAGCTTTTTACGCTCTTAAAACGCTTATTTCACCATATGCAGTCACATACAGGGCCCAAATCACAGTGGTCACTCATGCTAAAAAAGTGAAAAATCTGCCAAAACAGGGCACGAAAAGACACAAAACCACCTTTTCCAACAAGAAGATGATGATTGCAGCCACTTGGCTGTGGAAAGTGTGCTTTTTGAGCTTTTTACGCTCTTAAAACGCTTATTTCACCATATGCAGTCACATACAGGGCTCAAATCACAGTGGTCACTCATGCTAAAAAAGTGAAAAATCTGCCAAAACAGGGCATAAAAAGACACAAAACCACCTTTTCCAACAAGAAGATGATGATTGCAGCCACTTGGCTGTGGAAAGTGTGCTTTTTGAGCTTTTTACGCTCTTAAAACGCTTATTTCACCATATGCAGTCACATACAGGGCCCAAATCACAGTGGTCACTCATGCTAAAAAAGTGAAAAATCTGCCAAAACAGGGCATAAAAAGACACAAAACCACCTTTTCCAACAAGAAGATGATGATTGCAGCCACTTGGCTGTGGAAAGTGTGCTTTTTGAGCTTTTTACGCTCTGAAAACGCTTATTTCACCATATGCAGTCACATACAGGGCTCAAATCGCAGTGGTCACTCATGCTAAAAAAGTGAAAAATCTGCCAAAACAGGGCATGAAAAGACACAAAACCACCTTTTCCAACAAGAAGATGATGATTGCAGCCACTTGGCTGTGGAAAGTGTGCTTTTTGAGCTTTTTACGCTCTTAAAACGCTTATTTCACCATATGCAGTCACATACAGTGCCTAAATCACAGTGGTCACTCATGCTAAAAAAGTGAAAAATCTGCCAAAACAGGGCATGAAAAGACACAAAACCATCTTTTCCAACAAGAAGATGATGATTGCAGCCACTTGGCTGTGGAAAGTGTGCTTTTTGAGCTTTTTACGCTCTTAAAACGCTTATTTCACCATATGCAGTCACATACAGGGCCCAAATCACAGTGGTCACTCATGCTAAAAAAGTGAAAAATCTGCCAAAACAGGGCATGAAAAGACACAAAACCACCTTTTCCAACAAGAAGATGATGATTGCAGCCACTTGGCTGTGGAAAGTGTGCTTTTTGAGCTTTTTACGCTCTTAAAACGCTTATTTCACCATATGCAGTCACATACAGGGCCCAAATCACAGTGGTCACTCATGCTAAAAAAGTGAAAAATCTGCCAAAACAGGGCATGAAAAGACACAAAACCACCTTTTCCAACAAGAAGATGATGATTGCAGCCACTTGGCTGTGGAAAGTGTGCTTTTTGAGCTTTTTACGCTCTTAAAACGCTTATTTCACCATATGCAGTCACATACAGGGCCCAAATCACAGTGGTCACTCATGCTAAAAAAGTGAAAAATCTGCCAAAACAGGGCATGAAAAGACACAAAACCACCTTTTCCAACAAGAAGATGATGATTGCAGCCACTTGGCTGTGGAAAGTGTGCTTTTTGAGCTTTTTACGCTCTGTAAACGCTTATTTCACCATATGCAGTCACATACAGGGCCCAAATCACAGTGGTCACTCATGCTAAAAAAGTGAAAAATCTGCCAAAACAGGGCATAAAAAGACACAAAACCACCTTTTCCAACAAGAAGATGATGATTGCAGCCACTTGGCTGTGGAACGTGTGCTTTTTGAGCTTTTTACGCTCTTAAAACGCTTATTTCACCATATGCAGTCACATACAGGGCCCAAATCACAGTGGTCACTCATGCTAAAAAAGTGAAAAATCTGCCAAAACAGGGCATAAAAAGACACAAAACCACCTTTTCCAACAAGAAGATGATGATTGCAGCCACTTGGCTGTGGAAAGTGTGCTTTTTGAGCTTTTTACGCTCTTAAAACGCTTATTTCACCATATGCAGTCACATACAGGGCCCAAATCACAGTGGTCACTCATGCTAAAAAAGTGAAAAATCTGCCAAAACAGGGCATAAAAAGACACAAAACCACCTTTTCCAACAAGAAGATGATGATTGCAGCCACTTGGCTGTGGAAAGTGTGCTTTTTGAGCTTTTTACGCTCTTAAAACGCTTATTTCACCATATGCAGTCACATACAGTGCCTAAATCACAGTGGTCACTCATGCTAAAAAAGTGAAAAATCTGCCAAAACAGGGCATGAAAAGACACAAAACCACCTTTTCCAACAAGAAGATGATGATTGCAGCCACTTGGCTGTGGAAAGTGTGCTTTTTGAGCTTTTTACGCTCTTAAAACGCTTATTTCACCATATGCAGTCACATACAGGGCCCAAATCACAGTGGTCACTCATGCTAAAAAAGTGAAAAATCTGCCAAAACAGGGCATGAAAAGACACAAAACCACCTTTTCCAACAAGAAGATGATGATTGCAGCCACTTGGCTGTGGAAAGTGTGCTTTTTGAGCTTTTTACGCTCTTAAAACGCTTATTTCACCATATGCAGTCACATACAGGGCTCAAATCACAGTGGTCACTCATGCTAAAAAAGTGAAAAATCTGCCAAAACAGGGCATGAAAAGACACAAAACCACCTTTTCCAACAAGAAGATGATGATTGCAGCCACTTGGCTGTGGAAAGTGTGCTTTTTGAGCTTTTTACGCTCTTAAAACGCTTATTTCACCATATGCAGTCACATACAGGGCCCAAATCACAGTGGTCACTCATGCTAAAAAAGTGAAAAATCTGCCAAAACAGGGCATGAAAAGACACAAAACCACCTTTTCCAACAAGAAGATGATGATTGCAGCCACTTGGCTGTGGAAAGTGTGCTTTTTGAGCTTTTTACGCTCTTAAAACGCTTATTTCACCATATGCAGTCACATACAGGGCCCAAATCACAGTGGTCACTCATGCTAAAAAAGTGAAAAATCTGCCAAAACAGGGCACGAAAAGACACAAAACCACCTTTTCCAACAAGAAGATGATGATTGCAGCCACTTGGCTGTGGAAAGTGTGCTTTTTGAGCTTTTTACGCTCTTAAAACGCTTATTTCACCATATGCAGTCACATACAGGGCTCAAATCACAGTGGTCACTCATGCTAAAAAAGTGAAAAATCTGCCAAAACAGGGCATAAAAAGACACAAAACCACCTTTTCCAACAAGAAGATGATGATTGCAGCCACTTGGCTGTGGAAAGTGTGCTTTTTGAGCTTTTTACGCTCTTAAAACGCTTATTTCACCATATGCAGTCACATACAGGGCCCAAATCACAGTGGTCACTCATGCTAAAAAAGTGAAAAATCTGCCAAAACAGGGCATAAAAAGACACAAAACCACCTTTTCCAACAAGAAGATGATGATTGCAGCCACTTGGCTGTGGAAAGTGTGCTTTTTGAGCTTTTTACGCTCTGAAAACGCTTATTTCACCATATGCAGTCACATACAGGGCTCAAATCGCAGTGGTCACTCATGCTAAAAAAGTGAAAAATCTGCCAAAACAGGGCATGAAAAGACACAAAACCACCTTTTCCAACA
This sequence comes from Lutjanus erythropterus, assembly GCF_056507025.1. NCBI lineage: Eukaryota > Metazoa > Chordata > Actinopteri > Lutjaniformes > Lutjanidae > Lutjanus > Lutjanus erythropterus. The sequence goes on along the minus strand of NC_139333.1, from coordinate 37,209,444 downwards.
AGAAGATGATGATTGCAGCCACTTGGCTGTGGAAAGTGTGCTTTTTGAGCTTTTTACGCTCTTAAAACGCTTATTTCACCATATGCAGTCACATACAGTGCCTAAATCACAGTGGTCACTCATGCTAAAAAAGTGAAAAATCTGCCAAAACAGGGCATGAAAAGACACAAAACCATCTTTTCCAACAAGAAGATGATGATTGCAGCCACTTGGCTGTGGAAAGTGTGCTTTTTGAGCTTTTTACGCTCTTAAAACGCTTATTTCACCATATGCAGTCACATACAGGGCCCAAATCACAGTGGTCACTCATGCTAAAAAAGTGAAAAATCTGCCAAAACAGGGCATGAAAAGACACAAAACCACCTTTTCCAACAAGAAGATGATGATTGCAGCCACTTGGCTGTGGAAAGTGTGCTTTTTGAGCTTTTTACGCTCTTAAAACGCTTATTTCACCATATGCAGTCACATACAGGGCCCAAATCACAGTGGTCACTCATGCTAAAAAAGTGAAAAATCTGCCAAAACAGGGCATGAAAAGACACAAAACCACCTTTTCCAACAAGAAGATGATGATTGCAGCCACTTGGCTGTGGAAAGTGTGCTTTTTGAGCTTTTTACGCTCTTAAAACGCTTATTTCACCATATGCAGTCACATACAGGGCCCAAATCACAGTGGTCACTCATGCTAAAAAAGTGAAAAATCTGCCAAAACAGGGCATGAAAAGACACAAAACCACCTTTTCCAACAAGAAGATGATGATTGCAGCCACTTGGCTGTGGAAAGTGTGCTTTTTGAGCTTTTTACGCTCTGTAAACGCTTATTTCACCATATGCAGTCACATACAGGGCCCAAATCACAGTGGTCACTCATGCTAAAAAAGTGAAAAATCTGCCAAAACAGGGCATAAAAAGACACAAAACCACCTTTTCCAACAAGAAGATGATGATTGCAGCCACTTGGCTGTGGAACGTGTGCTTTTTGAGCTTTTTACGCTCTGTAAACGCTTATTTCACCATATGCAGTCACATACAGGGCCCAAATCACAGTGGTCACTCATGCTAAAAAAGTGAAAAATCTGCCAAAACAGGGCATAAAAAGACACAAAACCACCTTTTCCAACAAGAAGATGATGATTGCAGCCACTTGGCTGTGGAACGTGTGCTTTTTGAGCTTTTTACGCTCTTAAAACGCTTATTTCACCATATGCAGTCACATACAGGGCCCAAATCACAGTGGTCACTCATGCTAAAAAAGTGAAAAATCTGCCAAAACAGGGCATAAAAAGACACAAAACCACCTTTTCCAACAAGAAGATGATGATTGCAGCCACTTGGCTGTGGAAAGTGTGCTTTTTGAGCTTTTTACGCTCTTAAAACGCTTATTTCACCATATGCAGTCACATACAGTGCCTAAATCACAGTGGTCACTCATGCTAAAAAAGTGAAAAATCTGCCAAAACAGGGCATGAAAAGACACAAAACCACCTTTTCCAACAAGAAGATGATGATTGCAGCCACTTGGCTGTGGAAAGTGTGCTTTTTGAGCTTTTTACGCTCTTAAAACGCTTATTTCACCATATGCAGTCACATACAGGGCCCAAATCACAGTGGTCACTCATGCTAAAAAAGTGAAAAATCTGCCAAAACAGGGCATGAAAAGACACAAAACCACCTTTTCCAACAAGAAGATGATGATTGCAGCCACTTGGCTGTGGAAAGTGTGCTTTTTGAGCTTTTTACGCTCTTAAAACGCTTATTTCACCATATGCAGTCACATACAGGGCCCAAATCACAGTGGTCACTCATGCTAAAAAAGTGAAAAATCTGCCAAAACAGGGCACGAAAAGACACAAAACCACCTTTTCCAACAAGAAGATGATGATTGCAGCCACTTGGCTGTGGAAAGTGTGCTTTTTGAGCTTTTTACGCTCTTAAAACGCTTATTTCACCATATGCAGTCACATACAGGGCTCAAATCACAGTGGTCACTCATGCTAAAAAAGTGAAAAATCTGCCAAAACAGGGCATAAAAAGACACAAAACCACCTTTTCCAACAAGAAGATGATGATTGCAGCCACTTGGCTGTGGAAAGTGTGCTTTTTGAGCTTTTTACGCTCTTAAAACGCTTATTTCACCATATGCAGTCACATACAGGGCCCAAATCACAGTGGTCACTCATGCTAAAAAAGTGAAAAATCTGCCAAAACAGGGCATAAAAAGACACAAAACCACCTTTTCCAACAAGAAGATGATGATTGCAGCCACTTGGCTGTGGAAAGTGTGCTTTTTGAGCTTTTTACGCTCTGAAAACGCTTATTTCACCATATGCAGTCACATACAGGGCTCAAATCGCAGTGGTCACTCATGCTAAAAAAGTGAAAAATCTGCCAAAACAGGGCATGAAAAGACACAAAACCACCTTTTCCAACAAGAAGATGATGATTGCAGCCACTTGGCTGTGGAAAGTGTGCTTTTTGAGCTTTTTACGCTCTTAAAACGCTTATTTCACCATATGCAGTCACATACAGTGCCTAAATCACAGTGGTCACTCATGCTAAAAAAGTGAAAAATCTGCCAAAACAGGGCATGAAAAGACACAAAACCATCTTTTCCAACAAGAAGATGATGATTGCAGCCACTTGGCTGTGGAAAGTGTGCTTTTTGAGCTTTTTACGCTCTTAAAACGCTTATTTCACCATATGCAGTCACATACAGGGCCCAAATCACAGTGGTCACTCATGCTAAAAAAGTGAAAAATCTGCCAAAACAGGGCATGAAAAGACACAAAACCACCTTTTCCAACAAGAAGATGATGATTGCAGCCACTTGGCTGTGGAAAGTGTGCTTTTTGAGCTTTTTACGCTCTTAAAACGCTTATTTCACCATATGCAGTCACATACAGGGCCCAAATCACAGTGGTCACTCATGCTAAAAAAGTGAAAAATCTGCCAAAACAGGGCATGAAAAGACACAAAACCACCTTTTCCAACAAGAAGATGATGATTGCAGCCACTTGGCTGTGGAAAGTGTGCTTTTTGAGCTTTTTACGCTCTTAAAACGCTTATTTCACCATATGCAGTCACATACAGGGCCCAAATCACAGTGGTCACTCATGCTAAAAAAGTGAAAAATCTGCCAAAACAGGGCATGAAAAGACACAAAACCACCTTTTCCAACAAGAAGATGATGATTGCAGCCACTTGGCTGTGGAAAGTGTGCTTTTTGAGCTTTTTACGCTCTGTAAACGCTTATTTCACCATATGCAGTCACATACAGGGCCCAAATCACAGTGGTCACTCATGCTAAAAAAGTGAAAAATCTGCCAAAACAGGGCATGAAAAGACACAAAACCACCTTTTCCAACAAGAAGATGATGATTGCAGCCACTTGGCTGTGGAAAGTGTGCTTTTTGAGCTTTTTACGCTCTGTAAACGCTTATTTCACCATATGCAGTCACATACAGGGCCCAAATCACAGTGGTCACTCATGCTAAAAAAGTGAAAAATCTGCCAAAACAGGGCATAAAAAGACACAAAACCACCTTTTCCAACAAGAAGATGATGATTGCAGCCACTTGGCTGTGGAACGTGTGCTTTTTGAGCTTTTTACGCTCTTAAAACGCTTATTTCACCATATGCAGTCACATACAGGGCCCAAATCACAGTGGTCACTCATGCTAAAAAAGTGAAAAATCTGCCAAAACAGGGCATAAAAAGACACAAAACCACCTTTTCCAACAAGAAGATGATGATTGCAGCCACTTGGCTGTGGAAAGTGTGCTTTTTGAGCTTTTTACGCTCTTAAAACGCTTATTTCACCATATGCAGTCACATACAGGGCCCAAATCACAGTGGTCACTCATGCTAAAAAAGTGAAAAATCTGCCAAAACAGGGCATAAAAAGACACAAAACCACCTTTTCCAACAAGAAGATGATGATTGCAGCCACTTGGCTGTGGAAAGTGTGCTTTTTGAGCTTTTTACGCTCTTAAAACGCTTATTTCACCATATGCAGTCACATACAGTGCCTAAATCACAGTGGTCACTCATGCTAAAAAAGTGAAAAATCTGCCAAAACAGGGCATGAAAAGACACAAAACCACCTTTTCCAACAAGAAGATGATGATTGCAGCCACTTGGCTGTGGAAAGTGTGCTTTTTGAGCTTTTTACGCTCTGAAAACGCTTATTTCACCATATGCAGTCACATACAGGGCCCAAATCACAGTGGTCACTCATGCTAAAAAAGTGAAAAATCTGCCAAAACAGGGCATAAAAAGACACAAAACCACCTTTTCCAACAAGAAGATGATGATTGCAGCCACTTGGCTGTGGAAAGTGTGCTTTTTGAGCTTTTTACGCTCTGAAAACGCTTATTTCACCATATGCAGTCACATACAGGGCTCAAATCGCAGTGGTCACTCATGCTAAAAAAGTGAAAAATCTGCCAAAACAGGGCATGAAAAGACACAAAACCACCTTTTCCAACAAGAAGATGATGATTGCAGCCACTTGGCTGTGGAAAGTGTGCTTTTTGAGCTTTTTACGCTCTTAAAACGCTTATTTCACCATATGCAGTCACATACAGGGCCCAAATCACAGTGGTCACTCATGCTAAAAAAGTGAAAAATCTGCCAAAACAGGGCATGAAAAGACACAAAACCACCTTTTCCAACAAGAAGATGATGATTGCAGCCACTTGGCTGTGGAAAGTGTGCTTTTTGAGCTTTTTACGCTCTTAAAACGCTTATTTCACCATATGCAGTCACATACAGGGCCCAAATCACAGTGGTCACTCATGCTAAAAAAGTGAAAAATCTGCCAAAACAGGGCATGAAAAGACACAAAACCACCTTTTCCAACAAGAAGATGATGATTACAGCCACTTGGCTGTGGAAAGTGTGATTTTTGAGCTTTTTACGCTCTGAAAACGCTTATTTCACCATATGCAGTCACATACAGGGCTCAAATCGCAGTGGTCACTCATGCTAAAAAAGTGAAAAATCTGCCAAAACAGGGCATGAAAAGACACAAAACCACCTTTTCCAACAAGAAGATGATGATTGCAGCCACTTGGCTGTGGAAAGTGTGCTTTTTGAGCTTTTTACGCTCTGAAAACGCTTATTTCACCATATGCAGTCACATACAGGGCCCAAATCGCAGTGGTCACTCATGCTAAAAAAGTGAAAAATCTGCCAAAACAGGGCATAAAAAGACACAAAACCACCTTTTCCAACAAGAAGATGATGATTGCAGCCACTTGGCTGTGGAAAGTGTGATTTTTGAGCTTTTTACGCTCTGAAAACGCTTATTTCACCATATGCAGTCACATACAGGGCTCAAATCGCAGTGGTCACTCATGCTAAAAAAGTGAAAAATCTGCCAAAACAGGGCATGAAAAGACACAAAACCACCTTTTCCAACAAGAAGATGATGATTGCAGCCACTTGGCTGTGGAAAGTGTGCTTTTTGAGCTTTTTACGCTCTTAAAACGCTTATTTCACCATATGCAGTCACATACAGGGCCCAAATCACAGTGGTCACTCATGCTAAAAAAGTGAAAAATCTGCCAAAACAGGGCATAAAAAGACACAAAACCACCTTTTCCAACAAGAAGATGATGATTGCAGCCACTTGGCTGTGGAAAGTGTGCTTTTTGAGCTTTTTACACTCTGAAAACGCTTATTTCACCATATGCAGTCACATACAGGGCTCAAATCACAGTGGTAAGTCATGCTAAAAAAGTGAAAAATCTGCCAAAACAGGGCATAAAAAGACACAAAACCACCTTTTCCAACAAGAAGATGATGATTGCAGCCACTTGGCTGTGGAAAGTGTGCTTTTTGAGCTTTTTACGCTCTTAAAACGCTTATTTCACCATATGCAGTCACATACAGGGCCCAAATCACAGTGGTCACTCATGCTAAAAAAGTGAAAAATCTGCCAAAACAGGGCATAAAAAGACACAAAACCACCTTTTCCAACAAGAAGATGATGATTGCAGCCACTTGGCTGTGGAAAGTGTGCTTTTTGAGCTTTTTACGCTCTGAAAACGCTTATTTCACCATATGCAGTCACATACAGGGCCCAAATCACAGTGGTCACTCATGCTAAAAAAGTGAAAAATCTGCCAAAACAGGGCATAAAAAGACACAAAACCACCTTTTCCAACAAGAAGATGATGATTGCAGCCACTTGGCTGTGGAAAGTGTGCTTTTTGAGCTTTTTACGCTCTGAAAACGCTTATTTCACCATATGCAGTCACATACAGGGCCCAAATCACAGTGGTCACCCATGCTAAAAAAGTGAAAAATCTGCCAAAACAGGGCATAAAAAGACACAAAACCACCTTTTCCAACAAGAAGATGATGATTGCAGCCACTTGGCTGTGGAAAGTGTGCTTTTTGAGCTTTTTACGCTCTTAAAACGCTTATTTCACCATATGCAGTCACATACAGGGCTCAAATCACAGTGGTCACTCATGCTAAAAAAGTGAAAAATCTGCCAAAACAGGGCATGAAAAGACACAAAACCACCTTTTCCAACAAGAAGATGATGATTGCAGCCACTTGGCTGTGGAAAGTGTGCTTTTTGAGCTTTTTACGCTCTGAAAACGCTTATTTCACCATATGCAGTCACATACAGGGCCCAAATCACAGTGGTAAGTCATGCTAAAAAAGTGAAAAATCTGCCAAAACAGGGCATAAAAAGACACAAAACCACCTTTTCCAACAAGAAGATGATGATTGCAGCCACTTGGCTGTGGAAAGTGTGATTTTTGAGCTTTTTACGCTCTGAAAACGCTTATTTCACCATATGCAGTCACATACAGGGCTCAAATCGCAGTGGTCACTCATGCTAAAAAAGTGAAAAATCTGCCAAAACAGGGCATGAAAAGACACAAAACCACCTTTTCCAACAAGAAGATGATGATTGCAGCCACTTGGCTGTGGAAAGTGTGCTTTTTGAGCTTTTTACGCTCTTAAAACGCTTATTTCACCATATGCAGTCACATACAGGGCCCAAATCACAGTGGTCACTCATGCTAAAAAAGTGAAAAATCTGCCAAAACAGGGCATAAAAAGACACAAAACCACCTTTTCCAACAAGAAGATGATGATTGCAGCCACTTGGCTGTGGAAAGTGTGCTTTTTGAGCTTTTTACGCTCTGAAAACGCTTATTTCACCATATGCAGTCACATACAGGGCTCAAATCACAGTGGTAAGTCATGCTAAAAAAGTGAAAAATCTGCCAAAACAGGGCATAAAAAGACACAAAACCACCTTTTCCAACAAGAAGATGATGATTGCAGCCACTTGGCTGTGGAAAGTGTGCTTTTTGAGCTTTTTACGCTCTTAAAACGCTTATTTCACCATATGCAGTCACATACAGGGCCCAAATCACAGTGGTCACTCATGCTAAAAAAGTGAAAAATCTGCCAAAACAGGGCATAAAAAGACACAAAACCACCTTTTCCAACAAGAAGATGATGATTGCAGCCACTTGGCTGTGAAAGTGTGCTTTTTGAGCTTTTTACGCTCTTAAAACGCTTATTTCACCATATGCAGTCACATGCTGTGCCCAAATCACAGAGTGGTCACTGATGCTTAAAAGTGAAAAATCTGCCAAAACAGGGCATAAAAAGACACAAAACCACCTTTTCCAACAAGAAGATGATGATTGCAGCCACTTGGCTGTGGAAAGTGTGCTTTTTGAGCTTTTTACGCTCTTAAAACGCTTATTTCACCATATGCAGTCACATACAGGGCTCAAATCACAGTGGTCACTCATGCTAAAAAAGTGAAAAATCTGCCAAAACAGGGCATAAAAAGACACAAAACCACCTTTTCCAACAAGAAGATGATGATTGCAGCCACTTGGCTGTGGAAAGTGTGCTTTTTGAGCTTTTTACGCTCTGAAAACGCTTATTTCACCATATGCAGTCACATACAGGGCCCAAATCACAGTGGTCACTCATGCTAAAAAAGTGAAAAATCTGCCAAAACAGGGCATAAAAAGACACAAAACCACCTTTTCCAACAAGAAGATGATGATTGCAGCCACTTGGCTGTGGAAAGTGTGCTTTTTGAGCTTTTTACGCTCTTAAAACGCTTATTTCACCATATGCAGTCACATACAGGGCCCAAATCACAGTGGTCACTCATGCTAAAAAAGTGAAAAATCTGCCAAAACAGGGCATAAAAAGACACAAAACCACCTTTTCCAACAAGAAGATAATGATTGCAGCCACTTGGCTGTGGAAAGTGTGCTTTTTGAGCTTTTTACGCTCTTAAAACGCTTATTTCACCATATGCAGTCACATACAGGGCCCAAATCACAGTGGTCACTCATGCTAAAAAAGTGAAAAATCTGCCAAAACAGGGCATGAAAAGACACAAAACCACCTTTTCCAACAAGAAGATGATGATTGCAGCCACTTGGCTGTGGAAAGTGTGCTTTTTGAGCTTTTTACGCTCTTAAAACGCTTATTTCACCATATGCAGTCACATACAGGGCCCAAATCACAGTGGTCACTCATGCTAAAAAAGTGAAAAATCTGCCAAAACAGGGCATGAAAAGACACAAAACCACCTTTTCCAACAAGAAGATGATGATTGCAGCCACTTGGCTGTGGAAAGTGTGCTTTTTGAGCTTTTTACGCTCTGAAAACGCTTATTTCACCATATGCAGTCACATACAGGGCCCAAATCACAGTGGTCACTCATGCTAAAAAAGTGAAAAATCTGCCAAAACAGGGCATGAAAAGACACAAAACCACCTTTTCCAACAAGAAGATGATGATTGCAGCCACTTGGCTGTGGAAAGTGTGCTTTTTGAGCTTTTTACGCTCTGAAAACGCTTATTTCACCATATGCAGTCACATACAGGGCCCAAATCACAGTGGTCACTCATGCTAAAAAAGTGAAAAATCTGCCAAAACAGGGCATGAAAAGACACAAAACCACCTTTTCCAACAAGAAGATGATGATTGCAGCCACTTGGCTGTGGAAAGTGTGCTTTTTGAGCTTTTTACGCTCTGAAAACGCTTATTTCACCATATGCAGTCACATACAGGGCCCAAATCACAGTGGTCACTCATGCTAAAAAAGTGAAAAATCTGCCAAAACAGGGCATGAAAAGACACAAAACCACCTTTTCCAACAAGAAGATGATGATTGCAGCCACTTGGCTGTGGAAAGTGTGCTTTTTGAGCTTTTTACGCTCTGAAAACGCTTATTTCACCATATGCAGTCACATACAGGGCCCAAATCACAGTGGTCACTCATGCTAAAAAAGTGAAAAATCTGCCAAAACAGGGCATGAAAAGACACAAAACCACCTTTCCCAACAAGAAGATGATGATTGCAGCCACTTGGCTGTGGAAAGTGTGCTTTTTGAGCTTTTTACGCTCTTAAAACGCTTATTTCACCATATGCAGTCACATACAGGGCTCAAATCACAGTGGTCACTCATGCTAAAAAAGTGAAAAATCTGCCAAAACAGGGCATGAAAAGACACAAAACCACCTTTTCCAACAAGAAGATGATGATTGCAGCCACTTGGCTGTGGAAAGTGTGCTTTTTGAGCTTTTTACGCTCTTAAAACGCTTATTTCACCATATGCAGTCACATACAGGGCCCAAATCACAGTGGTCACTCATGCTAAAAAAGTGAAAAATCTGCCAAAACAGGGCATGAAAAGACACAAAACCACCTTTTCCAACAAGAAGATGATGATTGCAGCCACTTGGCTGTGGAAAGTGTGCTTTTTGAGCTTTTTACGCTCTTAAAACGCTTATTTCACCATATGCAGTCACATACAGGGCCCAAATCACAGTGGTCACTCATGCTAAAAAAGTGAAAAATCTGCCAAAACAGGGCATGAAAAGACACAAAACCACCTTTTCCAACAAGAAGATGATGATTGCAGCCACTTGGCTGTGGAAAGTGTGCTTTTTGAGCTTTTTACGCTCTTAAAACGCTTATTTCACCATATGCAGTCACATACAGGGCCCAAATCACAGTGGTCACTCATGCTAAAAAAGTGAAAAATCTGCCAAAACAGGGCATGAAAAGACACAAAACCACCTTTTCCAACAAGAAGATGATGATTACAGCCACTTGGCTGTGGAAAGTGTGATTTTTGAGCTTTTTACGCTCTGAAAACGCTTATTTCACCATATGCAGTCACATACAGGGCTCAAATCGCAGTGGTCACTCATGCTAAAAAAGTGAAAAATCTGCCAAAACAGGGCATGAAAAGACACAAAACCACCTTTTCCAACAAGAAGATGATGATTACAGCCACTTGGCTGTGGAAAGTGTGCTTTTTGAGCTTTTTACGCTCTGAAAACGCTTATTTCACCATATGCAGTCACATACAGGGCTCAAATCGCAGTGGTCACTCATGCTAAAAAAGTGAAAAATCTGCCAAAACAGGGCATGAAAAGACACAAAACCACCTTTTCCAACAAGAAGATGATGATTGCAGCCACTTGGCTGTGGAAAGTGTGCTTTTTGAGCTTTTTACGCTCTGAAAACGCTTATTTCACCATATGCAGTCACATACAGGGCCCAAATCGCAGTGGTCACTCATGCTAAAAAAGTGAAAAATCTGCCAAAACAGGGCATGAAAAGACACAAAACCACCTTTTCCAACAAGAAGATGATGATTGCAGCCACTTGGCTGTGGAAAGTGTGATTTTTGAGCTTTTTACGCTCTGAAAACGCTTATTTCACCATATGCAGTCACATACAGGGCTCAAATCACAGTGGTCACTCATGCTAAAAAAGTGAAAAATCTGCCAAAACAGGGCATGAAAAGACACAAAACCACCTTTTCCAACAAGAAGATGATGATTGCAGCCACTTGGCTGTGGAAAGTGTGCTTTTTGAGCTTTTTACGCTCTGAAAACGCTTATTTCACCATATGCAGTCACATACAGGGCCCAAATCACAGTGGTCACTCATGCTAAAAAAGTGAAAAATCTGCCAAAACAGGGCATAAAAAGACACAAAACCACCTTTTCCAACAAGAAGATGATGATTGCAGCCACTTGGCTGTGGAAAGTGTGCTTTTTGAGCTTTTTACGCTCTGAAAACGCTTATTTCACCATATGCAGTCACATACAGGGCTCAAATCACAGTGGTCACTCATGCTAAAAAAGTGAAAAATCTGCCAAAACAGGGCATAAAAAGACACAAAACCACCTTTTCCAACAAGAAGATGATGATTGCAGCCACTTGGCTGTGGAAAGTGTGCTTTTTGAGCTTTTTACGCTCTGAAAACGCTTATTTCACCATATGCAGTCACATACAGGGCCCAAATCACAGTGGTCACTCATGCTAAAAAAGTGAAAAATCTGCCAAAACAGGGCATAAAAAGACACAAAACCACCTTTTCCAACAAGAAGATGATGATTGCAGCCACTTGGCTGTGGAAAGTGTGCTTTTTGAGCTTTTTACGCTCTGAAAACGCTTATTTCACCATATGCAGTCACATACAGGGCCCAAATCACAGTGGTCACCCATGCTAAAAAAGTGAAAAATCTGCCAAAACAGGGCATGAAAAGACACAAAACCACCTTTTCCAACAAGAAGATGATGATTGCAGCCACTTGGCTGTGGAAAGTGTGCTTTTTGAGCTTTTTACGCTCTGAAAACGCTTATTTCACCATATGCAGTCACATACAGGGCCCAAATCACAGTGGTCACTCATGCTAAAAAAGTGAAAAATCTGCCAAAACAGGGCATGAAAAGACACAAAACCACCTTTTCCAACAAGAAGATGATGATTGCAGCCACTTGGCTGTGGAAAGTGTGCTTTTTGAGCTTTTTACGCTCTGAAAACGCTTATTTCACCATATGCAGTCACATACAGGGCCCAAATCACAGTGGTCACTCATGCTAAAAAAGTGAAAAATCTGCCAAAACAGGGCATGAAAAGACACAAAACCACCTTTTCCAACAAGAAGATGATGATTGCAGCCACTTGGCTGTGGAAAGTGTGCTTTTTGAGCTTTTTACGCTCTTAAAACGCTTATTTCACCATATGCAGTCACATACAGGGCCCAAATCACAGTGGTCACTCATGCTAAAAAAGTGAAAAATCTGCCAAAACAGGGCATAAAAAGACACAAAACCACCTTTTCCAACAAGAAGATGATGATTGCAGCCACTTGGCTGTGGAAAGTGTGCTTTTTGAGCTTTTTACGCTCTTAAAACGCTTATTTCACCATATGCAGTCACATACAGGGCCCAAATCACAGTGGTCACTCATGCTAAAAAAGTGAAAAATCTGCCAAAACAGGGCATAAAAAGACACAAAACCACCTTTTCCAACAAGAAGATGATGATTGCAGCCACTTGGCTGTGGAAAGTGTGCTTTTTGAGCTTTTTACGCTCTTAAAACGCTTATTTCACCATATGCAGTCACATACAGGGCCCAAATCACAGTGGTCACCCATGCTAAAAAAGTGAAAAATCTGCCAAAACAGGGCATAAAAAGACACAAAACCACCTTTTCCAACAAGAAGATGATGATTGCAGCCACTTGGCTGTGGAAAGTGTGCTTTTTGAGCTTTTTACGCTCTGAAAACGCTTATTTCACCATATGCAGTCACATACAGGGCTCAAATCACAGTGGTCACTCATGCTAAAAAAGTGAAAAATCTGCCAAAACAGGGCATGAAAAGACACAAAACCACCTTTTCCAACAAGAAGATGATGATTGCAGCCACTTGGCTGTGGAAAGTGTGCTTTTTGAGCTTTTTACGCTCTGAAAACGCTTATTTCACCATATGCAGTCACATACAGGGCTCAAATCACAGTGGTCACTCATGCTAAAAAAGTGAAAAATCTGCCAAAACAGGGCATGAAAAGACACAAAACCACCTTTTCCAACAAGAAGATGATGATTGCAGCCACTTGGCTGTGGAAAGTGTGCTTTTTGAGCTTTTTACGCTCTGAAAACGCTGATTTCACCATATGCAGTCACATACAGGGCCCAAATCACAGTGGTAAGTCATGCTAAAAAAGTGAAAAATCTGCCAAAACAGGGCATAAAAAGACACAAAACCACCTTTTCCAACAAGAAGATGATGATTGCAGCCACTTGGCTGTGGAAAGTGTGCTTTTTGAGCTTTTTACGCTCTGAAAACGCTGATTTCACCATATGCAGTCACATACAGGGCTCAAATCGCAGTGGTCACTCATGCTAAAAAAGTGAAAAATCTGCCAAAACAGGGCATAAAAAGACACAAAACCACCTTTTCCAACAAGAAGATGATGATTGCAGCCACTTGGCTGTGGAAAGTGTGATTTTTGAGCTTTTTACGCTCTGAAAACGCTTATTTCACCATATGCAGTCACATACAGGGCTCAAATCGCAGTGGTCACTCATGCTAAAAAAGTGAAAAATCTGCCAAAACAGGGCATGAAAAGACACAAAACCACCTTTTCCAACAAGAAGATGATGATTGCAGCCACTTGGCTGTGGAAAGTGTGCTTTTTGAGCTTTTTACGCTCTTAAAACGCTTATTTCACCATATGCAGTCACATACAGGGCCCAAATCACAGTGGTCACTCATGCTAAAAAAGTGAAAAATCTGCCAAAACAGGGCATGAAAAGACACAAAACCACCTTTTCCAACAAGAAGATGATGATTGCAGCCACTTGGCTGTGGAAAGTGTGCTTTTTGAGCTTTTTACGCTCTGAAAACGCTTATTTCACCATATGCAGTCACATACAGGGCCCAAATCACAGTGGTCACTCATGCTAAAAAAGTGAAAAATCTGCCAAAACAGGGCATGAAAAGACACAAAACCACCTTTTCCAACAAGAAGATGATGATTACAGCCACTTGGCTGTGGAAAGTGTGCTTTTTGAGCTTTTTACGCTCTTAAAACGCTTATTTCACCATATGCAGTCACATACAGGGCCCAAATCACAGTGGTCACTCATCCTAAAAAAGTGAAAAATCTGCCAAAACAGGGCATGAAAAGACACAAAACCACCTTTTCCAACAAGAAGATGATGATTGCAGCCACTTGGCTGTGGAAAGTGTGCTTTTTGAGCTTTTTACGCTCTTAAAACGCTTATTTCACCATATGCAGTCACATACAGGGCCCAAATCACAGTGGTCACTCATGCTAAAAAAGTGAAAAATCTGCCAAAACAGGGCATAAAAAGACACAAAACCACCTTTTCCAACAAGAAGATGATGATTGCAGCCACTTGGCTGTGGAAAGTGTGCTTTTTGAGCTTTTTACGCTCTTAAAACGCTTATTTCACCATATGCAGTCACATACAGGGCCCAAATCACAGTGGTCACTCATGCTAAAAAAGTGAAAAATCTGCCAAAACAGGGCATAAAAAGACACAAAACCACCTTTTCCAACAAGAAGATGATGATTGCAGCCACTTGGCTGTGGAAAGTGTGCTTTTTGAGCTTTTTACGCTCTGAAAACGCTTATTTCACCATATGCAGTCACATACAGGGCCCAAATCACAGTGGTCACCCATGCTAAAAAAGTGAAAAATCTGCCAAAACAGGGCATAAAAAGACACAAAACCACCTTTTCCAACAAGAAGATGATGATTGCAGCCACTTGGCTGTGGAAAGTGTGCTTTTTGAGCTTTTTACGCTCTGAAAACGCTTATTTCACCATATGCAGTCACATACAGGGCTCAAATCACAGTGGTCACTCATGCTAAAAAAGTGAAAAATCTGCCAAAACAGGGCATGAAAAGACACAAAACCACCTTTTCCAACAAGAAGATGATGATTGCAGCCACTTGGCTGTGGAAAGTGTGCTTTTTGAGCTTTTTACGCTCTGAAAACGCTTATTTCACCATATGCAGTCACATACAGGGCCCAAATCACAGTGGTAAGTCATGCTAAAAAAGTGAAAAATCTGCCAAAACAGGGCATAAAAAGACACAAAACCACCTTTTCCAACAAGAAGATGATGATTGCAGCCACTTGGCTGTGGAAAGTGTGATTTTTGAGCTTTTTACGCTCTGAAAACGCTTATTTCACCATATGCAGTCACATACAGGGCTCAAATCGCAGTGGTCACTCATGCTAAAAAAGTGAAAAATCTGCCAAAACAGGGCATGAAAAGACACAAAACCACCTTTTCCAACAAGAAGATGATGATTGCAGCCACTTGGCTGTGGAAAGTGTGCTTTTTGAGCTTTTTACGCTCTTAAAACGCTTATTTCACCATATGCAGTCACATACAGGGCCCAAATCACAGTGGTCACTCATGCTAAAAAAGTGAAAAATCTGCCAAAACAGGGCATGAAAAGACACAAAACCACCTTTTCCAACAAGAAGATGATGATTGCAGCCACTTGGCTGTGGAAAGTGTGCTTTTTGAGCTTTTTACGCTCTTAAAACGCTTATTTCACCATATGCAGTCACATACAGGGCCCAAATCACAGTGGTCACTCATGCTAAAAAAGTGAAAAATCTGCCAAAACAGGGCATGAAAAGACACAAAACCACCTTTTCCAACAAGAAGATGATGATTACAGCCACTTGGCTGTGGAAAGTGTGATTTTTGAGCTTTTTACGCTCTGAAAACGCTTATTTCACCATATGCAGTCACATACAGGGCCCAAATCGCAGTGGTCACTCATGCTAAAAAAGTGAAAAATCTGCCAAAACAGGGATTGAAAAGACACAAAACCACCTTTTCCAACAAGAAGATGATGATTGCAGCCACTTGGCTGTGGAAAGTGTGCTTTTTGAGCTTTTTACGCTCTGAAAACGCTTATTTCACCATATGCAGTCACATACAGGGCCCAAATCACAGTGGTCACTCATGCTAAAAAAGTGAAAAATCTGCCAAAACAGGGCATAAAAAGACACAAAACCACCTTTTCCAACAAGAAGATGATGATTGCAGCCACTTGGCTGTGGAAAGTGTGCTTTTTGAGCTTTTTACGCTCTGAAAACGCTTATTTCACCATATGCAGTCACATACAGGGCTCAAATCGCAGTGGTCACTCATGCTAAAAAAGTGAAAAATCTGCCAAAACAGGGCATGAAAAGACACAAAACCACCTTTTCCAACAAGAAGATGATGATTGCAGCCACTTGGCTGTGGAAAGTGTGCTTTTTGAGCTTTTTACGCTCTTAAAACGCTTATTTCACCATATGCAGTCACATACAGGGCCCAAATCACAGTGGTCACTCATGCTAAAAAAGTGAAAAATCTGCCAAAACAGGGCATGAAAAGACACAAAACCACCTTTTCCAACAAGAAGATGATGATTGCAGCCACTTGGCTGTGGAAAGTGTGATTTTTGAGCTTTTTACGCTCTTAAAACGCTTATTTCACCATATGCAGTCACATACAGGGCTCAAATCGCAGTGGTCACTCATGCTAAAAAAGTGAAAAATCTGCCAAAACAGGGCATGAAAAGACACAAAACCACCTTTTCCAACAAGAAGATGTTGATTGCAGCCACTTGGCTGTGGAAAGTGTGCTTTTTGAGCTTTTTACGCTCTGAAAACGCTTATTTCACCATATGCAGTCACATACAGGGCCCAAATCACAGTGGTCACTCATGCTAAAAAAGTGAAAAATCTGCCAAAACAGGGCATAAAAAGACACAAAACCACCTTTTCCAACAAGAAGATGATGATTGCAGCCACTTGGCTGTGGAAAGTGTGATTTTTGAGCTTTTTACGCTCTGAAAACGCTTATTTCACCATATGCAGTCACATACAGGGCCCAAATCGCAGTGGTCACTCATGCTAAAAAAGTGAAAAATCTGCCAAAACAGGGCATGAAAAGACACAAAACCACCTTTTCCAACAAGAAGATGATGATTGCAGCCACTTGGCTGTGGAAAGTGTGCTTTTTGAGCTTTTTACGCTCTTAAAACGCTTATTTCACCATATGCAGTCACATACAGGGCCCAAATCACAGTTGTCACTCATGCTAAAAAAGTGAAAAATCTGCCAAAACAGGGCATAAAAAGACACAAAACCACCTTTTCCAACAAGAAGATGATGATTGCAGCCACTTGGCTGTGGAAAGTGTGCTTTTTGAGCTTTTTACGCTCTGAAAACGCTTATTTCACCATATGCAGTCACATACAGGGCTCAAATCACAGTGGTAAGTCATGCTAAAAAAGTGAAAAATCTGCCAAAACAGGGCATAAAAAGACACAAAACCACCTTTTCCAACAAGAAGATGATGATTGCAGCCACTTGGCTGTGGAAAGTGTGCTTTTTGAGCTTTTTACGCTCTTAAAACGCTTATTTCACCATATGCAGTCACATACAGGGCCCAAATCACAGTGGTCACTCATGCTAAAAAAGTGAAAAATCTGCCAAAACAGGGCATAAAAAGACACAAAACCACCTTTTCCAACAAGAAGATGATGATTGCAGCCACTTGGCTGTGGAAAGTGTGCTTTTTGAGCTTTTTACGCTCTGAAAACGCTTATTTCACCATATGCAGTCACATACAGGGCCCAAATCACAGTGGTCACCCATGCTAAAAAAGTGAAAAATCTGCCAAAACAGGGCATAAAAAGACACAAAACCACCTTTTCCAACAAGAAGATGATGATTGCAGCCACTTGGCTGTGGAAAGTGTGCTTTTTGAGCTTTTTACGCTCTGAAAACGCTTATTTCACCATATGCAGTCACATACAGGGCTCAAATCACAGTGGTCACTCATGCTAAAAAAGTGAAAAATCTGCCAAAACAGGGCATGAAAAGACACAAAACCACCTTTTCCAACAAGAAGATGATGATTGCAGCCACTTGGCTGTGGAAAGTGTGCTTTTTGAGCTTTTTACGCTCTGAAAACGCTTATTTCACCATATGCAGTCACATACAGGGCCCAAATCACAGTGGTAAGTCATGCTAAAAAAGTGAAAAATCTGCCAAAACAGGGCATAAAAAGACACAAAACCACCTTTTCCAACAAGAAGATGATGATTGCAGCCACTTGGCTGTGGAAAGTGTGATTTTTGAGCTTTTTACGCTCTGAAAACGCTTATTTCACCATATGCAGTCACATACAGGGCTCAAATCGCAGTGGTCACTCATGCTAAAAAAGTGAAAAATCTGCCAAAACAGGGCATGAAAAGACACAAAACCACCTTTTCCAACAAGAAGATGATGATTGCAGCCACTTGGCTGTGGAAAGTGTGCTTTTTGAGCTTTTTACGCTCTTAAAACGCTTATTTCACCATATGCAGTCACATACAGGGCCCAAATCACAGTGGTCACTCATGCTAAAAAAGTGAAAAATCTGCCAAAACAGGGCATGAAAAGACACAAAACCACCTTTTCCAACAAGAAGATGATGATTGCAGCCACTTGGCTGTGGAAAGTGTGCTTTTTGAGCTTTTTACGCTCTTAAAACGCTTATTTCACCATATGCAGTCACATACAGGGCCCAAATCACAGTGGTCACTCATGCTAAAAAAGTGAAAAATCTGCCAAAACAGGGCATGAAAAGACACAAAACCACCTTTTCCAACAAGAAGATGATGATTACAGCCACTTGGCTGTGGAAAGTGTGATTTTTGAGCTTTTTACGCTCTGAAAACGCTTATTTCACCATATGCAGTCACATACAGGGCCCAAATCGCAGTGGTCACTCATGCTAAAAAAGTGAAAAATCTGCCAAAACAGGGATTGAAAAGACACAAAACCACCTTTTCCAACAAGAAGATGATGATTGCAGCCACTTGGCTGTGGAAAGTGTGCTTTTTGAGCTTTTTACGCTCTGAAAACGCTTATTTCACCATATGCAGTCACATACAGGGCCCAAATCACAGTGGTCACTCATGCTAAAAAAGTGAAAAATCTGCCAAAACAGGGCATAAAAAGACACAAAACCACCTTTTCCAACAAGAAGATGATGATTGCAGCCACTTGGCTGTGGAAAGTGTGCTTTTTGAGCTTTTTACGCTCTGAAAACGCTTATTTCACCATATGCAGTCACATACAGGGCTCAAATCGCAGTGGTCACTCATGCTAAAAAAGTGAAAAATCTGCCAAAACAGGGCATGAAAAGACACAAAACCACCTTTTCCAACAAGAAGATGATGATTGCAGCCACTTGGCTGTGGAAAGTGTGCTTTTTGAGCTTTTTACGCTCTTAAAACGCTTATTTCACCATATGCAGTCACATACAGGGCCCAAATCACAGTGGTCACTCATGCTAAAAAAGTGAAAAATCTGCCAAAACAGGGCATGAAAAGACACAAAACCACCTTTTCCAACAAGAAGATGATGATTGCAGCCACTTGGCTGTGGAAAGTGTGCTTTTTGAGCTTTTTACGCTCTTAAAACGCTTATTTCACCATATGCAGTCACATACAGGGCCCAAATCACAGTGGTCACTCATGCTAAAAAAGTGAAAAATCTGCCAAAACAGGGCATGAAAAGACACAAAACCACCTTTTCCAACAAGAAGATGATGATTGCAGCCACTTGGCTGTGGAAAGTGTGATTTTTGAGCTTTTTACGCTCTTAAAACGCTTATTTCACCATATGCAGTCACATACAGGGCTCAAATCGCAGTGGTCACTCATGCTAAAAAAGTGAAAAATCTGCCAAAACAGGGCATGAAAAGACACAAAACCACCTTTTCCAACAAGAAGATGTTGATTGCAGCCACTTGGCTGTGGAAAGTGTGCTTTTTGAGCTTTTTACGCTCTGAAAACGCTTATTTCACCATATGCAGTCACATACAGGGCCCAAATCACAGTGGTCACTCATGCTAAAAAAGTGAAAAATCTGCCAAAACAGGGCATAAAAAGACACAAAACCACCTTTTCCAACAAGAAGATGATGATTGCAGCCACTTGGCTGTGGAAAGTGTGATTTTTGAGCTTTTTACGCTCTGAAAACGCTTATTTCACCATATGCAGTCACATACAGGGCCCAAATCGCAGTGGTCACTCATGCTAAAAAAGTGAAAAATCTGCCAAAACAGGGCATGAAAAGACACAAAACCACCTTTTCCAACAAGAAGATGATGATTGCAGCCACTTGGCTGTGGAAAGTGTGCTTTTTGAGCTTTTTACGCTCTTAAAACGCTTATTTCACCATATGCAGTCACATACAGGGCCCAAATCACAGTTGTCACTCATGCTAAAAAAGTGAAAAATCTGCCAAAACAGGGCATAAAAAGACACAAAACCACCTTTTCCAACAAGAAGATGATGATTGCAGCCACTTGGCTGTGGAAAGTGTGCTTTTTGAGCTTTTTACGCTCTGAAAACGCTTATTTCACCATATGCAGTCACATACAGGGCTCAAATCACAGTGGTAAGTCATGCTAAAAAAGTGAAAAATCTGCCAAAACAGGGCATAAAAAGACACAAAACCACCTTTTCCAACAAGAAGATGATGATTGCAGCCACTTGGCTGTGGAAAGTGTGCTTTTTGAGCTTTTTACGCTCTTAAAACGCTTATTTCACCATATGCAGTCACATACAGGGCCCAAATCACAGTGGTCACTCATGCTAAAAAAGTGAAAAATCTGCCAAAACAGGGCATAAAAAGACACAAAACCACCTTTTCCAACAAGAAGATGATGATTGCAGCCACTTGGCTGTGGAAAGTGTGCTTTTTGAGCTTTTTACGCTCTGAAAACGCTTATTTCACCATATGCAGTCACATACAGGGCCCAAATCACAGTGGTCACTCATGCTAAAAAAGTGAAAAATCTGCCAAAACAGGGCATAAAAAGACACAAAAACAACTTTTCCAACAAGAAGATGATGATTGCAGCCACTTGGCTGTGGAAAGTGTGCTTTTTGAGCTTTTTACGCTCTGAAAACGCTTATTTCACCATATGCAGTCACATACAGGGCCCAAATCACAGTGGTCACCCATGCTAAAAAAGTGAAAAATCTGCCAAAACAGGGCATAAAAAGACACAAAACCACCTTTTCCAACAAGAAGATGATGATTGCAGCCACTTGGCTGTGGAAAGTGTGCTTTTTGAGCTTTTTACGCTCTGAAAACGCTTATTTCACCATATGCAGTCACATACAGGGCCCAAATCACAGTGGTCACTCATGCTAAAAAAGTGAAAAATCTGCCAAAACAGGGCATGAAAAGACACAAAACCACCTTTTCCAACAAGAAGATGATGATTGCAGCCACTTGGCTGTGGAAAGTGTGCTTTTTGAGCTTTTTACGCTCTTAAAACGCTTATTTCACCATATGCAGTCACATACAGGGCCCAAATCACAGTGGTCACTCATGCTAAAAAAGTGAAAAATCTGCCAAAACAGGGCATGAAAAGACACAAAACCACCTTTTCCAACAAGAAGATGATGATTACAGCCACTTGGCTGTGGAAAGTGTGATTTTTGAGCTTTTTACGCTCTGAAAACGCTTATTTCACCATATGCAGTCACATACAGGGCCCAAATCGCAGTGGTCACTCATGCTAAAAAAGTGAAAAATCTGCCAAAACAGGGATTGAAAAGACACAAAACCACCTTTTCCAACAAGAAGATGATGATTGCAGCCACTTGGCTGTGGAAAGTGTGCTTTTTGAGCTTTTTACGCTCTGAAAACGCTTATTTCACCATATGCAGTCACATACAGGGCCCAAATCACAGTGGTCACTCATGCTAAAAAAGTGAAAAATCTGCCAAAACAGGGCATAAAAAGACACAAAACCACCTTTTCCAACAAGAAGATGATGATTGCAGCCACTTGGCTGTGGAAAGTGTGCTTTTTGAGCTTTTTACGCTCTGAAAACGCTTATTTCACCATATGCAGTCACATACAGGGCTCAAATCGCAGTGGTCACTCATGCTAAAAAAGTGAAAAATCTGCCAAAACAGGGCATGAAAAGACACAAAACCACCTTTTCCAACAAGAAGATGATGATTGCAGCCACTTGGCTGTGGAAAGTGTGCTTTTTGAGCTTTTTACGCTCTTAAAACGCTTATTTCACCATATGCAGTCACATACAGGGCCCAAATCACAGTGGTCACTCATGCTAAAAAAGTGAAAAATCTGCCAAAACAGGGCATGAAAAGACACAAAACCACCTTTTCCAACAAGAAGATGATGATTGCAGCCACTTGGCTGTGGAAAGTGTGCTTTTTGAGCTTTTTACGCTCTTAAAACGCTTATTTCACCATATGCAGTCACATACAGGGCCCAAATCACAGTGGTCACTCATGCTAAAAAAGTGAAAAATCTGCCAAAACAGGGCATGAAAAGACACAAAACCACCTTTTCCAACAAGAAGATGATGATTGCAGCCACTTGGCTGTGGAAAGTGTGATTTTTGAGCTTTTTACGCTCTTAAAACGCTTATTTCACCATATGCAGTCACATACAGGGCTCAAATCGCAGTGGTCACTCATGCTAAAAAAGTGAAAAATCTGCCAAAACAGGGCATGAAAAGACACAAAACCACCTTTTCCAACAAGAAGATGTTGATTGCAGCCACTTGGCTGTGGAAAGTGTGCTTTTTGAGCTTTTTACGCTCTGAAAACGCTTATTTCACCATATGCAGTCACATACAGGGCCCAAATCACAGTGGTCACTCATGCTAAAAAAGTGAAAAATCTGCCAAAACAGGGCATAAAAAGACACAAAACCACCTTTTCCAACAAGAAGATGATGATTGCAGCCACTTGGCTGTGGAAAGTGTGATTTTTGAGCTTTTTACGCTCTGAAAACGCTTATTTCACCATATGCAGTCACATACAGGGCCCAAATCGCAGTGGTCACTCATGCTAAAAAAGTGAAAAATCTGCCAAAACAGGGCATGAAAAGACACAAAACCACCTTTTCCAACAAGAAGATGATGATTGCAGCCACTTGGCTGTGGAAAGTGTGCTTTTTGAGCTTTTTACGCTCTTAAAACGCTTATTTCACCATATGCAGTCACATACAGGGCCCAAATCACAGTTGTCACTCATGCTAAAAAAGTGAAAAATCTGCCAAAACAGGGCATAAAAAGACACAAAACCACCTTTTCCAACAAGAAGATGATGATTGCAGCCACTTGGCTGTGGAAAGTGTGCTTTTTGAGCTTTTTACGCTCTGAAAACGCTTATTTCACCATATGCAGTCACATACAGGGCTCAAATCACAGTGGTAAGTCATGCTAAAAAAGTGAAAAATCTGCCAAAACAGGGCATAAAAAGACACAAAACCACCTTTTCCAACAAGAAGATGATGATTGCAGCCACTTGGCTGTGGAAAGTGTGCTTTTTGAGCTTTTTACGCTCTTAAAACGCTTATTTCACCATATGCAGTCACATACAGGGCCCAAATCACAGTGGTCACTCATGCTAAAAAAGTGAAAAATCTGCCAAAACAGGGCATAAAAAGACACAAAACCACCTTTTCCAACAAGAAGATGATGATTGCAGCCACTTGGCTGTGGAAAGTGTGCTTTTTGAGCTTTTTACGCTCTGAAAACGCTTATTTCACCATATGCAGTCACATACAGGGCCCAAATCACAGTGGTCACTCATGCTAAAAAAGTGAAAAATCTGCCAAAACAGGGCATAAAAAGACACAAAACCACCTTTTCCAACAAGAAGATGATGATTGCAGCCACTTGGCTGTGGAAAGTGTGCTTTTTGAGCTTTTTACGCTCTGAAAACGCTTATTTCACCATATGCAGTCACATACAGGGCCCAAATCACAGTGGTCACCCATGCTAAAAAAGTGAAAAATCTGCCAAAACAGGGCATAAAAAGACACAAAACCACCTTTTCCAACAAGAAGATGATGATTGCAGCCACTTGGCTGTGGAAAGTGTGCTTTTTGAGCTTTTTACGCTCTGAAAACGCTTATTTCACCATATGCAGTCACATACAGGGCCCAAATCACAGTGGTCACTCATGCTAAAAAAGTGAAAAATCTGCCAAAACAGGGCATGAAAAGACACAAAACCACCTTTTCCAACAAGAAGATGATGATTGCAGCCACTTGGCTGTGGAAAGTGTGCTTTTTGAGCTTTTTACGCTCTTAAAACGCTTATTTCACCATATGCAGTCACATACAGGGCCCAAATCACAGTGGTCACTCATGCTAAAAAAGTGAAAAATCTGCCAAAACAGGGCATGAAAAGACACAAAACCACCTTTTCCAACAAGAAGATGATGATTACAGCCACTTGGCTGTGGAAAGTGTGCTTTTTGAGCTTTTTACGCTCTGAAAACGCTTATTTCACCATATGCAGTCACATACAGGGCCCAAATCGCAGTGGTCACTCATGCTAAAAAAGTGAAAAATCTGCCAAAACAGGGATTGAAAAGACACAAAACCACCTTTTCCAACAAGAAGATGATGATTGCAGCCACTTGGCTGTGGAAAGTGTGCTTTTTGAGCTTTTTACGCTCTGAAAACGCTTATTTCACCATATGCAGTCACATACAGGGCCCAAATCACAGTGGTCACTCATGCTAAAAAAGTGAAAAATCTGCCAAAACAGGGCATAAAAAGACACAAAACCACCTTTTCCAACAAGAAGATGATGATTGCAGCCACTTGGCTGTGGAAAGTGTGCTTTTTGAGCTTTTTACGCTCTGAAAACGCTTATTTCACCATATGCAGTCACATACAGGGCTCAAATCGCAGTGGTCACTCATGCTAAAAAAGTGAAAAATCTGCCAAAACAGGGCATGAAAAGACACAAAACCACCTTTTCCAACAAGAAGATGATGATTGCAGCCACTTGGCTGTGGAAAGTGTGCTTTTTGAGCTTTTTACGCTCTTAAAACGCTTATTTCACCATATGCAGTCACATACAGGGCCCAAATCACAGTGGTCACTCATGCTAAAAAAGTGAAAAATCTGCCAAAACAGGGCATGAAAAGACACAAAACCACCTTTTCCAACAAGAAGATGATGATTGCAGCCACTTGGCTGTGGAAAGTGTGCTTTTTGAGCTTTTTACGCTCTTAAAACGCTTATTTCACCATATGCAGTCACATACAGGGCCCAAATCACAGTTGTCACTCATGCTAAAAAAGTGAAAAATCTGCCAAAACAGGGCATAAAAAGACACAAAACCACCTTTTCCAACAAGAAGATGATGATTGCAGCCACTTGGCTGTGGAAAGTGTGCTTTTTGAGCTTTTTACGCTCTGAAAACGCTTATTTCACCATATGCAGTCACATACAGGGCTCAAATCACAGTGGTAAGTCATGCTAAAAAAGTGAAAAATCTGCCAAAACAGGGCATAAAAAGACACAAAACCACCTTTTCCAACAAGAAGATGATGATTGCAGCCACTTGGCTGTGGAAAGTGTGCTTTTTGAGCTTTTTACGCTCTTAAAACGCTTATTTCACCATATGCAGTCACATACAGGGCCCAAATCACAGTGGTCACTCATGCTAAAAAAGTGAAAAATCTGCCAAAACAGGGCATAAAAAGACACAAAACCACCTTTTCCAACAAGAAGATGATGATTGCAGCCACTTGGCTGTGGAAAGTGTGCTTTTTGAGCTTTTTACGCTCTTAAAACGCTTATTTCACCATATGCAGTCACATACAGGGCCCAAATCACAGTGGTCACTCATGCTAAAAAAGTGAAAAATCTGCCAAAACAGGGCATAAAAAGACACAAAACCACCTTTTCCAACAAGAAGATGATGATTGCAGCCACTTGGCTGTGGAAAGTGTGCTTTTTGAGCTTTTTACGCTCTGAAAACGCTTATTTCACCATATGCAGTCACATACAGGGCCCAAATCACAGTGGTCACCCATGCTAAAAAAGTGAAAAATCTGCCAAAACAGGGCATAAAAAGACACAAAACCACCTTTTCCAACAAGAAGATGATGATTGCAGCCACTTGGCTGTGGAAAGTGTGCTTTTTGAGCTTTTTACGCTCTGAAAACGCTTATTTCACCATATGCAGTCACATACAGGGCCCAAATCACAGTGGTCACCCATGCTAAAAAAGTGAAAAATCTGCCAAAACAGGGCATAAAAAGACACAAAACCACCTTTTCCAACAAGAAGATGATGATTGCAGCCACTTGGCTGTGGAAAGTGTGCTTTTTGAGCTTTTTACGCTCTGAAAACGCTTATTTCACCATATGCAGTCACATACAGGGCTCAAATCACAGTGGTCACTCATGCTAAAAAAGTGAAAAATCTGCCAAAACAGGGCATGAAAAGACACAAAACCACCTTTTCCAACAAGAAGATGATGATTGCAGCCACTTGGCTGTGGAAAGTGTGCTTTTTGAGCTTTTTACGCTCTGAAAACGCTTATTTCACCATATGCAGTCACATACAGGGCTCAAATCACAGTGGTCACTCATGCTAAAAAAGTGAAAAATCTGCCAAAACAGGGCATGAAAAGACACAAAACCACCTTTTCCAACAAGAAGATGATGATTGCAGCCACTTGGCTGTGGAAAGTGTGCTTTTTGAGCTTTTTACGCTCTGAAAACGCTTATTTCACCATATGCAGTCACATACAGGGCTCAAATCACAGTGGTCACTCATGCTAAAAAAGTGAAAAATCTGCCAAAACAGGGCATGAAAAGACACAAAACCACCTTTTCCAACAAGAAGATGATGATTGCAGCCACTTGGCTGTGGAAAGTGTGCTTTTTGAGCTTTTTACGCTCTGAAAACGCTTATTTCACCATATGCAGTCACATACAGGGCTCAAATCACAGTGGTCACTCATGCTAAAAAAGTGAAAAATCTGCCAAAACAGGGCATGAAAAGACACAAAACCACCTTTTCCAACAAGAAGATGATGATTGCAGCCACTTGGCTGTGGAAAGTGTGCTTTTTGAGCTTTTTACGCTCTGAAAACGCTTATTTCACCATATGCAGTCACATACAGGGCCCAAATCACAGTGGTCACTCATGCTAAAAAAGTGAAAAATCTGCCAAAACAGGGCATGAAAAGACACAAAACCACCTTTTCCAACAAGAAGATGATGATTGCAGCCACTTGGCTGTGGAAAGTGTGCTTTTTGAGCTTTTTACGCTCTTAAAACGCTTATTTCACCATATGCAGTCACATACAGGGCCCAAATCACAGTGGTCACTCATGCTAAAAAAGTGAAAAATCTGCCAAAACAGGGCATGAAAAGACACAAAACCACCTTTTCCAACAAGAAGATGATGATTGCAGCCACTTGGCTGTGGAAAGTGTGCTTTTTGAGCTTTTTACGCTCTGAAAACGCTTATTTCACCATATGCAGTCACATACAGGGCTCAAATCACAGTGGTCACTCATGCTAAAAAAGTGAAAAATCTGCCAAAACAGGGCATAAAAAGACACAAAACCACCTTTTCCAACAAGAAGATGATGATTGCAGCCACTTGGCTGTGGAAAGTGTGCTTTTTGAGCTTTTTACGCTCTTAAAACGCTTATTTCACCATATGCAGTCACATACAGGGCCCAAATCACAGTGGTCACTCATGCTAAAAAAGTGAAAAATCTGCCAAAACAGGGCATAAAAAGACACAAAACCACCTTTTCCAACAAGAAGATGATGATTGCAGCCACTTGGCTGTGGAAAGTGTGCTTTTTGAGCTTTTTACGCTCTTAAAACGCTTATTTCACCATATGCAGTCACATACAGGGCCCAAATCACAGTGGTAAGTCATGCTAAAAAAGTGAAAAATCTGCCAAAACAGGGCATAAAAAGACACAAAACCACCTTTTCCAACAAGAAGATGATGATTGCAGCCACTTGGCTGTGGAAAGTGTGATTTTTGAGCTTTTTACGCTCTGAAAACGCTTATTTCACCATATGCAGTCACATACAGGGCTCAAATCGCAGTGGTCACTCATGCTAAAAAAGTGAAAAATCTGCCAAAACAGGGCATGAAAAGACACAAAACCACCTTTTCCAACAAGAAGATGATGATTGCAGCCACTTGGCTGTGGAAAGTGTGCTTTTTGAGCTTTTTACGCTCTTAAAACGCTTATTTCACCATATGCAGTCACATACAGGGCCCAAATCACAGTGGTCACTCATGCTAAAAAAGTGAAAAATCTGCCAAAACAGGGCATAAAAAGACACAAAACCACCTTTTCCAACAAGAAGATGATGATTGCAGCCACTTGGCTGTGGAAAGTGTGCTTTTTGAGCTTTTTACGCTCTGAAAACGCTTATTTCACCATATGCAGTCACATACAGGGCTCAAATCACAGTGGTAAGTCATGCTAAAAAAGTGAAAAATCTGCCAAAACAGGGCATAAAAAGACACAAAACCACCTTTTCCAACAAGAAGATGATGATTGCAGCCACTTGGCTGTGGAAAGTGTGCTTTTTGAGCTTTTTACGCTCTTAAAACGCTTATTTCACCATATGCAGTCACATACAGGGCCCAAATCACAGTGGTCACTCATGCTAAAAAAGTGAAAAATCTGCCAAAACAGGGCATAAAAAGACACAAAACCACCTTTTCCAACAAGAAGATGATGATTGCAGCCACTTGGCTGTGGAAAGTGTGCTTTTTGAGCTTTTTACGCTCTTAAAACGCTTATTTCACCATATGCAGTCACATACAGGGCCCAAATCACAGTGGTCACTCATGCTAAAAAAGTGAAAAATCTGCCAAAACAGGGCATAAAAAGACACAAAACCACCTTTTCCAACAAGAAGATGATGATTGCAGCCACTTGGCTGTGGAAAGTGTGCTTTTTGAGCTTTTTACGCTCTGAAAACGCTTATTTCACCATATGCAGTCACATACAGGGCTCAAATCACAGTGGTCACTCATGCTAAAAAAGTGAAAAATCTGCCAAAACAGGGCATAAAAAGACACAAAACCACCTTTTCCAACAAGAAGATGATGATTGCAGCCACTTGGCTGTGGAAAGTGTGCTTTTTGAGCTTTTTACGCTCTTAAAACGCTTATTTCACCATATGCAGTCACATACAGGGCTCAAATCACAGTGGTCACTCATGCTAAAAAAGTGAAAAATCTGCCAAAACAGGGCATAAAAAGACACAAAACCACCTTTTCCAACAAGAAGATGATGATTGCAGCCACTTGGCTGTGGAAAGTGTGCTTTTTGAGCTTTTTACGCTCTTAAAACGCTTATTTCACCATATGCAGTCACATACAGTGCCTAAATCACAGTGGTCACTCATGCTAAAAAAGTGAAAAATCTGCCAAAACAGGGCATGAAAAGACACAAAACCACCTTTTCCAACAAGAAGATGATGATTGCAGCCACTTGGCTGTGGAAAGTGTGCTTTTTGAGCTTTTTACGCTCTGAAAACGCTTATTTCACCATATGCAGTCACATACAGGGCCCAAATCACAGTGGTCACTCATGCTAAAAAAGTGAAAAATCTGCCAAAACAGGGCATAAAAAGACACAAAACCACCTTTTCCAACAAGAAGATGATGATTGCAGCCACTTGGCTGTGGAAAGTGTGCTTTTTGAGCTTTTTACGCTCTGAAAACGCTTATTTCACCATATGCAGTCACATACAGGGCCCAAATCACAGTGGTCACCCATGCTAAAAAAGTGAAAAATCTGCCAAAACAGGGCATAAAAAGACACAAAACCACCTTTTCCAACAAGAAGATGATGATTGCAGCCACTTGGCTGTGGAAAGTGTGCTTTTTGAGCTTTTTACGCTCTGAAAACGCTTATTTCACCATATGCAGTCACATACAGGGCCCAAATCACAGTGGTCACCCATGCTAAAAAAGTGAAAAATCTGCCAAAACAGGGCATGAAAAGACACAAAACCACCTTTTCCAACAAGAAGATGATGATTGCAGCCACTTGGCTGTGGAAAGTGTGCTTTTTGAGCTTTTTACGCTCTGAAAACGCTTATTTCACCATATGCAGTCACATACAGGGCTCAAATCACAGTGGTCACTCATGCTAAAAAAGTGAAAAATCTGCCAAAACAGGGCATGAAAAGACACAAAACCACCTTTTCCAACAAGAAGATGATGATTGCAGCCACTTGGCTGTGGAAAGTGTGCTTTTTGAGCTTTTTACGCTCTGAAAACGCTTATTTCACCATATGCAGTCACATACAGGGCTCAAATCACAGTGGTCACTCATGCTAAAAAAGTGAAAAATCTGCCAAAACAGGGCATGAAAAGACACAAAACCACCTTTTCCAACAAGAAGATGATGATTGCAGCCACTTGGCTGTGGAAAGTGTGCTTTTTGAGCTTTTTACGCTCTGAAAACGCTTATTTCACCATATGCAGTCACATACAGGGCTCAAATCACAGTGGTCACTCATGCTAAAAAAGTGAAAAATCTGCCAAAACAGGGCATAAAAAGACACAAAACCACCTTTTCCAACAAGAAGATGATGATTGCAGCCACTTGGCTGTGGAAAGTGTGCTTTTTGAGCTTTTTACGCTCTTAAAACGCTTATTTCACCATATGCAGTCACATACAGGGCCCAAATCACAGTGGTCACTCATGCTAAAAAAGTGAAAAATCTGCCAAAACAGGGCATGAAAAGACACAAAACCACCTTTTCCAACAAGAAGATGATGATTGCAGCCACTTGGCTGTGGAAAGTGTGCTTTTTGAGCTTTTTACGCTCTTAAAACGCTTATTTCACCATATGCAGTCACATACAGGGCCCAAATCACAGTGGTAAGTCATGCTAAAAAAGTGAAAAATCTGCCAAAACAGGGCATAAAAAGACACAAAACCACCTTTTCCAACAAGAAGATGATGATTGCAGCCACTTGGCTGTGGAAAGTGTGATTTTTGAGCTTTTTACGCTCTGAAAACGCTTATTTCACCATATGCAGTCACATACAGGGCTCAAATCGCAGTGGTCACTCATGCTAAAAAAGTGAAAAATCTGCCAAAACAGGGCATGAAAAGACACAAAACCACCTTTTCCAACAAGAAGATGATGATTGCAGCCACTTGGCTGTGGAAAGTGTGCTTTTTGAGCTTTTTACGCTCTTAAAACGCTTATTTCACCATATGCAGTCACATACAGGGCCCAAATCACAGTGGTCACTCATGCTAAAAAAGTGAAAAATCTGCCAAAACAGGGCATAAAAAGACACAAAACCACCTTTTCCAACAAGAAGATGATGATTGCAGCCACTTGGCTGTGGAAAGTGTGCTTTTTGAGCTTTTTACGCTCTGAAAACGCTTATTTCACCATATGCAGTCACATACAGGGCTCAAATCACAGTGGTAAGTCATGCTAAAAAAGTGAAAAATCTGCCAAAACAGGGCATAAAAAGACACAAAACCACCTTTTCCAACAAGAAGATGATGATTGCAGCCACTTGGCTGTGGAAAGTGTGCTTTTTGAGCTTTTTACGCTCTTAAAACGCTTATTTCACCATATGCAGTCACATACAGGGC
Source organism: Lutjanus erythropterus (assembly GCF_056507025.1). Taxonomy (NCBI): domain Eukaryota; kingdom Metazoa; phylum Chordata; class Actinopteri; order Lutjaniformes; family Lutjanidae; genus Lutjanus; species Lutjanus erythropterus. Next base: position 37,178,114 of record NC_139333.1, on the reverse strand, counting down.
CCAAATCACAGTGGTCACTCATGCTAAAAAAGTGAAAAATCTGCCAAAACAGGGCATAAAAAGACACAAAACCACCTTTTCCAACAAGAAGATGATGATTGCAGCCACTTGGCTGTGGAAAGTGTGCTTTTTGAGCTTTTTACGCTCTTAAAACGCTTATTTCACCATATGCAGTCACATACAGGGCCCAAATCACAGTGGTCACTCATGCTAAAAAAGTGAAAAATCTGCCAAAACAGGGCATAAAAAGACACAAAACCACCTTTTCCAACAAGAAGATGATGATTGCAGCCACTTGGCTGTGGAAAGTGTGCTTTTTGAGCTTTTTACGCTCTGAAAACGCTTATTTCACCATATGCAGTCACATACAGGGCTCAAATCACAGTGGTCACTCATGCTAAAAAAGTGAAAAATCTGCCAAAACAGGGCATAAAAAGACACAAAACCACCTTTTCCAACAAGAAGATGATGATTGCAGCCACTTGGCTGTGGAAAGTGTGCTTTTTGAGCTTTTTACGCTCTTAAAACGCTTATTTCACCATATGCAGTCACATACAGTGCCTAAATCACAGTGGTCACTCATGCTAAAAAAGTGAAAAATCTGCCAAAACAGGGCATGAAAAGACACAAAACCACCTTTTCCAACAAGAAGATGATGATTGCAGCCACTTGGCTGTGGAAAGTGTGCTTTTTGAGCTTTTTACGCTCTTAAAACGCTTATTTCACCATATGCAGTCACATACAGGGCCCAAATCACAGTGGTCACTCATGCTAAAAAAGTGAAAAATCTGCCAAAACAGGGCATAAAAAGACACAAAACCACCTTTTCCAACAAGAAGATGATGATTGCAGCCACTTGGCTGTGGAAAGTGTGCTTTTTGAGCTTTTTACGCTCTTAAAACGCTTATTTCACCATATGCAGTCACATACAGGGCCCAAATCACAGTGGTCACTCATGCTAAAAAAGTGAAAAATCTGCCAAAACAGGGCATAAAAAGACACAAAACCACCTTTTCCAACAAGAAGATGATGATTGCAGCCACTTGGCTGTGGAAAGTGTGCTTTTTGAGCTTTTTACGCTCTGAAAACGCTTATTTCACCATATGCAGTCACATACAGGGCCCAAATCACAGTGGTCACTCATGCTAAAAAAGTGAAAAATCTGCCAAAACAGGGCATAAAAAGACACAAAACCACCTTTTCCAACAAGAAGATGATGATTGCAGCCACTTGGCTGTGGAAAGTGTGCTTTTTGAGCTTTTTACGCTCTGAAAACGCTTATTTCACCATATGCAGTCACATACAGGGCCCAAATCACAGTGGTCACCCATGCTAAAAAAGTGAAAAATCTGCCAAAACAGGGCATAAAAAGACACAAAACCACCTTTTCCAACAAGAAGATGATGATTGCAGCCACTTGGCTGTGGAAAGTGTGCTTTTTGAGCTTTTTACGCTCTGAAAACGCTTATTTCACCATATGCAGTCACATACAGGGCTCAAATCACAGTGGTCACTCATGCTAAAAAAGTGAAAAATCTGCCAAAACAGGGCATGAAAAGACACAAAACCACCTTTTCCAACAAGAAGATGATGATTGCAGCCACTTGGCTGTGGAAAGTGTGCTTTTTGAGCTTTTTACGCTCTGAAAACGCTTATTTCACCATATGCAGTCACATACAGGGCTCAAATCACAGTGGTCACTCATGCTAAAAAAGTGAAAAATCTGCCAAAACAGGGCATGAAAAGACACAAAACCACCTTTTCCAACAAGAAGATGATGATTGCAGCCACTTGGCTGTGGAAAGTGTGCTTTTTGAGCTTTTTACGCTCTGAAAACGCTTATTTCACCATATGCAGTCACATACAGGGCTCAAATCACAGTGGTCACTCATGCTAAAAAAGTGAAAAATCTGCCAAAACAGGGCATAAAAAGACACAAAACCACCTTTTCCAACAAGAAGATGATGATTGCAGCCACTTGGCTGTGGAAAGTGTGCTTTTTGAGCTTTTTACGCTCTTAAAACGCTTATTTCACCATATGCAGTCACATACAGGGCCCAAGTCACAGTGGTCACTCATGCTAAAAAAGTGAAAAATCTGCCTAAACAGGGCATAAAAAGACACAAAACCACCTTTTCCAACAAGAAGATGATGATTGCAGCCACTTGGCTGTAGAAAGTGTGCTTTTTGAGCTTTTTACGCTCTTAAAACGCTTATTTCACCATATGCAGTCACATACAGGGCTCAAATCACAGTGGTCACTCATGCTAAAAAAGTGAAAAATCTGCCAAAACAGGGCATGAAAAGACACAAAACCACCTTTTCCAACAAGAAGATGATGATTGCAGCCACTTGGCTGTGGAAAGTGTGCTTTTTGAGCTTTTTACGCTCTTAAAACGCTTATTTCACCATATGCAGTCACATACAGGGCCCAAATCACAGTGGTCACTCATGCTAAAAAAGTGAAAAATCTGCCAAAACAGGGCATAAAAAGACACAAAACCACCTTTTCCAACAAGAAGATGATGATTGCAGCCACTTGGCTGTGGAAAGTGTGCTTTTTGAGCTTTTTACGCTCTTAAAACGCTTATTTCACCATATGCAGTCACATACAGGGCTCAAATCACAGTGGTCACTCATGCTAAAAAAGTGAAAAATCTGCCAAAACAGGGCATAAAAAGACACAAAACCACCTTTTCCAACAAGAAGATGATGATTGCAGCCACTTGGCTGTGGAAAGTGTGCTTTTTGAGCTTTTTACGCTCTTAAAACGCTTATTTCACCATATGCAGTCACATACAGGGCTCAAATCACAGTGGTCACTCATGCTAAAAAAGTGAAAAATCTGCCAAAACAGGGCATAAAAAGACACAAAACCACCTTTTCCAACAAGAAGATGATGATTGCAGCCACTTGGCTGTGGAAAGTGTGCTTTTTGAGCTTTTTACGCTCTTAAAACGCTTATTTCACCATATGCAGTCACATACAGGGCTCAAATCACAGTGGTCACTCATGCTAAAAAAGTGAAAAATCTGCCAAAACAGGGCATAAAAAGACACAAAACCACCTTTTCCAACAAGAAGATGATGATTGCAGCCACTTGGCTGTGGAAAGTGTGCTTTTTGAGCTTTTTACGCTCTGAAAACGCTTATTTCACCATATGCAGTCACATACAGGGCCCAAATCACAGTGGTCACTCATGCTAAAAAAGTGAAAAATCTGCCAAAACAGGGCATAAAAAGACACAAAACCACCTTTTCCAACAAGAAGATGATGATTGCAGCCACTTGGCTGTGGAAAGTGTGCTTTTTGAGCTTTTTACGCTCTTAAAACGCTTATTTCACCATATGCAGTCACATACAGGGCCCAAATCACAGTGGTCACTCATGCTAAAAAAGTGAAAAATCTGCCAAAACAGGGCATAAAAAGACACAAAACCACCTTTTCCAACAAGAAGATGATGATTGCAGCCACTTGGCTGTGGAAAGTGTGCTTTTTGAGCTTTTTACGCTCTTAAAACGCTTATTTCACCATATGCAGTCACATACAGGGCCCAAATCACAGTGGTCACTCATGCTAAAAAAGTGAAAAATCTGCCAAAACAGGGCATGAAAAGACACAAAACCACCTTTTCCAACAAGAAGATGATGATTGCAGCCACTTGGCTGTGGAAAGTGTGCTTTTTGAGCTTTTTACGCTCTTAAAACGCTTATTTCACCATATGCAGTCACATACAGGGCCCAAATCACAGTGGTCACTCATGCTAAAAAAGTGAAAAATCTGCCAAAACAGGGCATGAAAAGACACAAAACCACCTTTTCCAACAAGAAGATGATGATTGCAGCCACTTGGCTGTGGAAAGTGTGCTTTTTGAGCTTTTTACGCTCTTAAAACGCTTATTTCACCATATGCAGTCACATACAGGGCCCAAATCACAGTGGTCACTCATGCTAAAAAAGTGAAAAATCTGCCAAAACAGGGCATGAAAAGACACAAAACCACCTTTTCCAACAAGAAGATGATGATTGCAGCCACTTGGCTGTGGAAAGTGTGCTTTTTGAGCTTTTTACGCTCTTAAAACGCTTATTTCACCATATGCAGTCACATACAGGGCCCAAATCACAGTGGTCACTCATGCTAAAAAAGTGAAAAATCTGCCAAAACAGGGCATGAAAAGACACAAAACCACCTTTTCCAACAAGAAGATGATGATTGCAGCCACTTGGCTGTGGAAAGTGTGCTTTTTGAGCTTTTTACGCTCTGAAAACGCTTATTTCACCATATGCAGTCACATACAGGGCCCAAATCACAGTGGTCACTCATGCTAAAAAAGTGAAAAATCTGCCAAAACAGGGCATAAAAAGACAAAAAACCACCTTTTCCAACAAGAAGATGATGATTGCAGCCACTTGGCTGTGGAAAGTGTGCTTTTTGAGCTTTTTACGCTCTGAAAACGCTTATTTCACCATATGCAGTCACATACAGGGCCCAAATCACAGTGGTCACTCATGCTAAAAAAGTGAAAAATCTGCCAAAACAGGGCATGAAAAGACACAAAACCACCTTTTCCAACAAGAAGATGATGATTGCAGCCACTTGGCTGTGGAAAGTGTGCTTTTTGAGCTTTTTACGCTCTGAAAACGCTTATTTCACCATATGCAGTCACATACAGGGCCCAAATCACAGTGGTCACTCATGCTAAAAAAGTGAAAAATCTGCCAAAACAGGGCATAAAAAGACACAAAACCACCTTTTCCAACAAGAAGATGATGATTGCAGCCACTTGGCTGTGGAAAGTGTGCTTTTTGAGCTTTTTACGCTCTTAAAACGCTTATTTCACCATATGCAGTCACATACAGGGCCCAAATCACAGTGGTCACTCATGCTAAAAAAGTGAAAAATCTGCCAAAACAGGGCATGAAAAGACACAAAACCACCTTTTCCAACAAGAAGATGATGATTGCAGCCACTTGGCTGTGGAAAGTGTGCTTTTTGAGCTTTTTACGCTCTTAAAACGCTTATTTCACCATATGCAGTCACATACAGGGCCCAAATCACAGTGGTCACTCATGCTAAAAAAGTGAAAAATCTGCCAAAACAGGGCATGAAAAGACACAAAACCACCTTTTCCAACAAGAAGATGATGATTGCAGCCACTTGGCTGTGGAAAGTGTGCTTTTTGAGCTTTTTACGCTCTGAAAACGCTTATTTCACCATATGCAGTCACATACAGGGCCCAAATCACAGTGGTCACTCATGCTAAAAAAAGTGAAAAATCTGCCAAAACAGGGCATGAAAAGACACAAAACCACCTTTTCCAACAAGAAGATGATGATTGCAGCCACTTGGCTGTGGAAAGTGTGCTTTTTGAGCTTTTTACGCTCTGAAAACGCTTATTTCACCATATGCAGTCACATACAGGGCCCAAATCACAGTGGTCACTCATGCTAAAAAAGTGAAAAATCTGCCAAAACAGGGCATGAAAAGACACAAAACCACCTTTTCCAACAAGAAGATGATGATTGCAGCCACTTGGCTGTGGAAAGTGTGCTTTTTGAGCTTTTTACGCTCTTAAAACGCTTATTTCACCATATGCAGTCACATACAGGGCCCAAATCACAGTGGTCACTCATGCTAAAAAAGTGAAAAATCTGCCAAAACAGGGCATGAAAAGACACAAAACCACCTTTTCCAACAAGAAGATGATGATTGCAGCCACTTGGCTGTGGAAAGTGTGCTTTTTGAGCTTTTTACGCTCTGAAAACGCTTATTTCACCATATGCAGTCACATACAGGGCCCAAATCACAGTGGTCACTCATGCTAAAAAAAGTGAAAAATCTGCCAAAACAGGGCATGAAAAGACACAAAACCACCTTTTCCAACAAGAAGATGATGATTGCAGCCACTTGGCTGTGGAAAGTGTGCTTTTTGAGCTTTTTACGCTCTTAAAACGCTTATTTCACCATATGCAGTCACATACAGGGCCCAAATCACAGTGGTCACTCATGCTAAAAAAGTGAAAAATCTGCCAAAACAGGGCATGAAAAGACACAAAACCACCTTTTCCAACAAGAAGATGATGATTGCAGCCACTTGGCTGTGGAAAGTGTGCTTTTTGAGCTTTTTACGCTCTTAAAACGCTTATTTCACCATATGCAGTCACATACAGGGCCCAAATCACAGTGGTCACTCATGCTAAAAAAGTGAAAAATCTGCCAAAACAGGGCATGAAAAGACACAAAACCACCTTTTCCAACAAGAAGATGATGATTGCAGCCACTTGGCTGTGGAAAGTGTGCTTTTTGAGCTTTTTACGCTCTTAAAACGCTTATTTCACCATATGCAGTCACATACAGGGCCCAAATCACAGTGGTCACTCATGCTAAAAAAAGTGAAAAATCTGCCAAAACAGGGCATGAAAAGACACAAAACCACCTTTTCCAACAAGAAGATGATGATTGCAGCCACTTGGCTGTGGAAAGTGTGCTTTTTGAGCTTTTTACGCTCTGAAAACGCTTATTTCACCATATGCAGTCACATACAGGGCCCAAATCACAGTGGTCACTCATGCTAAAAAAGTGAAAAATCTGCCAAAACAGGGCATAAAAAGACACAAAACCACCTTTTCCAACAAGAAGATGATGATTGCAGCCACTTGGCTGTGGAAAGTGTGCTTTTTGAGCTTTTTACGCTCTTAAAACGCTAATTTCACCATATGCAGTCACATACAGGGCCCAAATCACAGTGGTCACTCATGCTAAAAAAGTGAAAAATCTGCCAAAACAGGGCATGAAAAGACACAAAACCACCTTTTCCAACAAGAAGATGATGATTGCAGCCACTTGGCTGTGGAAAGTGTGCTTTTTTAGCTTTTTACGCTCTTAAAACGCTTATTTCACCATATGCAGTCACATACAGGGCCCAAATCACAGTGGTCACTCATGCTAAAAAAGTGAAAAATCTGCCAAAACAGGGCATGAAAAGACACAAAACCACCTTTTCCAACAAGAAGATGATGATTGCAGCCACTTGGCTGTGGAAAGTGTGCTTTTTGAGCTTTTTACGCTCTTAAAACGCTTATTTCACCATATGCAGTCACATACAGGGCCCAAATCACAGTGGTCACTCATGCTAAAAAAGTGAAAAATCTGCCAAAACAGGGCATAAAAAGACACAAAACCACCTTTTCCAACAAGAAGATGATGATTGCAGCCACTTGGCTGTGGAAAGTGTGCTTTTTGAGCTTTTTACGCTCTTAAAACGCTTATTTCACCATATGCAGTCACATACAGGGCCCAAATCACAGTGGTCACTCATGCTAAAAAAGTGAAAAATCTGCCAAAACAGGGCATGAAAAGACACAAAACCACCTTTTCCAACAAGAAGATGATGATTGCAGCCACTTGGCTGTGGAAAGTGTGCTTTTTGAGCTTTTTACGCTCTTAAAACGCTTATTTCACCATATGCAGTCACATACAGGGCCCAAATCACAGTGGTCACTCATGCTAAAAAAGTGAAAAATCTGCCAAAACAGGGCATGAAAAGACACAAAACCACCTTTTCCAACAAGAAGATGATGATTGCAGCCACTTGGCTGTGGAAAGTGTGCTTTTTGAGCTTTTTACGCTCTTAAAACGCTTATTTCACCATATGCAGTCACATACAGGGCCCAAATCACAGTGGTCACTCATGCTAAAAAAGTGAAAAATCTGCCAAAACAGGGCATGAAAAGACACAAAACCACCTTTTCCAACAAGAAGATGATGATTGCAGCCACTTGGCTGTGGAAAGTGTGCTTTTTGAGCTTTTTACGCTCTGAAAACGCTTATTTCACCATATGCAGTCACATACAGGGCCCAAATCACAGTGGTCACTCATGCTAAAAAAGTGAAAAATCTGCCAAAACAGGGCATGAAAAGACACAAAACCACCTTTTCCAACAAGAAGATGATGATTGCAGCCACTTGGCTGTGGAAAGTGTGCTTTTTGAGCTTTTTACGCTCTTAAAACGCTTATTTCACCATATGCAGTCACATACAGGGCCCAAATCACAGTGGTCACTCATGCTAAAAAAGTGAAAAATCTGCCAAAACAGGGCATGAAAAGACACAAAACCACCTTTTCCAACAAGAAGATGATGATTGCAGCCACTTGGCTGTGGAAAGTGTGCTTTTTGAGCTTTTTACGCTCTGAAAACGCTTATTTCACCATATGCAGTCACATACAGGGCTCAAATCACAGTGGTCACTCATGCTAAAAAAGTGAAAAATCTGCCAAAACAGGGCATAAAAAGACACAAAACCACCTTTTCCAACAAGAAGATGATGATTGCAGCCACTTGGCTGTGGAAAGTGTGCTTTTTGAGCTTTTTACGCTCTGAAAACGCTTATTTCACCATATGCAGTCACATACAGGGCCCAAATCACAGTGGTCACTCATGCTAAAAAAGTGAAAAATCTGCCAAAACAGGGCATAAAAAGACACAAAACCACCTTTTCCAACAAGAAGATGATGATTGCAGCCACTTGGCTGTGGAAAGTGTGCTTTTTGAGCTTTTTACGCTCTGAAAACGCTTATTTCACCATATGCAGTCACATATAGGGCCCAAATCACAGTGGTCACTCATGCTAAAAAAGTGAAAAATCTGCCAAAACAGGGCATAAAAAGACACAAAACCACCTTTTCCAACAAGAAGATGATGATTGCAGCCACTTGGCTGTGGAAAGTGTGCTTTTTGAGCTTTTTACGCTCTGAAAACGCTTATTTCACCATATGCAGTCACATACAGGGCCCAAATCACAGTGGTCACTCATGCTAAAAAAGTGAAAAATCTGCCAAAACAGGGCATGAAAAGACACAAAACCACCTTTTCCAACAAGAAGATGATGATTGCAGCCACTTGGCTGTGGAAAGTGTGCTTTTTGAGCTTTTTACGCTCTGAAAACGCTTATTTCACCATATGCAGTCACATACAGGGCTCAAATCACAGTGGTCACTCATGCTAAAAAAGTGAAAAATCTGCCAAAACAGGGCATAAAAAGACACAAAACCACCTTTTCCAACAAGAAGATGATGATTGCAGCCACTTGGCTGTGGAAAGTGTGCTTTTTGAGCTTTTTACGCTCTGAAAACGCTTAATTCACCATATGCAGTCACATACAGGGCTCAAATCACAGTGGTCACTCATGCTAAAAAAGTGAAAAATCTGCCAAAACAGGGCATAAAAAGACACAAAACCACCTTTTCCAACAAGAAGATGATGATTGCAGCCACTTGGCTGTGGAAAGTGTGCTTTTTGAGCTTTTTACGCTCTTAAAACGCTTATTTCACCATATGCAGTCACATACAGGGCTCAAATCACAGTGGTCACTCATGCTAAAAAAGTGAAAAATCTGCCAAAACAGGGCATGAAAAGACACAAAACCACCTTTTCCAACAAGAAGATGATGATTGCAGCCACTTGGCTGTGGAAAGTGTGCTTTTTGAGCTTTTTACGCTCTGAAAACGCTTATTTCACCATATGCAGTCACATACAGGGCCCAAATCACAGTGGTCACTCATGCTAAAAAAGTGAAAAATCTGCCTAAACAGGGCATAAAAAGACACAAAACCACCTTTTCCAACAAGAAGATGATGATTGCAGCCACTTGGCTGTGGAAAGTGTGCTTTTTGAGCTTTTTACGCTCTTAAAACGCTTATTTCACCATATGCAGTCACATAAAGGGCTCAAATCACAGTGGTCACTCAGGCTAAAAAAGTGAAAAATCTGCCAAAACAGGGCATAAAAAGACACAAAACCACCTTTTCCAACAAGAAGATGATGATTGCAGCCACTTGGCTGTGGAAAGTGTGCTTTTTGAGCTTTTTACGCTCTGAAAACGCTTATTTCACCATATGCAGTCACATACAGGGCTCAAATCACAGTGGTCACTCATGCTAAAAAAGTGAAAAATCTGCCAAAACAGGGCATAAAAAGACACAAAACCACCTTTTCCAACAAGAAGATGATGATTGCAGCCACTTGGCTGTGGAAAGTGTGCTTTTTGAGCTTTTTACGCTCTGAAAACGCTTATTTCACCATATGCAGTCACATACAGGGCTCAAATCACAGTGGTCACTCATGCTAAAAAAGTGAAAAATCTGCCAAAACAGGGCATAAAAAGACACAAAACCACCTTTTCCAACAAGAAGATGATGATTGCAGCCACTTGGCTGTGGAAAGTGTGCTTTTTGAGCTTTTTACGCTATAAAAACGCTTATTTCACCATATGCAGTCACATACAGGGCCCAAATCACAGTGGTCACTCATGCTAAAAAAGTGAAAAATCTGCCAAAACAGGGCATAAAAAGACACAAAACCACCTTTCCCAACAAGAAGATGATGATTGCAGCCACTTGGCTGTGGAAAGTGTGCTTTTTGAGCTTTTTACGCTCTTAAAACGCTTATTTCACCATATGCAGTCACATACAGGGCCCAAATCACAGTGGTCACTCATGCTAAAAAAGTGAAAAATCTGCCAAAACAGGGCATAAAAAGACACAAAACCACCTTTTCCAACAAGAAGATGATGATTGCAGCCACTTGGCTGTGGAAAGTGTGCTTTTTGAGCTTTTTACGCTCTTAAAACGCTTATTTCACCATATGCAGTCACATACAGGGCTCAAATCACAGTGGTCACTCATGCTAAAAAAGTGAAAAATCTGCCAAAACAGGGCACGAAAAGACACAAAACCACCTTTTCCAACAAGAAGATGATGATTGCAGCCACTTGGCTGTGGAAAGTGTGCTTTTTGAGCTTTTTACGCTCTGAAAACGCTTATTTCACCATATGCAGTCACATACAGGCCCCAAATCACAGTGGTCACTCATGCTAAAAAAGTGAAAAATCTGCCAAAACAGGGCATAAAAAGACACAAAACCACCTTTTCCAACAAGAAGATGATGATTGCAGCCACTTGGCTGTGGAAAGTGTGCGTTTTGAGCTTTTTACGCTCTGAAAACGCTTATTTCACCATATGCAGTCACATACAGGCCCCAAATCACAGTGGTCACTCATGCTAAAAAAGTGAAAAATCTGCCAAAACAGGGCATAAAAAGACACAAAACCACCTTTTCCAACAAGAAGATGATGATTGCAGCCACTTGGCTGTGGAAAGTGTGCTTTTTGAGCTTTTTACGCTCTTAAAACGCTTATTTCACCATATGCAGTCACATCACAGTGGTCACTCATGCTAAAAAAGTGAAAAATCTGCCAAAACAGGGCATAAAAAGACACAAAACCACCTTTTCCAACAAGAAGATGATGATTGCAGCCACTTTGCTGTGGAAAGTGTGCGTTTTGAGCTTTTTACGCTCTGAAAACGCTTATTTCACCATATGCAGTCACATACAGGCCCCAAATCACAGTGGTCACTCATGCTAAAAAAGTGAAAAATCTGCCAAAACAGGGCATAAAAAGACACAAAACCACCTTTTCCAACAAGAAGATGATGATTGCAGCCACTTGGCTGTGGAAAGTGTGCTTTTTGAGCTTTTTACGCTCTTAAAACGCTTATTTCACCATATGCAGTCACATACAGGGCCCAAATCACAGTGGTCACTCATGCTAAAAAAGTGAAAAATCCGCCAAAACAGGGCATGAAAAGACACAAAACCACCTTTTCCAACAAGAAGATGATGATTGCAGCCACTTGGCTGTGGAAAGTGTGCTTTTTGAGCTTTTTACGCTCTGAAAATGCTTATTTCACCATATGCAGTCACATACAGGGCTCAAATCACAGTGGTCACTCATGCTAAAAAAGTGAAAAATCTGCCAAAACAGGGCATGAAAAGACACAAAACCACCTTTTCCAACAAGAAGATGATGATTGCAGCCACTTGGCTGTGGAAAGTGTGCTTTTTGAGCTTTTTACGCTCTTAAAACGCTTATTTCACCATATGCAGTCACATCACAGTGGTCACTCATGCTAAAAAAGTGAAAAATCTGCCAAAACAGGGCATGAAAAGACACAAAACCACCTTTTCCAACAAGAAGATGATGATTGCAGCCACTTGGCTGTGGAAAGTGTGCTTTTTGAGCTTTTTACGCTCTTAAAACGCTTATTTCACCATATGCAGTCACATACAGGGCCCAAATCACAGTGGTCACTCATGCTAAAAAAGTGAAAAATCTGCCAAAACAGGGCATGAAAAGACACAAAACCACCTTTTCCAACAAGAAGATGATGATTGCAGCCACTTGGCTGTGGAAAGTGTGCTTTTTGAGCTTTTTACGCTCTTAAAACGCTTATTTCACCATATGCAGTCACATCACAGTGGTCACTCATGCTAAAAAAGTGAAAAATCTGCCAAAACAGGGCATAAAAAGACACAAAACCACCTTTTCCAACAAGAAGATGATGATTGCAGCCACTTGGCTGTGGAAAGTGTGCTTTTTGAGCTTTTTACGCTCTTAAAACGCTTATTTCACCATATGCAGTCACATACAGGGCCCAAATCACAGTGGTCACTCATGCTAAAAAAGTGAAAAATCTGCCAAAACAGGGCATGAAAAGACACAAAACCACCTTTTCCAACAAGAAGATGATGATTGCAGCCACTTGGCTGTGGAAAGTGTGCTTTTTGAGCTTTTTACGCTCTGAAAACGCTTATTTCACCATATGCAGTCACATACAGGGCTCAAATCACAGTGGTCACTCATGCTAAAAAAGTGAAAAATCTGCCAAAACAGGGCATAAAAAGACACAAAACCACCTTTTCCAACAAGAAGATGATGATTGCAGCCACTTGGCTGTGGAAATTGTGCTTTTTGAGCTTTTTACGCTCTGAAAACGCTTATTTCACCATATGCAGTCACATACAGGGCCCAAATCACAGTGGTCACTCATGCTAAAAAAGTGAAAAATCTGCCAAAACAGGGCATAAAAAGACACAAAACCACCTTTTCCAACAAGAAGATGATGATTGCAGCCACTTGGCTGTGGAAAGTGTGCTTTTTGAGCTTTTTACGCTCTGAAAACGCTTATTTCACCATATGCAGTCACATACAGGGCCCAAATCACAGTGGTCACTCATGCTAAAAAAGTGAAAAATCTGCCAAAACAGGGCATAAAAAGACACAAAACCACCTTTTCCAACAAGAAGATGATGATTGCAGCCACTTGGCTGTGGAAAGTGTGCTTTTTGAGCTTTTTACGCTCTTAAAACGCTTATTTCACCATATGCAGTCACATACAGGGCCCAAATCACAGTGGTCACTCATGCTAAAAAAGTGAAAAATCTGCCAAAACAGGGCATAAAAAGACACAAAACCACCTTTTCCAACAAGAAGATGATGATTGCAGCCACTTGGCTGTGGAAAGTGTGCGTTTTGAGCTTTTTACGCTCTTAAAACGCTTATTTCACCATATGCAGTCAAATACAGGCCCCAAATCACAGTGGTCACTCATGCTAAAAAAGTGAAAAATCTGCCAAAACAGGGCATAAAAAGACACAAAACCACCTTTTCCAACAAGAAGATGATGATTGCAGCCACTTGGCTGTGGAAAGTGTGCTTTTTGAGCTTTTTACGCTCTTAAAACGCTTATTTCACCATATGCAGTCACATACAGGGCTCAAATCACAGTGGTCACTCATGCTAAAAAAGTGAAAAATCTGCCAAAACAGGGCATAAAAAGACACAAAACCACCTTTTCCAACAAGAAGATGATGATTGCAGCCACTTGGCTGTGGAAAGTGTGCTTTTTGAGCTTTTTACGCTCTGAAAACGCTTATTTCACCATATGCAGTCACATACAGGGCTCAAATCACAGTGGTCACTCATGCTAAAAAAGTGAAAAATCTGCCAAAACAGGGCATGAAAAGACACAAAACCACCTTTTCCAACAAGAAGATGATGATTGCAGCCACTTGGCTGTGGAAAGTGTGCTTTTTGAGCTTTTTACGCTCTTAAAACGCTTATTTCACCATATGCAGTCACATCACAGTGGTCACTCATGCTAAAAAAGTGAAAAATCTGCCAAAACAGGGCATAAAAAGACACAAAACCACCTTTTCCAACAAGAAGATGATGATTGCAGCCACTTGGCTGTGGAAAGTGTGCTTTTTGAGCTTTTTACGCTCTTAAAACGCTTATTTCACCATATGCAGTCACATACAGGGCCCAAATCACAGTGGTCACTCATGCTAAAAAAGTGAAAAATCTGCCAAAACAGGGCATGAAAAGACACAAAACCACCTTTTCCATCAAGAAGATGATGATTGCAGCCACTTGGCTGTGGAAAGTGTGCTTTTTGAGCTTTTTACGCTCTGAAAACGCTTATTTCACCATATGCAGTCACATACAGGGCTCAAATCACAGTGGTCACTCATGCTAAAAAAGTGAAAAATCTGCCAAAACAGGGCATAAAAAGACACAAAACCACCTTTTCCAACAAGAAGATGATGATTGCAGCCACTTGGCTGTGGAAAGTGTGCTTTTTGAGCTTTTTACGCTCTGAAAACGCTTATTTCACCATATGCAGTCACATACAGGGCTCAAATCACAGTGGTCACTCATGCTAAAAAAGTGAAAAATCTGCCAAAACAGGGCATGAAAAGACACAAAACCACCTTTTCCAACAAGAAGATGATGATTGCAGCCACTTGGCTGTGGAAAGTGTGCTTTTTGAGCTTTTTACGCTCTTAAAACGCTTATTTCACCATATGCAGTCACATCACAGTGGTCACTCATGCTAAAAAAGTGAAAAATCTGCCAAAACAGGGCATAAAAAGACACAAAACCACCTTTTCCAACAAGAAGATGATGATTGCAGCCACTTGGCTGTGGAAAGTGTGCTTTTTGAGCTTTTTACGCTCTTAAAACGCTTATTTCACCATATGCAGTCACATACAGGGCCCAAATCACAGTGGTCACTCATGCTAAAAAAGTGAAAAATCTGCCAAAACAGGGCATAAAAAGACACAAAACCACCTTTTCCAACAAGAAGATGATGATTGCAGCCACTTGGCTGTGGAAAGTGTGCGTTTTGAGCTTTTTACGCTCTTAAAACGCTTATTTCACCATATGCAGTCAAATACAGGCCCCAAATCACAGTGGTCACTCATGCTAAAAAAGTGAAAAATCTGCCAAAACAGGGCATAAAAAGACACAAAACCACCTTTTCCAACAAGAAGATGATGATTGCAGCCACTTGGCTGTGGAAAGTGTGCTTTTTGAGCTTTTTACGCTCTTAAAACGCTTATTTCACCATATGCAGTCACATACAGGGCTCAAATCACAGTGGTCACTCATGCTAAAAAAGTGAAAAATCTGCCAAAACAGGGCATAAAAAGACACAAAACCACCTTTTCCAACAAGAAGATGATGATTGCAGCCACTTGGCTGTGGAAAGTGTGCTTTTTGAGCTTTTTACGCTCTGAAAACGCTTATTTCACCATATGCAGTCACATACAGGGCTCAAATCACAGTGGTCACTCATGCTAAAAAAGTGAAAAATCTGCCAAAACAGGGCATGAAAAGACACAAAACCACCTTTTCCAACAAGAAGATGATGATTGCAGCCACTTGGCTGTGGAAAGTGTGCTTTTTGAGCTTTTTACGCTCTTAAAACGCTTATTTCACCATATGCAGTCACATCACAGTGGTCACTCATGCTAAAAAAGTGAAAAATCTGCCAAAACAGGGCATAAAAAGACACAAAACCACCTTTTCCAACAAGAAGATGATGATTGCAGCCACTTGGCTGTGGAAAGTGTGCTTTTTGAGCTTTTTACGCTCTTAAAACGCTTATTTCACCATATGCAGTCACATACAGGGCCCAAATCACAGTGGTCACTCATGCTAAAAAAGTGAAAAATCTGCCAAAACAGGGCATGAAAAGACACAAAACCACCTTTTCCATCAAGAAGATGATGATTGCAGCCACTTGGCTGTGGAAAGTGTGCTTTTTGAGCTTTTTACGCTCTGAAAACGCTTATTTCACCATATGCAGTCACATACAGGGCTCAAATCACAGTGGTCACTCATGCTAAAAAAGTGAAAAATCTGCCAAAACAGGGCATAAAAAGACACAAAACCACCTTTTCCAACAAGAAGATGATGATTGCAGCCACTTGGCTGTGGAAAGTGTGCTTTTTGAGCTTTTTACGCTCTGAAAACGCTTATTTCACCATATGCAGTCACATACAGGGCTCAAATCACAGTGGTCACTCATGCTAAAAAAGTGAAAAATCTGCCAAAACAGGGCATGAAAAGACACAAAACCACCTTTTCCAACAAGAAGATGATGATTGCAGCCACTTGGCTGTGGAAAGTGTGCTTTTTGAGCTTTTTACGCTCTTAAAACGCTTATTTCACCAGATGCAGTCACATCACAGTGGTCACTCATGCTAAAAAAGTGAAAAATCTGCCAAAACAGGGCATAAAAAGACACAAAACCACCTTTTCCAACAAGAAGATGATGATTGCAGCCACTTGGCTGTGGAAAGTGTGCTTTTTGAGCTTTTTACGCTCTGAAAACGCTTATTTCACCATATGCAGTCACATACAGGGCCCAAATCACAGTGGTCACTCATGCTAAAAAAGTGAAAAATCTGCCAAAACAGGGCATAAAAAGACACAAAACCACCTTTTCCAACAAGAAGATGATGATTGCAGCCACTTGGCTGTGGAAAGTGTGCTTTTTGAGCTTTTTACGCTCTGAAAACGCTTATTTCACCATATGCAGTCACATACAGGGCTCAAATCACAGTGGTCACTCATGCTAAAAAAGTGAAAAATCTGCCAAAACAGGGCATAAAAAGACACAAAACCACCTTTTCCAACAAGAAGATGATGATTGCAGCCACTTGGCTGTGGAAAGTGTGCTTTTTGAGCTTTTTACGCTCTGAAAACGCTTATTTCACCATATGCAGTCACATACAGGGCCCAAATCACAGTGGTCACTCATGCTAAAAAAGTGAAAAATCTGCCAAAACAGGGCATAAAAAGACACAAAACCACCTTTTCCAACAAGAAGATGATGATTGCAGCCACTTGGCTGTGGAAAGTGTGCTTTTTGAGCTTTTTACGCTCTTAAAACGCTTATTTCACCATATGCAGTCACATACAGGGCCCAAATCACAGTGGTCACTCATGCTAAAAAAGTGAAAAATCTGCCAAAACAGGGCATAAAAAGACACAAAACCACCTTTTCCAACAAGAAGATGATGATTGCAGCCACTTGGCTGTGGAAAGTGTGCTTTTTGAGCTTTTTACGCTCTTAAAACGCTTATTTCACCATATGCAGTCACATACAGGCCCCAAATCACAGTGGTCACTCATGCTAAAAAAGTGAAAAATCTGCCAAAACAGGGCATAAAAAGACACAAAACCACCTTTTCCAACAAGAAGATGATGATTGCAGCCACTTGGCTGTGGAAAGTGTGCTTTTTGAGCTTTTTACGCTCTTAAAACGCTTATTTCACCATATGCAGTCACATACAGGCCCCAAATCACAGTGGTCACTCATGCTAAAAAAGTGAAAAATCTGCCAAAACAGGGCATAAAAAGACACAAAACCACCTTTTCCAACAAGAAGATGATGATTGCAGCCACTTGGCTGTGGAAAGTGTGCTTTTTGAGCTTTTTACGCTCTTAAAACGCTTATTTCACCATATGCAGTCACATACAGGGCCCAAATCACAGTGGTCACTCATGCTAAAAAAGTGAAAAATCTGCCAAAACAGGGCATAAAAAGACACAAAACCACCTTTTCCAACAAGAAGATGATGATTGCAGCCACTTGGCTGTGGAAAGTGTGCTTTTTGAGCTTTTTACGCTCTTAAAACGCTTATTTCACCATATGCAGTCACATACAGGCCCCAAATCACAGTGGTCACTCATGCTAAAAAAGTGAAAAATCTGCCAAAACAGGGCATAAAAAGACACAAAACCACCTTTTCCAACAAGAAGATGATGATTGCAGCCACTTGGCTGTGGAAAGTGTGCTTTTTGAGCTTTTTACGCTCTGAAAACGCTTATTTCACCATATGCAGTCACATACAGGGCCCAAATCACAGTGGTCACTCATGCTAAAAAAGTGAAAAATCTGCCAAAACAGGGCATGAAAAGACACAAAACCACCTTTTCCAACAAGAAGATGATGATTGCAGCCACTTGGCTGTGGAAAGTGTGCTTTTTGAGCTTTTTACGCTCTGAAAACGCTTATTTCACCATATGCAGTCACATACAGGGCCCAAATCACAGTGGTCACTCATGCTAAAAAAGTGAAAAATCTGCCAAAACAGGGCATAAAAAGACACAAAACCACCTTTTCCAACAAGAAGATGATGATTGCAGCCACTTGGCTGTGGAAAGTGTGCTTTTTGAGCTTTTTACGCTCTTAAAACGCTTATTTCACCATATGCAGTCACATCACAGTGGTCACTCATGCTAAAAAAGTGAAAAATCTGCCAAAACAGGGCATAAAAAGACACAAAACCACCTTTTCCAACAAGAAGATGATGATTGCATCCACTTGGCTGTGGAAAGTGTGCTTTTTGAGCTTTTTACGCTCTGAAAACGCTTATTTCACCATATGCAGTCACATACAGGGCCCAAATCACAGTGGTCACTCATGCTAAAAAAGTGAAAAATCTGCCAAAACAGGGCATAAAAAGACACAAAACCACCTTTTCCAACAAGAAGATGATGATTGCAGCCACTTGGCTGTGGAAAGTGTGCTTTTTGAGCTTTTTACGCTCTGAAAACGCTTATTTCACCATATGCAGTCACATACAGGGCTCAAATCACAGTGGTCACTCATGCTAAAAAAGTGAAAAATCTGCCAAAACAGGGCATGAAAAGACACAAAACCACCTTTTCCAACAAGAAGATGATGATTGCATCCACTTGGCTGTGGAAAGTGTGCTTTTTGAGCTTTTTACGCTCTGAAAACGCTTATTTCACCATATGCAGTCACATACAGGGCTCAAATCACAGTGGTCACTCATGCAAAAAAAGTGAAAAATCTGCCAAAACAGGGCATGAAAAGACACAAAACCACCTTTTCCAACAAGAAGATGATGATTGCAGCCACTTGGCTGTGGAAAGTGTGCTTTTTGAGCTTTTTACGCTCTGAAAACGCTTATTTCACCATATGCAGTCACATACAGGGCCCAAATCACAGTGGTCACTCATGCTAAAAAAGTGAAAAATCTGCCAAAACAGGGCATGAAAAGACACAAAACCACCTTTTCCAACAAGAAGATGATGATTGCAGCCACTTGGCTGTGGAAAGTGTGCTTTTTGAGCTTTTTACGCTCTGAAAACGCTTATTTCACCATATGCAGTCACATACAGGGCTCAAATCACAGTGGTCACTCATGCTAAAAAAGTGAAAAATCTGCCAAAACAGGGCATAAAAAGACACAAAACCACCTTTTCCAACAAGAAGATGATGATTGCATCCACTTGGCTGTGGAAAGTGTGCTTTTTGAGCTTTTTACGCTCTGAAAACGCTTATTTCACCATATGCAGTCACATACAGGGCCCAAATCACAGTGGTCACTCATGCTAAAAAAGTGAAAAATCTGCCAAAACAGGGCATAAAAAGACACAAAACCACCTTTTCCAACAAGAAGATGATGATTGCAGCCACTTGGCTGTGGAAAGTGTGCTTTTTGAGCTTTTTACGCTCTGAAAACGCTTATTTCACCATATGCAGTCACATACAGGGCCCAAATCACAGTGGTCACTCATGCTAAAAAAGTGAAAAATCTGCCAAAACAGGGCATAAAAAGACACAAAACCACCTTTTCCAACAAGAAGATGATGATTGCAGCCACTTGGCTGTGGAAAGTGTGCTTTTTGAGCTTTTTACGCTCTTAAAACGCTTATTTCACCCTATGCAGTCACATACAGGGCCCAAATCACAGTGGTCACTCATGCTAAAAAAGTGAAAAATCTGCCAAAACAGGGCATAAAAAGACACAAAACCACCTTTTCCAACAAGAAGATGATGATTGCAGCCACTTGGCTGTGGAAAGTGTGCTTTTTGAGCTTTTTACGCTCTTAAAACGCTTATTTCACCCTATGCAGTCACATACAGGGCCCAAATCACAGTGGTCACTCATGCTAAAAAAGTGAAAAATCTGCCAAAACAGGGCATAAAAAGACACAAAACCACCTTTTCCAACAAGAAGATGATGATTGCAGCCACTTGGCTGTGGAAAGTGTGCTTTTTGAGCTTTTTACGCTCTTAAAACGCTTATTTCACCATATGCAGTCACATACAGGGCCCAAATCACAGTGGTCACTCATGCTAAAAAAGTGAAAAATCTGCCAAAACAGGGCATGAAAAGACACAAAACCACCTTTTCCAACAAGAAGATGATGATTGCAGCCACTTGGCTGTGGAAAGTGTGCTTTTTGAGCTTTTTACGCTCTTAAAACGCTTATTTCACCATATGCAGTCACATACAGGGCTCAAATCACAGTGGTCACTCATGCTAAAAAAGTGAAAAATCTGCCAAAACAGGGCATGAAAAGACACAAAACCACCTTTTCCAACAAGAAGATGATGATTGCAGCCACTTGGCTGTGGAAAGTGTGCTTTTTGAGCTTTTTACGCTCTTAAAACGCTTATTTCACCATATGCAGTCACATACAGGGCCCAAATCACAGTGGTCACTCATGCTAAAAAAGTGAAAAATCTGCCAAAACAGGGCATGAAAAGACACAAAACCACCTTTTCCAACAAGAAGATGATGATTGCAGCCACTTGGCTGTGGAAAGTGTGCTTTTTGAGCTTTTTACGCTCTTAAAACGCTTATTTCACCATATGCAGTCACATACAGGGCTCAAATCACAGTGGTAAGTCATGCTAAAAAAGTGAAAAATCTGCCAAAACAGGGCATAAAAAGACACAAAACCACCTTTTCCAACAAGAAGATGATGATTGCAGCCACTTGGCTGTGGAAAGTGTGCTTTTTGAGCTTTTTACGCTCTGAAAACGCTTATTTCACCATATGCAGTCACATACAGGGCTCAAATCACAGTGGTAAGTCATGCTAAAAAAGTGAAAAATCTGCCAAAACAGGGCATAAAAAGACACAAAACCACCTTTTCCAACAAGAAGATGATGATTGCAGCCACTTGGCTGTGGAAAGTGTGCTTTTTGAGCTTTTTAAGCTCTTAAAACGCTTATTTCACCATATGCAGTCACATACAGGGTTCAAATCACAGTGGTCACTCATGCTAAAAAAGTGAAAAATCTGCCAAAACAGGGCATAAAAAGACACAAAACCACCTTTTCCAACAAGAAGATGATGATTGCAGCCACTTGGCTGTGGAAAGTGTGCTTTTTGAGCTTTTTACGCTCTGAAAACGCTTATTTCACCATATGCAGTCACATACAGGGTTCAAATCACAGTGGTCACTCATGCTAAAAAAGTGAAAAATCTGCCAAAACAGGGCATAAAAAGACACAAAACCACCTTTTCCAACAAGAAGATGATGATTGCAGCCACTTGGCTGTGGAAAGTGTGCTTTTTGAGCTTTTTACGCTCTGAAAACGCTTATTTCACCATATGCAGTCACATACAGGGCTCAAATCACAGTGGTCACTCATGCTAAAAAAGTGAAAAATCTGCCAAAACAGGGCATGAAAAGACACAAAACCACCTTTTCCAACAAGAAGATGATGATTGCAGCCACTTGGCTGTGGAAAGTGTGCTTTTTGAGCTTTTTACGCTCTTAAAACGCTTATTTCACCATATGCAGTCACATACAGGGCCCAAATCACAGTGGTCACTCATGCTAAAAAAGTGAAAAATCTGCCAAAAGAGGGCATGAAAAGACACAAAACCACCTTTTCCAACAAGAAGATGATGATTGCAGCCACTTGGCTGTGGAAAGTGTGCTTTTTGAGCTTTTTACGCTCTGAAAACGCTTATTTCACCATATGCAGTCACATACAGGGCCCAAATCACAGTGGTCACTCATGCTAAAAAAGTGAAAAATCTGCCAAAAGAGGGCATGAAAAGACACAAAACCACCTTTTCCAACAAGAAGATGATGATTGCAGCCACTTGGCTGTGGAAAGTGTGCTTTTTGAGCTTTTTACGCTCTTAAAACGCTTATTTCACCATATGCAGTCACATACAGGGCCCAAATCACAGTGGTCACTCATGCTAAAAAAGTGAAAAATCTGCCAAAAGAGGGCATGAAAAGACACAAAACCACCTTTTCCAACAAGAAGATGATGATTGCAGCCACTTGGCTGTGGAAAGTGTGCTTTTTGAGCTTTTTACGCTCTGAAAACGCTTATTTCACCATATGCAGTCACATACAGGGCCCAAGTGACAGAGTGGTCACTGATGCTTAAAAGTGAAAAATCTGCCAAAACAGGGCATAAAGAGACACAAAACCACCTTTTCCATCAAGAAGATGATGATTGCAGCCACTTGGCTGTGAAAGTGTGCTTTTTGAGCTTTTTACGCTCTGAAAACGCTTATTTCACCATATGCAGTCACATACAGGGCCCAAATCACAGTGGTCACTCATGCTAAAAAAGTGAAAAATCTGGCAAAACAGAGCATAAAAAGACACAAAACCACCTTTTCCATCAAGAAGATGATGATTGCAGCCACTAGGCTGTGAAAAGTGTGCTTTTTAAGCTTTTTACGCTCTGAAAACGCTTATTTCACCATATGCAGTCACATACAGGGCACAAATCACAGAGTGGTCACTCATGCTTAAAAGTGAAAAATCTGCCAAAACAGGGCCTAAAAAGACACAAAACCACCTTTTCCAACAAGAAGATGATGATTGCAGCCACTTGGCTGTGGAAAGTGTGCTTTTTGAGCTTTTTACGCTATAAAAACGCTTATTTCACCATATGCAGTCACATACAGGGCCCAAATCACAGTGGTCACTCATGCTAAAAAAGTGAAAAATCTGCCAAAACAGGGCATGAAAAGACACAAAACCACCTTTTCCAACAAGAAGATGATGATTGCAGCCACTTGGCTGTGGAAAGTGTGCTTTTTGAGCTTTTTACGCTCTGAAAACGCTTATTTCACCATATGCAGTCACATACAGGGCCCAAATCACAGTGGTCACTCATGCTAAAAAAGTGAAAAATCTGCCAAAACAGGGCATGAAAAGACACAAAACCACCTTTTCCAACAAGAAGATGATGATTGCAGCCACTTGGCTGTGGAAAGTGTGCTTTTTGAGCTTTTTACGCTCTGAAAACGCTTATTTCACCATATGCAGTCACATACAGGGCTCAAATCACAGTGGTCACTCATGCTAAAAAAGTGAAAAATCTGCCAAAACAGGGCATGAAAAGACACAAAACCACCTTTTCCAACAAGAAGATGATGATTGCAGCCACTTGGCTGTGGAAAGTGTGCTTTTTGAGCTTTTTACGCTCTGAAAACGCTTATTTCACCATATGCAGTCACATACAGGGTTCAAATCACAGTGGTCACTCATGCTAAAAAAGTGAAAAATCTGCCAAAACAGGGCATGAAAAGACACAAAACCACCTTTTCCAACAAGAAGATGATGATTGCAGCCACTTGGCTGTGGAAAGTGTGCTTTTTGAGCTTTTTACGCTCTTAAAACGCTTATTTCACCATATGCAGTCACATACAGGGCCCAAATCACAGTGGTCACTCATGCTAAAAAAGTGAAAAATCTGCCAAAACAGGGCATGAAAAGACACAAAACCACCTTTTCCAACAAGAAGATGATGATTGCAGCCACTTGGCTGTGGAAAGTGTGCTTTTTGAGCTTTTTACGCTCTTAAAACGCTTATTTCACCATATGCAGTCACATACAGGGCCCAAATCACAGTGGTCACTCATGCTAAAAAAGTGAAAAATCTGCCAAAACAGGGCATGAAAAGACACAAAACCA
This sequence comes from Lutjanus erythropterus, assembly GCF_056507025.1. Classification (NCBI taxonomy): domain Eukaryota; kingdom Metazoa; phylum Chordata; class Actinopteri; order Lutjaniformes; family Lutjanidae; genus Lutjanus; species Lutjanus erythropterus. Next base: position 37,154,204 of record NC_139333.1, on the reverse strand, counting down.
CCTTTTCCAACAAGAAGATGATGATTGCAGCCACTTGGCTGTGGAAAGTGTGCTTTTTGAGCTTTTTACGCTCTTAAAACGCTTATCACCATATGCAGTCACATACAGGGCCCAAATCACAGTGGTCACTCATGCTAAAAAAGTGAAATATCTGGCGAAAAGGGCATAAAAAGACACAAAACCACCTTTTCCATCAAGAAGATGATGATTGCAGCCACTTGGCTGTGAAAAGTGTGCTTTTTGAGCTTTTTACGCTCTGAAAAGGCTTATTTCACCATATGCAGTCACATACAGGGCCCAAATCACAGAGTGGTCACTGATGCTTAAAAGTGAAAAATCTGGCCAAACAGGGCCTAAAAAGACACAAAACCACCTTTTCCATCAAGAAGATGATGATTGCAGCCACTTGGCTGTGAAAGTGTGCTTTTTGAGCTTTTTACGCTCTGAAAACGCTTATTTCACCATATGCAGTCACATACAGGGCCCAAATCACAGAGTGGTCACTGATGCTAAAAAAGTGAAAAATCTGGCCAAACAGGGCATAAAGAGACACAAAACCACCTTTTCCATCAGGAAGATGATGATTGCAGCCACTTGGCTGTGAAAGTGTGCTTTTTGAGCTTTTTACGCTCTGAAAACGCTTATTTCACCATATGCAGTCACATACAGGGCCCAAGTGACAGAGTGGTCACTGATGCTTAAAAGTGAAAAATCTGCCAAAACAGGGCATAAAGAGACACAAAACCACCTTTTCCATCAAGAAGATGATGATTGCAGCCACTTGGCTGTGAAAGTGTGCTTTTTGAGCTTTTTACGCTCTGAAAAGGCTTATTTCACCATATGCAGTCACATACAGGGCCCAAATCACAGTGGTCACTCATGCTAAAAAAGTGAAAAATCTGGCAAAACAGAGCATAAAAAGACACAAAACCACCTTTTCCATCAAGAAGATGATGATTGCAGCCACTTGGCTGTGAAAAGTGTGCTTTTTAAGCTTTTTACGCTCTGAAAACGCTTATTTCACCATATGCAGTCACATACAGGGCACAAATCACAGAGTGGTCACTCATGCTTAAAAGTGAAAAATCTGCCAAAACAGGGCCTAAAAAGACACAAAACCACCTTTTCCATCAAGAAGATGATGATTGCAGCCACTTGGCTGTGAAAGTGTGCTTTTTGAGCTTTTTACGCTCTGAAAAGGCTTATTTCACCATATGCAGTCACATACAGGGCCCAAATCACAGAGTGGTCACTGATGCTTAAAAGTGAAAAATCTGCCAAAACAGGGCCTAAAAAGACACAAAACCACCTTTTCCATCAAGAAGATGATGATTGCAGCCACTTGGCTGTGAAAGTGTGCTTTTTGAGCTTTTTACGCTCTGAAAACGCTTATTTCACCATATGCAGTCACATACCGGGCCCAAGTGACAGAGTGGTCACTGATGCTTAAAAGTGAAAAATCTGCCAAAACAGGGCATAAAGAGACACAAAACCACCTTTTCCATCAAGAAGATGATGATTGCAGCCACTTGGCTGTGAAAAGTGTGCTTTTTAAGCTTTTTATGCTCTGAAAACGCTTATTTCACCATATGCAGTCACATACAGGGCCCAAATCACAGAGTGGTCACTGTTGCTTAAAAGTGAAAAATCTGGCCAAACAGGGCATAAAGAGACACAAAACCACCTTTTCCATCAAGAAGATGATGATTGCAGCCACTTGGCTGTGAAAAGTGTGCTTTTTGAGCTTTTTACGCTCTGAAAACGCTTATTTCACCATATGCAGTCACATACAGGGCACAAGTGACAGAGTGGTCACAGATGCTGAAAAGTGAAAAATCTGCCAAAACAGGGCCTAAAAAGACACAAAACCACCTTTTCCATCAAGAAGATGATGATTGCAGCCACTTGGCTGTGAAAGTGTGCTTTTTGAGCTTTTTACGCTCTGAAAAGGCTTATTTCACCATATGCAGTCACCATATTCAGTATAGTCCTGTATACTTGTGTTACAGGACTATGCCGCTGGGTGTAAAAGATTCCGATTCCGATTCCCGATTGTTTTTTTTGAGGGGTCTGATTTACCGATTCCGATTTTTATGTAGATTTCAGACCTGTTTTGAGCATGAGCATGAGCATGTTGAGCATGAGTGATCACATGCTGCTGTGGGATGCCTGTGACTGTACATGATGAATTAAGGCGCAGTTTCATAGCAGAAGTGGCCGCAATCCTGATCTTCTTGATGGACAAGGTGGTCTTATGCCTTGTTTTGTTAGCTTTTTCACTTCTGAGTGTAAGGGCCACATGTTGCTGGGGGCTGCCTATGTGAAAGCATATGATGAATTAAGGTGTTTCTGAGCATCAGACGCCCAGAAAGCACAGTTTCGTAGCTGCAATCCTCATCTTCTTGATGGAAAACATGGTTGTATGCCCTGTTTTGCCAGATTTTTCACTTCTGAGCGTAAGTGGCCACACTGTGATGTGAGCTGCCTATGCGACTGCATGTGGTGAAATAAGGTTCTTCTGAGCATCAGATGCCCAGAAAGCACAATTTAGGGAAGTTCATAATTTAGACATAAAAATTATTTAATTATTTATCTTTAACCAGGGCTTGCGCCTCCTAAAAAAGCCTAAATTGTAAAGGAATAATCCGCAAAATGTGAATCTTGTGAAAAAACAACAGCCACAATAAAAGTCTTTACTCGTTTCATTTGGATCTTAAATGAAAACTGAAAGTCTTTAAACCCTTTGATTTAAGCAGTCTGGTGAAACTGTGGCAAGTTTATTAATGAGTTGGATCTCATGTCTCACCCTTTGGTTTTTGGACCAAAGAGTTGTTCCAAGCCAATATACTTGAAATTGTGGATACCATGAATGGTAAAATGAGCATGTGACTTTTCTTAACATGATTAACATGCTCCAGTATTCTCGTTTTCAGAGTTCAGCCTGTTTCCCCAATGTACAGTAATTTACAGTGTTGACATTGGACAGCATTGTGGTGGAAAATCTGAAAATGAAGACAGACACCATGACCAAGATTTCCTTTAATAGAGCTTTGCAAAGGATCAGTACACAGTCACAAAGAAAGTGTAAAAGGAACTGATAATGAGCCAAGAATGTAAATCTGTCTTAGAGATGAAGGAGGTTGGGTCAGGATGGACCTGAAGTGCTTATTGTCAGGATGTGATTGTGTTATCAGAAGTTGTTGTTCCAAAGGGAGAACAAGGACAAGTAACCAGTTAGTGCCTGACAATACATGAGAAGTAACTATGAGGAACAACAGTGACCAGTTCAGCATATAATTTTCTCACTATAATCCCCCCCTTTTGATCATATGTGATCACATAAAAAGGAAAATTATAAAAGACCATAAAAGATCATACCTTCTCTACAAATAATACAACAAATAATAGTCCTTACATATGATAACATAATAGTAAAGTATAAGAGAGTGAAGAAAAATTTTAAAACATTACTTCATAAAATATTACCCCTGGAAAAAGCAAGATGCTGTTGTTACAGATGGGAGAATTTAGTATAACAAATGCAAGCAACTTAGGCATGAAAGTTCCATATATGTATTAACATAACAATTGCAAAATCTGGGTTGTCAATAGGATCAGGATCTCTTCAGCATTGCATGGTGGGAGCCAATCAGGAGTAGTTAACTGTGTCAACTGATGGAAAACATTTTTTTTAACTGTAGGGAATGAACTCACAAGAAAACACATTGAGCCTCACAGGCCACACCATACAGCGTGTCTGAATGCATGCCATGGCTGTTATTGGAGTTCCATCTCTGATCCCATGATGGTGACACTGAGGTTCATTCAGCACGCCACTTAGTTGGAGCCATGCAAGTTCTCGTTGGACAGTATGCCAATACTGTTGCCTCTTCTTCTCATCCTCGCGATGTGATGACCTATTTTGCTATAGGTGTCTCTGGTGGAGGTGGAACCCTTTTGCAGTGGCTGGCATGGATCCGGGTGACTCTTTTGGCAAACTTTACTGCCGTCTGTGCAGTCAGCAGCATGTGGAATGGACCCGTCCACTGCTTCGAGTGCCAGGTCTTTTGTCTCAGGTCTCTCACCACTACGCAGTCACCAGGCTGGAGGTCAGGTGAAGAGGTCCTGTGGCTGGAGCTGGTAGCGCTTCCTTCACCTGCTTATGAATGTTAGATAAAACAGCTATAGTAGTGGAGGGTATGTTAGGGTCATCATATGGAAAGAATTCAGACAGTTAATTCTGGGCATGCTGCGGCCTTGGCAGCTGCTTCTCCTCTGGTGTTCTCCTGTGAAAGTTGGTCATTGTTAGTGTGAGCATGACATTTACACACAGCAACCTTTTTTGGGAGCAGAACAGCATCCAGCAGTTGTAAAACAAGAGTGTGATGTGCTATAGGTTTGCCAGATGGTGTTTGAAAATTTCTCTTTTTCCAAATTGTACCAAAATCATGCATAAAGCCAAAAACATATCTACTGTCTGTGCAGATATTCACTGTTTTGTCTGTTGCTAGATTACATGCTTCTATGAGAGTGATTTGGCATTGACTGTATCATGTGCAGTTACCACCAATGGTGAAAAGAGTACAAGAAATCTGTTATATTGCTAAAACATTACTCAATTACAAGTAAAAGTACTGGCGTTAGAAATATATTTCAGTAAAAGTACAAAGTATTTGCCTGAAAAACTACTAGAGTATTAGTTACTTTCAACCATTGATGTCACTGTCACCTCTCCAAACTAGGGTTATAAATTTTGTGCATTTTCCAGAACCAATAGTTGAAAGCTTTGACTGATTAATCATTGATAATTTATGAGATACATAACACCATTTATTTTCTAATTTTGTTTTTTTTTTTCTTTTTGAGTCAAAGTTTAAGTTTCCTTATTCAACAAACAGACCCCTAACCCCTGGTTACCACAGCGAAACTAATTACATTTTTTTTTCCTGTGTCAGGGTTGCATGATGCTGATCCATCCACAAACAGTTCAAAATCTGGATTTTGCAAAGTTGTTTCTTGCAAATCTGGTCTGGGGGAACAAACTTCAGTTATTGTAAGAACATAGTTGTGTTCTCCGCACATCTCCTAACATGGACCGATGCAAAGAGCTGTATCTTCATGATACCCAAAAATGGAAATACATGGCTCTCAGGCCTCAACGCTGAATTATTAGAGAAGGTTAGAGACTGTATGATCTGTAGCCTATACTACACATGAACCCATGGTTATCTTACCAGAAATATACCTCAGTTACATTGTATCTTTTCACAGTGATATCAGGGATTTCAAATAGAACAGTGTTATAAAAGAGCAATCTTGCTGCTGATGTTTTCTGCTAAAGCAAAACCAATGAAACAACATGTGGAACAAGCAGAGTTAGTTTAGAGTAACCTTAAAAAGTAGGAATTCCTGTAGCTAAAGCATCAAGTTTAGCTGAAAAGTAGGCTACAGGTCTCTGTCTGCCTCTGCCATCCTAGAGTACTGAACACTCTTTGTCTACAGTCTGAGTAAAAGGTCGGTTTGGATCTGGTGACCCAAGAGTTGGAGTCATCAGAGTCTTCCGAAGGACATGTTTTAAGTCAACAAATGTTTATCCTGTATCAGCAGTCCATGTCACTTTACTATGTGCTTCTAGGCCTCACTCGTGCGATTGCGCTCAGGGGTGCCTCGAGGACAGGAATGAAGGGCCTGCAATAGGAACACAAAAGACATAACTTGTTTCTTTATGATTGGATTTGAAAATGTTTTGAAATGTTTTTACTCTTTTTTGGGAGAGGAATTTGGCCTCAGATATGATCACATGACCCAAAAATGTCACGTGTAGGACAAACTGCAGTTTTGATGAGCTAGCTTTGTGACCTTCTTCAGCCAAATGTTTCAAATGTCTTTTTCACACTGAACTTGAGTTAAAGCACGAATCATTTAATCATCAACATATTGTAATCGTGCACTTCCTGGTGACAGATTTAATGAGCTCAAACTTTCTTTTGAATTTTTAGCTGATTTTTGTTTGTTTTAACTGAGAAAATTGGTGTGCATACAGGAGAATTTTCACAGGGAATGATTACACCTGCCCTTAATCAAGTGTTAAAGACTGGTGTAATTTTTTTTTTTTTTTTTGGTTGAGTTGATATTATGGTTGACAGGGCCTTTAATTAGATTTTGGTGTGATCACAATTGGTTGCATGCCTCTGATTAGACCAATATCAGTTTTAGGGATCTTCTGAAAGGCTGGGGTGTTTATGATGTCACATGCTTTATGTAAATAGGCAAATGTGTGTTGTGTGTCTGGTACCAGTTGAACACATCTGAGTATGTAGACAACAAAGGTAATTTTTGTCGATAAACCTTCAAAACAGGATTATATTGAACATTATGGTCAGATATTGAGTCTCATGATTCCGCTGCGAGTCAATCATCTTTTGAGTTGGATCAGTCTTTGGGTAGTGTTTGGCTCAATGTCCCTTTTTGCCACAGTGGAAACAAACATCTGGATCAGCTGTACTTAGACCTCCATAGAACGTCCTTGGAACATAGTCAATGCTGCCATATTTAGATCTTTCTCTCTGTTTTTTTCTCTCCTGCTTTGAGGAGCTTTCAGCATGCACAGCATGTCCTTTTGTCCCATGTTATACATGTTTGTTTTACCATTTGTGAAATGTCAAAACACAGTCAGTTCAGTGGCAAACTTTACACCTCCATCTGATGGTGATGGGAGGTGAGCCAGCCCCTGCTGTCTCCATCACAGGGAAATTCAGGACTTTGAGTACATTTCCCCCATGTTGGATCTCACTGGTGACAGGGAGATAAATGTATTTGAAGATTTTCTAAACTTCAAGTCAATTAAATACATTTTCAGATTTTCACCAATTAGAATTGTTGAATCGCAGCGCTGAGTGAGTCTGGTCTTGGTCTCAGGCCATCCTTCTCACTCGTTGTAGGAGCCAAATATGTTGGTGAAATATTTCAAAGGCTGACTTGTAGTTCACTGTTTTGAACATAGGGTGTCACTGTACCTTTGTAATGCTCAGGTGTAAAGGTAGCTGGGTTACTGTTGTTGTCAGGACTGCTAAGGCGCAAAATGTTTGTCACGCCGTAGCTGAATGTTTGGTCTTTTCTTTTTTTAAACAACAATGGACATCATTCATGATTGCATGAGGGAAATAAATTATTTTTGCTGCAATGAAGAATGACCTGTGGATTAATTCAAGGAACGGCACAGCGTATGGTTATAAAACAAAGAGTCAAGCGCGTCAGCCAGGTCACTCCAGGTTAAACGTCTCAGGGGCTAAGTAATAGGCTAGCTTCTACACTCGTCTTTGTGGGGAGGTTGAGGCTGAAGGCCTCAGGGTGTGCACTACCACCGTCGACCCCCGAGTCCAGAAACCCTCAGACAAACAATCCCACTTCTGACACCAAATTGTGGTGGAAAATCTGAAAATGAAGACAGACACCATGACCAAAATTGTCTGGTGTTTGATGTGGTGTTTCAATAGAGCTTTGCAAAGGACCAGTACACAGTCACACAGAAAGTGTAAAAGGAACTGATAATGAGTCAAGAATGTAAATCTGTCTTATAGGGTTAGGAGATAAAGGAGGTTGGGTCAGGATGGACCTGAAGTGCTTAGTGGGAGAGTCAGGATGTGATTGTGTTATCAGAAGTTGTTGTTCCAAAGGGAGAACAGCTGTGTGTTCAAGGACAAGTAACCAATTAGTGCCTGACAATACATGAGAAGTAACTCTGAGGAACAACAGTGACCAGTTCACCATATAATTTTCCCACTATAGCATACACCACATTTGTGACCTGCGGTGAGATTAAATCTCTGGCCCTTTCCTGAGGCTTTCACACACACAATAAAACCCTTTATGGGGGGGGGGGGGTTATGGAAGAAAAAAACTTTATCCTCTTAAAAAAACAAATAAATCCCCAAAATATAAATGCAAAGAAAAGAAATTATTACAAAAAAAATTAGAATAAATGTGTAAAAAAAACAACAAAAATTAACTAATGGAGACTAATTCCTAATAGAAAAAACCTTCAGTATTAATTAAAATTTATAAAAGAAGGGAAAAAAGAAGGAAAAGGGGAGAGAAAAGCACGTCCTACTGTGTCAGGGTAGCTGTTTGATGAGAAAGAGCAAAAGTCAAATAACTGGTTACTGATAGCTTGGCTTAGGGCTGCGCGGTATACACGGTATGACGGTAGAAACGGTATAAATTGGCCACGGTAGAGATTTGTGCTATGCCATCATACCGTCGATGACGTCATCACCCCTGCCTCTGTGTGAAAATGGCCGCAAGCACAGTAACGGCGGAGAAGGAGGGGCTGGTAAAAAAAAAAAAAACGGTGCTACATCCGTGATTTGGACGTGGTTCGGGTTTAAAAAGTCGGATGTTGAGCAGAAAAATGTCATCTGCAAGATGTGTGTCCAAGTCCGGACCCACACACCGTCCTATACGGACCTGGACCTATAACCAATAAATTATTAATAGATTTTATTTTTTTACGGGACGCTTCTATTTTAACTGGCATACCTTTTCTAGTCTTTCCACCACTGGTTTAGCTGATCAGGAAACGCACAGACCAGCTGCAGAGAAGCTGCGTGTGGAGGAGACTGTTGTTAATGGCGGAGTTTATTACAACAGTCAAAACTAACGTGATGACATTGACACCAACCAGATGCACCTATAAAATTAAACAACTGTATAAGGAGGCCTATGTAAAACAGGAGAGTCTGTGTTTCTCCGTGAGAAACTTTCAGACCTTCTCACAGCAGAGTGAACAGGTGAGGGAGGGGAGGAGGGCAGACTGATCACTAATCAATCACTGATACCGTCGTCATCTTGGACTGATTAAAAAATAAAAAAGACAAAATTGGTGACAAACCAAACCTGGGTGTCCACACAAATAAAGTCTTTGTGTGAAACACTGCAGAGTGTAACATTGTGCTGTTTACAGACAGTCTGCTGTCATTAGTTTGACAGAGAGACAGAGAGGGTCGTGTCTAGAAGGGAACCCTAGACCCGCAAAAGATCGTGCGAGTTTGATTATTTTAGTAGAAATAACGGAAACAAGAGTTGTGCAAATAAAGACTTACCTTCTAGACACGACTGTAAAAGATGCGCAGCTCCAAAAATAGAAAATCATGTTGTGGTGTCGATGTTTTTAATGTGGCGGGCCGCCATAAATAAAACACTATTCACTGAACCACAGAGAGTCACTGAAACACTGATCACTGACCTGCTGTGATGACAAAAATACTCACATTCTTTACTTTGGTATATTTTTTTTACAGATTTTTACAGGATTACAGAACCTTTTCACTGTTTTTGCCATTTGTCTTATAGAAAACCTCTCTTACTTGAAGTACTGTTTACAATATCCACTTTTTTTGTAAGAATTTTTGTATTTCTGAGGCACTATCCTTACTTCTGTTGTTCTTCTGCACAATAAATGCTCAAAAATTACATTATATCTTTGCTGTTGTTGTTGTTTTACAAAACCCATTCAGAAACACTTCCATAAGTTTTACACCGCAACATTTATACCGAGATATATACCATTACCGTGAAGGGATTCAATTTATACCGTGATATGAATTTTGGGTCATACCGCCCAGCCCTAGCTTGGCTCCATCTGCTGGACAAAAAGAGTCACTGCACGGCCTATCAAGTGAACGGTCAAACAATTCAGCAGCACATGGAGAGTCAGTTTACAGCCTCTACAAAGCCTCTAAAGCAATAGTAAAATAAAATATCATAATTATTTTCTAAAAGAGAGTCACAAAAGATGAAAATAGTCCAGAGAAGTTGAATTTTGGAGCCATATGGCTCACAGAATAAAGAAAAAATGTCTTTATAACTTCGGCTATTGTGCTGTTTCACCTCCTTTGTGGCAGTCCTTTCACCTTGCTGGGGGACGCAGCTTGCACCGGCTCAGGTCTTCACTTACACCAGACCATTCTGAAATACAGAGAAAAGGCCTGGTGTCAATGTAATAAACCCAAATAATATCGAAAGGAAGGCATTCAGACCAAAAATTAGAGCAAAACTGTCTTCAAAATCACTATTAACAATAATAAAAATAATAACAATATTGACGGTGAAATACACCTCAAGTAATGAAACAAACCTTAACTACCAACTCTCAGGAACAGTCAAAAACTGCTCATTCTTACAAAAGAGGATGGACCCCTGACGGAATTTAGGGTCGAGTTAAATAGGATACTAGAGATACTAGAAAAGCAATTTCTAAAGAAATTACCGCTGTGAATGCAACAAGCTGAAGCCAAGCTGCAATGCTGCATTGGCTTGCTGCAACAATATGCCTGACGCCACACTGAACAGCTGCGTGAATGATATAAGAAGGTTTGAATTATGTATAATATTTGAATATTAGTTAGAAAGGCTGACACCACACTGAATAGCTACCTTTAAAATATAATAAAGTTTGAATTACGTGGAATTTTTGAATGTTTGTAGAATGACTGATACCACACTGAATAGCTGCCTTTTTAAGGTAATATTTGAATTAGGTAGAATATTTGGATTTTTGTTAAAAAGCTGATGCCACACTGATAGCTGCCTCGAAAATATAATTTTTGAATTATGTAGAATATTTGAATATTACTTAAAAACCTGACGCAACACTGAATACCTGCCATGTAAATATAATATTTGAATTATGTAGAATATTTGAATGTTTGTTAGAAAGCTGACCCCACACTCAATAGCTGCCTTTATAATATCACAATGTTTGAATTCTGCTTCTGCTACAAACTGCTTATTTGGTCGAGCCATTCTGAAACAACAGAAACACACACACTAATGTTTTTATAAAGCAGTATAACATTAATTTAGTCCAATAATGAACACTCAATAGCTACCTTTATGATATAATAATGTTTGAATTATGTACAACATTTGATTGTCTGTTGCTTAAGAATTTAAAAAACAATGACTGTTATGATACAATACAGGATGATACAGGAAACAATAACATGCAAAATTTTTAAATTGTATTCACACTAATACCACAATGTAAAAATACCTAAGTAAAGAATCTGAGTATTTTTTTCCATCACAGCAGGTCAGTGATCAGTGTTTCAGTGAATAGTGTTTTATTTATGGCAGCCCGCCACATTAAAAACATCAACACCACGAAATGATTTTCTATTTTTGGAGCTGCGCACCTTTTTCGGTCGTGTCTAGAAGCTCTTTATTTGCACAATTCTCGCAAGATTTGTGTTCGTTATTGCTACTAAAATAATCAAACTTGCACGATCTTTCGCAGGTCTAGGGTTCCCTTCTAGACACGACCCTCTCTGTCTCTCTGTCAAACTAATGACAGCAGACTGTCTGTAAACAGCATAATGTTACACTCTGCAGTGTTTCACACAAAGACTTTATTTGTGTGGACACCCAGGTTTGGTTTGTCACCAATTTTGTCATTTTTATTTTTTAATCAGTCCAAGATGACGACGGTATCAGTGATTGATTAGTGATCAATGTGCCCTCCTCCCTCCCTCACCTGTTCACTCTGCTGTGAGAAGATCTCAAAGTTTCTCACAGAGAAACACAGACTCTCCCGTTTTATGTATAAGCCTCCTTATACGGTTGTTTAATATTATAAGTGCATCTGGTTGGTGTCGATGTCATTAACCATCACGTTAGTTTTGACTGTTGTAATAAACTTTGTCATTAACAACAGTCTCCTCCACACGCGGCTTCTCTGCAATTGGTCTGTGCGTTTCCTGATCAGCTAAACCAGCGTCGGAAAGACTAGAAAAGGTATGCCAGTTAAAATAGAAGCGTCCCGTCAAAATTTAAAATCTATTAAGAATTTATTGGTTATAGGTCCATGTCCATATAGGACGGCGTGTGGGTCAGGACTCGGACCTCGGTCCGCCTGTTAGGGACCCCTGCTATATAGGATACTTACAGATGGTCTGGGTCCATCTGAAGATTAGCAATGAATGTTGAGTAAAAAGCACATAGCTGCACTGCCTTTTCCTGTCCCTGAGAGGAGAGGAGAGGAGAGGAGAGGAGAGGAGAGGAGAGGAGAGGAGAGGAGAGGAGAGGAGAGGAGAGGAGAGGAGAGGAGAGGAGACTTTAGCGCCATGTCTGGAAATCAGCAGTTTTCAGAGTCATGGTGTAACACTATAGTGTTCATGACTGACAGAAAAACACAGTCACATACCAGGTACAGGTCAGGTATATTTGTCGTAGCCTCTCAGTGTGGCTTAGCTGTGCAAAGCACACTCAAGTGTTGCTGTCAGTACCGCACTGCTTCGTTGACATGTGTCCTACTTCACATTTGGTCAAGACATATAGCTGCACTACCTGTTCCTGTCCCTCGGTCCATGTGGCTCTGGTTATGTGACGAGAGGAGAGGACACTATAAGACTGATGATGTAGACGGCCAACACAAACAACCCACAGTTATTTGTTGTCTGGAAATCAACAGTTTTCAGAGTCATGCTGTAACACTACAGTGTTTATGACTGAAAGAAAAACACAGTCGCATACGAGGTACAGGTCAGGCAGTTGTCAGGTGTATTCGTCGTAGCCTCTCAGTGTGGCTTAGCTGTGCAAAGCACGGTCAAATGTTGCTGGAGCCCTCCTTGATTTCTGTTTGTTGTTCATGAGTGTCAGAGCAAAACAGAAGGAGCAGTGACTGAACCTTTAAATGTTTTCACATTATAACTATTGCTCATACTAATGGTATGCACAATCTATGAACTGTAAAGTTGACTTACAGCATGTTTGACTCCAGCTCAAGATGACTGCTGATGTTGCTTGTTGCTTCATTGACATGTGTCCAACTTCACATCTTGTCAGAGCCTTGTGAGAGGAAGAGAAAAATGTTACACCATTGATGCATATAAAAAATCACAATACAGACAGTGTACATTACATGCTTATATACCACTAATACACAATAAAAAAGAGACACATATCATGCATGGGAGGAGGCTGTTCTTATTTACCTGGCACAGGTCGATTTATAGAGCAGATAGTAGTGGTGTGATCCTGTGAGTTTTGTCTCTCCATCTCTGGAACATGTTTGTTTCCTGTTAAGAACAAGTGCACAAACACAGATCAACACTCATTTACATGTTTACCTCTGCAAATGAAAATAATAAAAAAAAAATTTCAAGATGTTGTAAGTTATGTATGTTAATTATTTCATGTTTATAGATCAGTGGAAGAGAGAGATGACATTAACCAATGATGTACGTGGTCAGAATTTACTGTGTCCATAAGTATTACTATAAGTTATTGGCAGCATTCAAAGAATCAAAGAAAACAAACATAGTTACCCACCAGGTCCAGGTCATGCTCCAGGTCAAAAAATGGTGAAGCAGTGGCCTCTTGGTGTGCCGACTCCCACTCCCAGGTACATGGATGCTTTAGGTTAGCGCTGAGGACAGCAGTGGCGGGTTGCTGGATTCCATCTCCTCATGCACTGTGCTAAGACCAGGGGTGTATTCTAGGTTTAGTGAAAAATCTCAGTTAGTTAATCTTGACATAAGTAAAACTCTGGATTACCAGTGGGTCATTTACAATGGAAACTATTTATTTTCTAGGTGGACCTTGTTCAGGTGGCTAAAATATGTTTTGTTACTGACCTTGTCCACAGTAGTACACTGCTAGCTTCCCTAATGGTGCTCCTCTCTGCTTGTCCCAATTGGGGGTGTGCTGTCTCAAATTCACTGTACTTAATACACTGACTATAGATAAGGTCCTCACATAACCCCACTTCAAATAAACTGAATGATCCCTTTAAAAGCTATTAAAATTGTTTTAAAGGCACTTGGCTTTTTTGTTTACCAACAAATAGTATATCAACATGTTTTGTGAGAAAATGCAGTTTAAGCCTCCCGACCTAAACAGTGGGCCCTGAGAACCAGGGTTGGGGAACACTGGCATACACCACATTTGTGACCTGCGGTGAGATTAAATCTCTAATTGGATGGCCCTTTCCTGAGGCTCCGTTAAAAATAAAAAGTAAATGGTTGAGCAGCCATGGATCGTCACCTGACCTCTTCTTATCCAGTGCTGTATGCACCAATAATTATTCAGCACACCTATATCTCAGGTGAGGTGATAATATCTAGAAGATATCAAATTGAGAAGAGGTCAGGATAACGATCCAAAATCACACACACAATAAAACCTTTATGGGGGGTTATGGAAGAAAAAAACTGTATCCTCTTAAAAAAACAAATAAATCCCTAAAATATAAATGCAAAGAAAAGAAATTATTATTAAAAAAAAAAATAGAATAAATGTAAAATAAATAAATAAATAAATAATGGAGACTAAGTCCTAATTGAAAAAAACCTTCAGTATTAAAAAAAATTTATAAAAGAAGGGAAAAAAAAAAGAAAAAAAAAAAGCACGTCCTACTGTGTCAGGGTAGCTGTTTGATGAGAAAGAGCAAAAGTCAAATAACTGGTTACTGATAGCTTGGCTCCATCTGCTGGACAAAAAGAGTCTCTGCACGGTCTATCAAGTGAACGGTCAAACAATTCAGCAGCACATGGAGAGTCAGTTTACAGCCTCTGCAAAGCCTCTAAAGCAATAGTAAAATAAAATATCATAATAATTTTCTAAAAGAGAGTCACAAAAGATGAAAATAGTCCAGAGAAGTTAAATTTTGGAGCCATATGGCTCACAGAATAAAGAAAAAATGTCTTTATAACTTTGGCTAATGTGCTGTTTCACCTCCTTTGTGGCAGTCCTTTCACCTTGCTGGGGGACGCAGCTTGCACCGGCTCAGGTCTTCACTTACACCAGACCATTCTGAAATACAGAGAAAAGGCCTGGTGTCAATGTAATAAACCCAAATAATATCGAAAGGAAGGCATTCAGAACCAAAAATTAGAGCAAAACTGTCTTCAAAATCCCTATTAACAATAATAAAAATAATAACAATATTGACGGTGAAATACACCTCAAGTAATGAAACAAACCTTAACTACCAACTCTCAGGAAAGGTCAGAAGGTCACATTGCTTCAAAAACTGCTCATTCTTACAAAAGAGGATGGACCCCTGAAGGAATTTAGGGTCGAGTTAAATAGGATACTAGAGATACTAGAAAAGCAATTTCTAAAGAAATTACCGCTGTGAATGCAACAAGCTGAAGCCAAGCTGCAATGCTGCATTGGCTTGCTGCAACAATATGCCTGACGCCACACTGAACAGCTGCGTGAATGATATAAGAAGGTTTGAATTATGTATAATATTTGAATATTAGTTAGAAAGGCTGACACCACACTGAATAGCTACCTTTAAAATATAATAAAGTTTGAATTACGTGGAATTTTTGAATGTTTGTAGAATGACTGATACCACACTGAATAGCTGCCTTTTTAAGGTAATATTTGAATTAGGTAGAATATTTGGATTTTTGTTAAAAAGCTGATGCCACACTGATAGCTGCCTCGAAAATATAATTTTTGAATTATGTAGAATATTTGAATATTACTTAAAAACCTGACGCAACACTGAATACCTGCCATGTAAATATAATATTTGAATTATGTAGAATATTTGAATGTTTGTTAGAAAGCTGACCCCACACTCAATAGCTGCCTTTATAATATCACAATGTTTGAATTCTGCTTCTGCTACAAACTGCTTATTTGGTCGAGCCATTCTGAAACAACAGAAACACACACACTAATGTTTTTATAAAGCAGTATAACATTAATTTAGTGCAATAATGAACACTCAATAGCTACCTTTATGATATAATAATGTTTGAATTATGTACAACATTTGACTGTCTGTTGCTTAAGAATTTAAAAAACAATGACTGTTATGATACAATACAGGATGATACAGGAAACAATAACATGCAAAATTTTTAAATTGTATTCACACTAATACCACAATGTAAAAATACCTAAGTAAAGAATCTGAGTATTTTTTTCCATCACAGCAGGTCAGTGATCAGTGTTTCAGTGAATAGTGTTTTATTTATGGCAGCCCGCCACATTAAAAACATCAACACCACGATATGATTTTCTATTTTTGGAGCTGCGCACCTTTTTCGGTCGTGTCTAGAAGCTCTAACTCTTTATTTGCACAATTCTCGCAAGATTTGTGTTCGTTATTTCTACTAAAATAATCAAACTTGCACGATCTTTCGCAGGTCTAGGGTTCCCTTCTAGACACGACCCTCTCTGTCTCTCTGTCAAACTAATGACAGCAGACTGTCTGTAAACAGCATGATGTTACACTCTGCAGTGTTTCACACAAAGACCTGTTCACTCTGCTGTGAGAAGATCTCAAAGTTTCTCACAGAGAAACACAGACTCTCCCGTTTTACGTATAGGCCTCCTTATACGGTTGTTTAATTTTATAAGTGCATCTGGTTGGTGTCGATGAGGAGAGGAGAGGAGAGGAGAGGAGAGGAGAGGAGAGGAGAGGAGAGGAGAGGAGAGGAGAGGAAACTTTAGCGCCATGTCTGGAAATCAGCAGTTTTCAGAGTCAAGACATATAGCTGCACTACCTGTTCCTGTCCCTCGGATATAAAAAAGCACAATACAGACAGTGTACATTACATGCTTATATACCACTAATACACAATAAAAAAGAGACACATATCATGCATGGGAGGAGGCTGTTCTTATTTACCTGGCACAGGTCGATTTATAGAGCAGATAGTAGTGGTGTGTTCCTGTGAGTTTTGTCTCTCCATCTCTGGAACATGTTTGTTTCCTGTTAAGAACAAGTGCACAAACACAGATCAACACTCATTTACATGTTTACCTCTGCAAATGAAAATAATAAAAAAAAAAAATCAAGATGCTGTAAGTTATGTATGTTAATTATTTCATGTTTATAGATCAGTGGAAGAGAGAGATGACATTAACCAATGATGTACGTGGTCAAAATTTACTGTGTCCATAAGTATAACTATAAGTTATTGGCAGCATTCAAAGAATCAAAGAAAACAAACATAGGCTGTGTTCGAAACCGCATACTAACTACTATATACTTCCATACCCATACTATCCATACTCCATACTGCATACCCAATCCATCAGACAGTATGCAAAGCGTTTACACTACAGCGTACTGCATGATAACCCACAATGCATTGCGCTCCTACCCGAGCCGAAATCGACAGGCTGAAGCTGATTTCACTTTAGCTCTAACCTCTTTAAATATATCACTTTATCGAGATTTTTTTTAAATCAGGCGAGAAAGTGGCCGTTTAGATCACGAGTGTGCCGTTTATTTGTCCAAATACCAACCGTTTACAATTTCGTTCGGACGAATTCGGCGAAATTTAAATTAGCCGCAGTGAGCAACACACTTCCGGTTATATTCACAAAATAAAACACCCCTTTCCCTTTCTCATACCAAAAGACCATGGTGATAAATAGTGCTTTTACTTTGAAAACAAGAAGCGAACCAACCCGCAATACATCCTGCTTGACACCGCCGTTTGGACTGATCTCGTCCCGTTAACGGAATTTGAGCAGTCATGATGCCTTACCGGCGGAGAGTCTTGTCGGCTATGAGACGAAGATCGGTCTTGTTGTCAGATGCAAGTTGTATTTATTTTTTAAACTTTCTTAATAAATGTAAATCCAATGAGAAATCGCTAACAACATACCTCCAAGCATAAACATTGGAGGGAAAAACTGATAAAAACGCTTTTTTTCCCCTGTCCTGTTCGCGGTGACGTCACGTCGCGTTGCGTCCTGGGTAATTTGAGTGTGAGTAGTAAGCTGATGATGGATACTCAACATTTCTGGCGAATGCAGTATGCATCCGGGAACTTCTCGCATACTCAATAATCGCATACTGCCAGTGTAGACACACTGCATACTCAAAGAGTTAGTATGAGTAGTAGGTAAGTATGCGGTTTCGAACACACCCATAGTTACCCACCAGGTCCAGGTCAAATAATGGTGAAGCAGTGGCCTCTTGGTGTGCCGACTCCCACTCCCAGGTACATGGATGCTTTAGGTTAGCGGTGAGGACAGCAGTGGCGGATTGCTGGACTCCATCTCCTCATGCACTGTGCTAAGACCAGGGGTGTATTCTAGGTTTAGTGAAAAATCTCAGTTAGTTAATCTTGACATAAGTAAAACTCTGGATTACCAGTGGGCCATTTACAATGGAAAATAATTATTTTCTAGGTGGACCTTGTTCAGGTGGCTAAAATATGTTTTGTTACTGACCTTGTCCACAGTAATACACTGCTAGCTTCCCTAATGGTGCTCCTCTCTGCTTGTCCCAATTGGGGGTGTGCTGTCTCAAATTCACTGTACTTAATACACTGACTATAGATAAGGTCCTCACATAACCCCACTTCAAATAAGCTGAATGATCCCTTTAAAAGCTATTAAAATTGTTTTAAAGGCACTTGGCTTTTTTGTTTACCAACAAATAGTATATCAACATGTTTTGTGAGAAAATGCAGTTTAAGCCTCCCGACCTTAACATGGCATTAGACTAACTTATGCAACTTCAACAAAGCATGACATTAGGACTAACTTCTGCAACTTCAAGAAAGCAGACTGACATAAAAGAAACATTTACACTTTTTAAGTCTGCCTTTATTTACTTCAACTGCAGTGGGATGAATTTATTACAGTAAAACAATTAAATTTCTTAAAGGGATGCTTCAGCATCATGTTCACTGTAAATGCTGTAGTGTAAGTGTCATTCAGTGTGCCTGATGTACAATTCACATAGGCATCACTAACTATAGCCAGAAAATTTTGCACAAAACTTTGAGTGTGCCTTATGCTCACTGCCAACTAGTATTTCCACCATACTGCCAGCAGTAATAATAGCACTAAATGTATCATTGAAGTTGTGCATGTGTGCGTGTCTGTGTGTCCGTGCACGTGTGTGTGCGTGCATGCACTATTGTGCATGTTTGTATGTGTATGGGTGAGTGTGTGCGTGTCTGTGGATGCATGTTCACTCATAGCTGCTGGCCATAGCAGCCATTGAATATCTAGCTCTAAGGCTAATATCCATCACTGCCTACTGCCATTTTTATTGTCAGCCATTTTGTTCTTCTCTCACTTACACCCCTTCTCAGATTCAGACTTCAGTGTTCTCTCAACATACACAAATTGCACATCAGATTGTAGGAAAAGCTGTGCCGGTAGCAACATGTGACCACAGAAACAAAAGGACTTATAGTTTTGGCTCAGCAAGGTCAAAAAGGACAAGTTTTCCAACCAACTGCCCCATTCACTCCCATATTAACTCAGATTAAGACCTTCAGGAGAAAAGCAGATGACCCCAGTTCTTTAAATCGTTGGTGTGACCACATATTTGGCACCACAAGAATAAAATTTACACAGCTGTGTTCGCAGTCTTCTCTTCTCGCTCAACATGTGTTTGGTTTGGCTGTGGGACTTAGGGTCTGTCACTCAGAGGCAGTAGTTCGAGAGGCAGATTTTCATCAAATGCATGTCTTGCCTACACAGTGGATACATGTCCACCCACAGTTGCTGGGCAGAAATTGTCAAAGCTGATTGTGACTGGTTTAACTGAATGTCTGGCTCTAAGTCTAATATACATGGCTGCCTACTACCATTGTTCTTCTGTCCCATTTAAGGCAGCTAAACACAGTCCACAGTCAAATAATGTACTCTGTTGTTACTTTGAGTTCAGATTTTACTTCACTCACCACTCAAGCGCAGCCTCCAAACGTATTTCTCTTTGCCTAGAAACAATATTAGTCTCATCTTATGTATCTCAGTTTATCTGTGTGTATGTCTGCTCAAACTATGCAGCACCAGTTATGACTGCTTTTATCCGTAGGTTTGCAAGAAAGTACATTCATAATAAATATTCAAATTCTAGGTACTTCTACACACACTACATTAAGCAAAAGTTCACACATAACCAACAATCTTTACGTAATAAAGCTATCAGCTAATAATTGTCAAATAAAAACACAATCACATGAGACATAATTAAACATAAACACAACAATTAGCCTATATATACCTTAGCTGACTTAATGCTTAAGTATACTGAATATAAGATTCAGTCTTTCCCTCAAGATGCCCTTTGCTTTATTTATTTATTTTATTTAATATTTACTGTCACACTGTCTCTCCTCCTCTCTCTCACCTGTGGTTTGTGCTTTACTGAAGCTAGGGCTACATTCATACACACAGAGGAACGGGGGGAGACAGGCGCTTGTTACTGCAGATATGTTACTGCAGCTAACAGGCAGCACCAAGTTAGCTAGCTCAACTGTCATGACAAGAAATTTGCTCTTCGCTCACCGCCAGGTAGGGCGCAGAGGCGCTGAGCGGACGCGGAGGAGCTCAGGTATACGTCATCGAGAAGTGCGAGCTATTCACCGTTGCTAGGCAACACCAAACGCTACTTGTCACTCCGGAAAGAAAAGGACCTGGAGGAAAAAGCAGACTCCCCTTTTGCAAAAACTAACCACAGCTCTATGTAACAACATGATAGGATTTACTGTTGCTGAGCTAAAGGACAGTTTATATAGCTATGAAGCACTGATCCTGTCACTGTGTCTGCCTGGAATAGCGAACGTACACAAACAGCTAAACTAACGTTAGCATTGTATTTAGCTTAACGGTAGCTCGTAAACTCTGCCTAATCACAAGCCTGGTAGCCCGATCTGACTACTGACATTTCGCCAAGCAATACTCTTCCTGCCGAGATCGTGGTATCATGTGTTATACAGTTCGGGGAACTCGGAAACACAGAGAATGAGTTTTTCTTCCATTTTCTCTCCCTCCTCTATTTGTATGTGTGGCTTTTGGCTACGTCACATTCAGCTGTTATCTCATTGGTTGCGCTTTGAAAGGTCAGCACGAGGTCAAAGTTGAACTTTGGGCGCAGCGCTGAGCGGCACATCCCAGCGGTGCGCCATGCCAAGGGTAGCAGTGCCGCTAGGTCGGGCGCCACCGCTCTCTCCATAGGAAAATATGGGACAGCCAGCGCAAAGCGTTTTTACCGTTGATCATGTGTAGGGGTTTTTAAACCGCCGGATTTCGACGCACCGCCCTCTCCCGCCCCTCCCCCTGACCGCCTATCGACCGAGGCTTCATTTCCTGTTCGTATTTATCGATTATCATGCCAATTCACTGTCAGTTTACATATTTCTGACTATTTAACTGCTGTTTTTTGACATTAAAGAGACAGGAACGGAGACCCGCAGCCACTCACCTCAACAGACGCGGGAGAAGTTAATGGTCCGACGACGTCACACAGCCAAGTCAAGTCGAGGTGCCTTCACGGACACTCGGAAATTCCACTGTTAGACACTGAAAACTTACAAAATGCCACTAAAATGTGTGTGTGTTTTTTTGTTTTTTTTTCGAATGTATTGCATTATGCACATTGTACAGCTACATTATCAGTACCATTTGTATGATGTAGTTTATATGGCAAAGTTCAAATTTAAGCTTGCAAATGTTTTGATATAACTGGTTTGAGAAATTGTCTGCCAATTCCCTTTCATACATCCTAATTTTAGTTTCCAATTCCTTTATCTTACTCATGTCCTCTCTTTTCTTTTTAGATGCATATGCTATAATTTTCCCTTGAATATAAGCTTTAGATGATTTCCACTCTGTTGATCTCCTGCCTGAGCTGCCTGTATTTAATTCAAAAAAAGACTGTAATTCTTCTTTTAATAATAAGTTAAAAGCCTCATTAGATAATAGTGACGCATTCAATCTCCATCTACCTCTTCTCTCTGTGTCATTATTTAATATCAATTCCCAGCTCTACAGCTGCATGGTCAGATCGAGCCATTGGATTAATTTTACAATATGCAACTTGCTTGGTTATATTGTTTGATATTAAAAACATATCAATTCTCGAGTATGATTTGTAACTGAGAGAAAAAAGTATATTCTCTTTTTCGTGGGTTTGTCAACTGCCAAATATCCACTAGAGTATTATCCTCACTCAACATGTGTATAGCTGCTCTATCTTTAGGTATCCAAGATGGGCCCCTAAAAGTACTTCGATCTATAAATGGATCCCAGACTTGATTAAAATCTCCTGCTAGAATTACATCACCCTCCATTTCTCCCAAAATGTTATTTACTTGATGAAAACAGTTTGGGTTACACTGGTGGTTGGTGCATAAATATTGCACAAAATAATATTTTTGCCATCTATATTAGCCTGTAAACAAATCATTCTACCCTCATTATCCTTTATCTGTCTAACCAATTTAAAGCCATATTTTTATGTAGAAGTATAACCACCCCATTGCGTTTACTGGAAAATGAACTATCAAAAACATGTCCTACCCATCCAAATTTTGGTTTCAGAGTTTCCTCTGACTTAAAATGTGACTCTTGAATAAATGCAACATCGGCCTTATTGTGTTTAAGATAAGATATTTTCCCTCTTTTTGCAGGACTTCCACAACCTTTTATATTCCAGCTGATAATTGTAACATAATTTCTAGCCATTTAATATGACAGTAAACAAAAACACAATGCCCTGACAGAAAAAAAACAAACAAACAAGGTCCGTGGGGTCCTCCCAACTGCTCGTTGCTAATGACAGCCTGTGTAAGCCGACCCGCCCGCATCACATTCTCTCATGATCTACCTGTCCCTTGATCCTCAGTCCAGTTGAAAATAAATATGTATCCCGTACATGTTTCAAGCGTTGTTGCAATTCTGGTTGATAAAGTGTTCAGCCTCCTCCACGCTTGTAAAATGATGGCTCTTGCCCTTCCATGTGAATCTCAGCGTGGCGGGGAAGGCCAGTGTGTATCTCACATTGCGTTGCTGTAGTGCCTTCTTCGTGGTCAGGAACTCCTTCCTCTTCTCCGCTAACTCCTTGGTTAGATCAAGAAATATCAACAGCCTTTGTCCATCCCATTTCACTCCTCATGTCTTGGCTGCAGCTCTCAATACCTTCTCGCAGGCGGAAGCCAGAAAGCGGATCAGTATGGGTCTGGGCAGCTGGTCCTCATTCGGCATCGGGGCTAGCATTTGGTGCATTTGTTCAATTTTAAACTCCGCCTCAGGGTTTATCCCTAGCCCTTTGCTCAGAACTTTTTTGACACATTCCTCCAAAGTGCCATTTGTCCCGTATGTCTCCACCAGTCTCACCAATCTTATGTTGTTTCTTTTGCAGTGATTCTCCAGGATTTGCACACGGTCCCATAGCATATCCACCTTTTTCCCCATGGTACTAGTGTTTGTCACAAGGCCCTCAGTCGTGTCCTCCAGCTGGGAGATTCGCTCCTCCGCCTCCTCCACTCGTACCTGTAGCCCGCTGACAGAGTTTTTCAGCTCAGTGGTGGTTTCTTTAATGGTCACTACATCAGCAGCTACTTCTGTCAGTTTAGTACTCAGTTTTACGGTGGCCGACAAGTGCAAACGCGCTGCATATACAGACAGGCGCTGCAAATACAGGAACGCGCTGCATATAAGAAAACAGATGCAAAAGGAAAACGCTGCAAATACAGAAACGCGCTGCATATACAGAAATGTGCTGCAAATACAGAAACACGCTGCATATAGGAAAACAGATGCAAAACGAAATCGCTGCAAATACAGAAACGCGCTGCATAAACAGAAATGTGCTGCAAATACAGAAACGCGCTGCATAAACAGAAACGTGCTCCAAATACAGAAACGCGCTGCATATAGGAAAACAGATGCAAAACGAAAACGCTGCAAATACAGAAACGCGCTGCAAATGAGAAAACAAATGCAAAAAGAAAACGCCGCATATACAGAAACGCGCTGCAAATGAGAAAACAAATGCAAAACGAAAACGCTGCATATACAGTCACACAACGGAAGTGCTCCAGGCCTCTAGGGGCAGTGCTGAGCTTTCCCCCGAGAGACAGACAACGGACGAATCAACCTGCGGAGGAGAGGAATAGGCCTACGTGAGAAGTAGAAAGTTATTGGTGAGAGGAAAATTGGAGGTGGGAGAGGCAAAAAATCAGAAAATGTAAATCCGACAAACAAACAAAAATGTAAAAATGTAAATCAGCTGCACTTTCATAATACAGTAAAAGATGAGGGCCACATGTGGAAAAAAGAAAGAAAGAAAGAAAAAGAAAAAAGAATACGTACTTTTTCATGTAGCCTCTCCCGCCTCCAATTTTCCTCTCACCAATAACTTTCTACTTCTCACATAGGCCTATTCCTTTTTTTTTTTTTTTTTTTTTTTTTTTTTTTAGTTTAAAAAACAGTTACGGGATGTTTATTCTTCATAATTACGTTTCCCCTTTCAGGATTTTTTTTTATTTTATTTTTATTTTTTTTAAAACAAACTTTATTGTCATGTTGAAGACAGGGAAAGGAAACATGACATTATATAAGCAACATGACAACACTCATACATAAAACAACAGTAAAGTACAGGGAGTGCATAATACATAACAGACAGTAAGGATTTTATCTAGTAATATGTGCCATAATATTTTCACGTAGGCCTGCAGCACCTGTCTGTATATGCAGCGCGTTTGCACTTGTCGGCCACCGTACAGTTTGGTTATTTCAGCAAAAAATTTTTCAATGCTTATTTTCTGTTCTGCAGCTTCGTCGGGAGACTTGTCCTCATTAGCAGCTAGCTTGTTCCGAGTAGCTATGTGGCCCATATCCTTAAAATATTTCGACGTTGTCGCCATTTCTCACCGCCAAAAATGTAGTCAAAGTACTAAGAACTTTTTTGGGATAAAGTCTATCAATATTTAGCTCAAGGTAGGCAGATAAATATGGATTAAACAATTAAATTAGTAGCGAGTGGTCTGAGCCCTCCTACAGTGCTGCCATCCTGCTCAGCGTACCCACGTGACTCCTCATTTTCATTTAGTTCTAGGGATAACCTAATCAGCATTTCTGTAAATGTGCCAGTGTTAGACAGACAGTTAGCTGGCTAAATTTCAACTGCAGGTGAGAAGTTTTGAAACCTATTAAGTGTATTTTTTGGCCACTTGGGCTGTGTTGATTATATATATGACAGCCACCTCAAACTAGAGCTGTAACATGTAATTGGTTAATAGATAATTAATCAACTATCAAATTAATCACCAATAATTCTGATAATTGACTAATCACTTTGAGTCATTTTTTAAAGAAAAAAAGTCTCAATACTCTGTTTTTAGATCCTCAAATGTGAATATTTTCTGTTTGTTTTAGTCTTCTGTGACAGTAAACTGAATATATCTAGTTTGTGGACAAAAGAAGACATTTGAGGACGTCATCTTGGGCTTCAAGAAACGCTGATCAAGTGATTTTCACACTTTTTTTTTGACATTTTATAGTCCAACCAACTCATTGATTAATCAATACATTAATTCTGAAATAATAAATTATGAAATATTAAAAATAATTGTTAGTAGCAGCACCACCCCAAACAAATCAAATAAATGTCATTAGTCCAGGAGTGGCACAATTACTTTCTCTGCAATCAAGAGCACTAAACAGTAGAATGAAAACAGATCTATCGGACTTGTGTATACAGCATTTTTATGACAATCAACCATGAACAAAATTCTTTGCTCACCTTAGTTTCCATTGTTTTCACTGGATGCAATTAGTGCATTGTCTTTCTGAGCCATAGCCAGATCTTGGGGTGCATCACTGGGACTCTGGTTCACTACCAGCCTATAAGGATCTGTCACTGTAGAAGGTGATGTGGTGATCAACCTCACCAGATTGTCGATGCGTCCCAAAAGACTGACCAACACTTTTAAATTCACTTAGAGCTGCAAATTAGAGCTGCAAACCACAGCTGCAGACTCAAGAATGACTTGATGACACAATTTCAGAACTCAAGATCTAAACAAGATTAGTGGATTCTGAAAAGGAATAGTGAACTTTAGTGGCTCACTCAGTTACAGCAAGGTCTGCGACATGAATATGCCATGTTGACAACTGTTAAGCTCATCTTTTTCAGATTGCTAATGTAGTCTACCGGCTTTCAGTACACACTGAACTTGTTTATGTAATAAATTTGCATTGAACCATTGTAAAAAAAAGATATGTAGTGTTCATAAGCTGTTATGTGACAATTTTAAAGATCTTGTTTTTAAAGGTACACTTGTAGTTTTGGGAAAGAATTTTGAATCAAAAAAGAATATTCACGGATACATACATGACTGACTGAATTAATAATTAATTACAGAATAAACAAATTGTCCTCAAAGAGCATAATTTTCATATTGTTTCTTTTTTTTGCAGGGACCCAACTTTCTGGCTTCAGACAGTGTTTTAGGGACCTCATTTCCCTCTTAGGATCCCTTATTTATTCAGTTATGAAAATATATCAATATTTGCGTTTGTATTATTACTTTTCTGAGTTTGAATTTCTTTTCCAAAACTGCATAATGTGCCTTTATAGTTGCTAGGTTTACACTAAATGGTCAGAAGTATGCCACACAGTACCTTCATAACTGTTAAGAGGATGGTTCATTCAAAGTGTGTTTGTATAGGGTACTTATCCATAGTCAGTGTATTGCCCACAGTAGATGTTAGTTGGCTGCTTCTGGTTTGGAGAAGCAGCAGGAGTACCGATGTAGATGAGCTAAACAGTGTACTGCTTTAGACAGGGTTAGCAGCAAAACATTTTAACCACTTGAAAGTGTTCTTCCCAACAAAAAAGTATTTAACTTTATGCAATATTTCAAATATTTTCACTGCTTTACCTTCCTGTCAGCCATCCTTTCCAACAGGATCTCGCCTTCATACAAGCCAAATATCATATCTCCAAAGCCACCCGAGTCTTAGCAGAAGCACTAATTACTTAATACATGGTTGGTTTGGAGAGAGCGATAGTTAGCTTATATAACAGCAGTATACCATGAGAAAAGGCTGCCTGGTAGCAAGGTGAAGCTGAGAAAATCTTCAAAATATAATGTACATTTAAACTGATACAAATTTTTGTAAGTGGTTAAAATATGTTATATGTTGTTGCTGACCCTTTCCTCAACAGTGCATTGCTACACTTCTGTGCTGGTACGCATCTTTGCTTCTACAAAATCGGAGGCGTGTCAACATCCATCTACGGCAGGTAAGTCAGTGTCTCATACAACCTAGGTTCTTTATAAACACCTGAAAAATGTTAGAAATTAGTTTTAATACAAATATGAAATATTGTAGTTAAAGGTATAGTTTTTGCACACTGTCCTGATATTGTTAGTTACATGACGTTGATAGATACTTTATTTTAAACCAGATTTCCAGAGGCTTTCAGCTGCTGCACGGTTTACAGATTCCCAAATGTGTTTCTCTGCATTTATAATTTTCTTTTAGGATAAAAAAAAAAATTACCGAAACTGACTGCCTCACTTTTTTGAGTACATTTCCCAGCACTCTTCCTTTATACATAAATAATATTGTATGACAGAGAAAAACATCTTTTTTTAAAAAAAAGTTTTAAGTTAGTGTTTTTGAGTTACGGATAATAAGAGGGCTTACTGAACATGAAATGATGGGTTTTCATTAGGCCTGTCACAGTACATAACAGCCAATGAAATACAAGTAATTTTTCCAACAACCAATCAAAGCACAGATGTTTTTTATGACAGCCAATCAGAATATAGGGGGATTTTACAACAGCCAATCACAATACAGGGGGATTTTCCAGCAACCAATCAGAATAAAGAGGTATTTCTCAACAGCCAATCACATTACAGTGGGATTTTACAACAGCCAACCACAATACAGGGTGATTTTCCAACAGCCAATCAGAATAAAGGGGGATTTTACAACAGCCAATCACATTACAGTGGGATTTTACAACAGCCAATCAGAATGCAGTGTGATTTTACAACAGCCAATCAGAATACGGGGGGATTTTCAAACAGCCAATCAGAATACAGGGGGATTTTACAACAGCCAATCACGATACATGGGGATTTTACAACAACCAATCAGAATGTAGGGGTTTTTTGCAACAGCCAATCAAAATATAAGGGAGTGTTTACAACAGCCAATCACAGTACAGGGGGATGTTCCAGCAACCAATCAGAATAAAGAGGTATTTCTCAACAGCCAATCACATTACAGTGGGATTTTACAACAGCCAATCAGAATGCAGTGTGATTTTACAACAGCCAATCAGAATACAGGGGGATTTTACAACAGCCAATCAGAATATAGGGGGATTTTACAACAGCCAATCACAATACATGGGGATTTTCCAGCAACCATTCAGAATAAAGAGGTACTTCTCAACACCCAATCACATTACAGTGGGATTTTCTAACAGCAAATTACAATACAGAGGAATTTTACAACAGCCAATCAGAATACAGGGGGATTTTACAACAGCCAATCAGAGTGCAGGGGGATTTTACAACAACCAATCATATTACAGTGGGATTTTACAATAACTAATCAGAATGCAGGGGGATTTTACAACATCCAATCAGAATACAGGGGGATTTTCCAACAGCCAATCAGGATACAGGGGGATTTTACAACAACCAATCAGAATGTAGGGGTTTTTTGCAACAGCCAATCAAAATATAAGGGAGTGTTTACAACAGCCAATCACAGTACAGGGGGATGTTCCAGCAATCAATCAGAATAAGAGGTATTTCTCAACAGCCAATCACATTACAGTGGGATTTTACAACAGCCAATCACAATGCAAAGATTTTACAACAGCCAATCACAGCACAGATGTTTTTCATGACAGCCAATCACAATACAGGGTCATTTTCAAACAACCAATCAGAATGCAGGGGAATCCTGCAACAGCCAATCAGAATATAGGGGGATTTTACAACAGCCAATCACAATAAAGGGGGATTTTACAGTAACCAATCAGAATGCAGAGGGATTTTACAACAGCCAATCACAAAACAGGGTGATTTTCAAACAGCCAATCAAAATACAGGGGGATTTTACAACAGCCAATCACAGTGCAGGGGGATTTTACAACACCCAATCACATTACAGTGGGATTTTACAATAACCAATCAGAATGCAGGGGGATTTTACAACATCCAATGAGAATACAGGGGGATTTTCAAACAGCCAATCAGAATACAGGGGGATTTTACAACAACCAATCAGAATGTAGGGGTTTTTTGCAACAGCCAATCAAAATATAAGGGAGTGTTTACAACAGCCAATCACAGTACAGGGGGATGTTCCAGCAACCAATCAGAATAAGAGGTATTTCTCAACAGCCAATCACATTACAGTGGGATTTTACAACAGCCAAACACAATGCAAAGGGATTTTACAACAGCCAATCACAGCACAGATGTTTTTCATGACAGCCAATCACAATACAGGGTCATTTTCAAACAACCAATCAGAATGCAGGGGAATCCTGCAACAGCCAATCTGAATATAGGGGGATTTTACAACAGCCAATCACAATAAAGGGGGATTTTACAGTAACCAATCAGAATGCAGAGGGATTTTACAACAGCCAATCACAAAACAGGGTGATTTTCAAACAGCCAATCAGAATACAGGGGGATTTTACAACAGCCAATCACAGCACAGATGTTTTTCATGACAGCCAATAACAATATGGGGTCATTTTCAAACAACCAATCAGAATACAGGGGGATTTTGCCACAGCCAATCAGAATATAGGGGGATTTTACAACAGCAAATCACAATACAGGAGGATTTTCCAGTAACCAATCAGAATAAAGAGGCATTTCTCAACAGCCAATCACATTATAGTGAGATTTTACAACAGCCAATCACAATACAGGGGGATTTTCCAGTAACCAATCAGAATAAAGAGGTATTTCTCAACAGCCAATCACAATACAGGGTGATTTTACAATAGCCAATCACAGCACAGATGTTTTTTCATGACGTCCAATCACAATACAAGGTCATTTTCAAACAGCCAATCAGAATACAGGGGGATTTTACAACAGCCAATCACAATGCAGGGGGATTTTACAACACCCAATCACAGCACAGATGTTTTTCACAACAGCCAATCTCAATACGGGGTCATTTTCAAACAACCAATCAGAATGCAGGGGTTTTTGCAACGGCCAATCAGAACACAGGGGGATTTTCCAGCAACCAATCAGAATAAAGAGGTACTTCTCAACAGCCAATCACATTACAGGGGGATTTTACAACAGCCAATCACAATACAGGGGGATTTTACAACAGCCAATCACAATACAGGTGGATTTTCCAGTAACCAATCAGAATAAAGAGGTATTTCTCAACAGCCAATCACAATACAGGGTGCTACATTTGCATTTACTACACACAATTACAGTTACAAAAGCATTAAGTACTGTGGCTATGGAGGCAATGGAGCTTGGTGGGGGTGGGGCGGGGGGGGGAGGGGGTTGAAACACCTACTCTAAATGGGCGTGGATTTAGGTGTCATGACTACTGACAGATCACCATCAATCTGAAAGATAATGAGAGAGACGTACACCAACCTCCACCACGAATTTGACTCCTAGCATGTCAACAAGATTAAGTAAAATTGTTTAGTTTATTTGTTTTATGTATAAGGGTAGATATTTCATATTTTCTTTTTTCTTTCATGATAATTTGGATCTGTTACTTTTGTTTTTCTCAGGTGTAAAGAAAAAGCTTGTTGCTGCATCAAATAAGAGGGACAACAAAGATCTCCAACCATGGCTGAAAGCAATTAACCGCCACCTGTACTGGTCATGTAAAAGTGATGAGGAGGTAATAAAGAGATTATCTAGTAAGCGTAATACACAATAATTGACCTGAGACAATGTTGCAAATTTTAAAAGAATAATAATTTTTAGGTAACACGATAAGAATGGTATTCACCGGTTTTCACTCTGGTATAATCCAAAAGGTTAAACCTAATTTCTATTCAGCTGTCCCCAGTGTATACTCTACATTTAAGATGTCTTTCAGAAAATGTTTGTTCTTGAAACATGAATGTTTCACTTATAAATGTTTTTGTGTTCTCATTTCTGCAGGAATGTGTGTGTCAGTGGAAGTCTCTGCTACATCATATTTGCGACATGCATCAATGGGAGGCGAATAGTGTGGAGTAAACATGTTATCACCCGCCTTTGACAGAGGAACAGCAGAAAAGACAGAGGTGGCTCAAAACAGATTCACCTGCTTTTTGGGCTCTCAAGGCCATTGTCATGGACAAGACCCTCCTTCAGAACTTGAAGCAGACGCCTCATTTCAAGCACACTGGTATGCATTTTTTAGACTCATGTTTTTCATTCAATAACACCTGTTTTGTACAACGCCAAGTAAAAAAATGTCCATTGCAGTGAGGAGTAATAATACTGCAGTACAGTAATATTACTAACACTGCCACAAGTTTTACACCCACCGAGCAAAATCACACTCTCTGTATTTATAGTTTTACCATTTGTTTTGAACAACTTGAACATATCATTTTTTTTATCTGGGTGTAGCAACAACTGGGGTTTTTAAACTTGCATCAACACAGGATCTCTGTAGGTGTTCCATTCTTCTAAGCTGAAGTATGCTGAGAAGAGGCTGTATTTCATATAAATTTGAAAATCGACTGTATCATGAACAAGAACGTCTACCACAGCATCTTGGTGCATCATGGAATCCCTTCTGGACTGAATCTGATTGGTCGTGGGTTCATATTACCAACAAGACAATGACCACAAGCATACTTATGACCACTTAGCTTTGCAGACACTATTTGACCAAGAAAAAGGAATCTGAAGTACTGGAACTGATGGACTGGCCAAGTCACAGTCTGGATTTCAATCCTATTGAATAAATTTGGGATTTAGTAGGATTAGTATGGATTGACTGCACAAAATTTTCTTCTGAAGCAAGACTGTGGGAACAGCTAGAAACTAGGATTGGGCGATTGGACGACTATATCGTCTATCGACGATGGGCTGAATCCATAGCAGATTGCTTTTTCTGCCAGATTTTTAGGGTGATATTTGTCATTTTATTTTGCTAATGTAACAGTCTGCAGAGTGACAGCCTCTGCTCTACACCGCGCTCTCATCCAGCGGCACAGTACACATCCACTCAGCTGACCATGAATGTGCTGAGCTGGGTGACGAGTGAAAAGAAAACAGGCTGCAGAGTCAGACTCTTTAAACTCTTTCCCCACGGTAAAGTGAGGATTTATTTTGACCAAACCCAAGTTGGTAATTGTTGGAAGAGTGGCTAGACTAACAAAGACGGTTTTGGTGAATTTTACATGTTTTTCTGTAAGTTTGAACAAAGTGTGTTTTCCAAGGCGTTAACAAGCCAATTAAGCTTGTATTAGTTCGGTAAAAGACAGAAACTTCAGAAATTACATAAATTCAGAAGGTGAATGGTTGTATTTCTCTATTTAAAATGGAAAATAAGTGTGAAAACATGTAATTTGTAGACACTTTGTAAGTTTATTTTGTCCACTGGATGTAGTGAACGTACGCAGCATGCGTAACATTGTGAATTTGCCGCTTGCGCACATCTCCCAGCTGACACCTGAAAGGACGGGAGAAAGTGGGTGGGGGGACAATGGTATCGCCAATCGCTGATGGATGAGCTGATGATGATAGTTTGGAAAATTTTAGCATATCACCCAACTCTACTAGAAACTATTTGGAACTCAATAACAAAAGAGACTGTTGAAAACTACATAAAAACAATGCCAACAAGAATGCACGCTGTTATCAAGGCCAAAGGAGGCCATACAAAATATGACATTTTTTGATTATTATGTGTGGAAAGGGACTATTTAGTTCTTTCAGTTTGTTATTTGCCAAATAAAAAACAATAACATTTTTCATTTTAAACAAGTTTTTGAAAGACTTCTAAAATATTTATGTTTTCTTGTTTTTATAACAGGTGGTCTAATAAATTTGTTTAGCACTGTATATGCAGTGGTGGACAAAGTACTCAACCGCAGTACATGAGTCAAAGCATAGATATTCCTGGTCAAATATTACTCAACTACAAGTAAAAGTTGCTCAGTCAAAATTTTACTCAAGTTAAAGTACTAGAGTACTTGTTTTTAAAAATATTTAAGTATTCAGAAGTACACGCTTTTAAAAATACTCAAGTATTCAAAAGTACAGATTACAAAGTACATTTCTAATAAACACACTGTTGTATTGTTTTCACTGTGAATTTACAGAAACTTTGTAACCGCCTAATGATGCACTGACTTGCTTGTAGAACCACGATGAAAGACCTATAGAAATACCTATAAAAACTTCAGCATAGAAATACAGTCAAAAATAAAAAGGACAGCTATTGTCATTTTCTGACATAACTGTATTTAAATAAAAGTATAGAAAATTAGATTGAAACCAACCGTAAGGAGTTCTCCAAGTCTGTTAAATAACTGATTTCTTTCTGGCCCCTAGAGGCAGTATATACATTAATTATGTGTTTTTTTCACCCCAATAAAACAATCCAACATTAAAAGCCTACCTGAAATTATTTCTCTTTTTCTAATGATGATAATAACATCTTGAGATTTAATTTTGCCGTCACCATTACCGAGTTTGTTTGAATGAAAGAGGGAGAGCTTGCTTGTGCTTGTTACACAGCATGCCTGGATGATGTGCTTCTGCTTTTACATCAATCCCAGTTGAGAGCAGGTACTGTAATTGGTTTCCTCTGTAAGGATCACAGCATGTGGCCAGTCACATTTTAGAAAAGAAGAAACAGCAACAGCTGACTTCAAAGCTATGCTTAGACTAAAAGTAACGGAAATGTAGTGGTGTCAAGACTACAATATTTGTCTTTGAAATGTAAATGGAGTGTAAGTCGTATTTACAGTGTGCAGGATTTATGTAGGCTCTGCTAGTGTCTCTAAAGACTGGAACAGTTTGTAGACTGCTCAGCAGTGCAGTCAAGAGTACAATTCATCGGTAGGTGTGTTCTGAACATGTCATCTGCCTCCTTGAACCTGCTGTAAGTGCCAGTGGGTAATGGGTACTTGCTTCTGATAGCAGTGATGATCCAGCTTGGCAGCACTCTTCTGTTACCACAACCAAGACATTCTCTTCTGACAGCCCACTCCAGCACCACATGATGGGCATGAAAGGGTTAAGATGATTTTGAAATGTCTGAGGGCAAACTAATATATGCAACAGTAAATGCGCATCTGTCAGACAATTCTAGGTACAGATATTACATGCATGAAGACATTTATACTTACTCAATGGATAGTTGACCATTTGGTCCCTGTGGTTTTGGTTGCCTCCTCCAATTTATTTTGGGCACATGAAAGAAGGTATCCAGCACTGTCCTGCTGATCAGAGGGTGGGAATACTGTAAGATGGTGTGGTGTAAAATCTGAAAATTAAGACAAACCCCATGACCAAGATTGTCTTTGTGGTGTTTTAATAGAGCTCTGCAAAGGATCAGTACACAGTCACACACAAAGTGTAAAAGGAACTGATAACGTGTCAAGAATGTAAATCTGTCTTACAGGGTTAGGAGATGAAGGAGGTTGGGTCAGGATGGACCTGAACTGCTTATCGGGAGAGTCGGGATGTGATTGTGTTATCAGAAGCTCTTCTTCCAAAGAGAGAACAACTGTGTGTTGGACGAGTAACCAGTTAGTGCCTGACAGAGCATGAGAAATAACTATGAGGAACAACAGTGACCAGTTCAGCATATTATTTTCCCACTACAATCCCTCCTTTTGATCATATGTGATCACATGTAAAATAAAATTATAAAAGACTATAAAAGATCACACCTTCACTGCAAATAATAATCCTTACATATGGTAACATAATAGGAAAGTATAAGAGAGTGAAGAAACATCTGCAATGTTATGTCAATTATGATTTTAAAACATTACTCCATAAAGTACTACCCCTAGAAAAAGCAAGATGCTGTTGTTGCAGATGGGAGAATTCAATATAACAAATGCAAGCAATAGGTAGGAAAGTTACATATATATTAACTAGGGGTGCAATGGATCGCAGTTGACCCGTGTCCCGTACGGATCACCCTCTACAGTTCAGCACGCATGTGATCCGCGGACTACATGTGAGCATCATAGTTTTACTGTCACTGTTACTTTTGTATAAGTTATAATAACTGAAATCTCAATGCAGAGTTGCAGTGAAAAGACGGGACAGATGCTGCTTAGTGCAGCGCATCTCTGCCAAGAGTGACTGATTTAAATGCCGTCACATCGCCTTGAGTGAAATCCAGACCGTAACTTTTTTTCACTGATGTAACTATGCTATCACCAAAGAAACGGATCATAAAACTGTGATGTTCATTGAAACTTTGGTGATATCAGCTGTCTTAACTTCTACACAGCTCCTCTCTACTCACTGGTGATGATTGATTGATCATGACTTCTAACCAATCAGATGTGCTGTGCTGTAGGTGGGACATTGAGCCAGACTACAGAGCGTAGTTGTGTATTATACTGTACAGTATATAATGATCTAATATATGTATAGTATATACATAGTACAGCACTGTATAAGTTTGAAGTTTTTAATATTATTATCATTATCATTACTATTATCATTATTATTACATTGGATAACTATGGTGATAATTACGGACAGACAAAGATCAAAGACAAGTGCATTTTTAAAATAATTTAACCCTAATCCCACCACTTTTTTCTTTTTTGCTGATCCGAAAAATGATCCGATCCATGACTCAAAACCATGATATGATCCAAAGCGTGAGTTTTTTGATGCGTTGCACCCCTAATATGAACACATAAATGTCAAAATCCAGATTGTCAACAGGATCAGGAATGCTTTCAGCATTGCATGGTGGGAGCCAATCAGGAGTTCTTAACTGTGTCATCTGATGGAAAACAGTTTTTTTTTTCAACTGTAGGGAATGAACTCACAAAAAGAAAGCACACACTGAACCTCGCAGGCCACACCATCCAGGGTGTCTGAATGCATGCCATGGCTGTTGTTGGAGTTCCATCTCTGATCCCATTATGGTGACATTGAGGTTCACTCAGCACGTCACTTAGTTGGAGCTGTGGAAGTTCTCGTTGGACAGTATGCCAATACTGTTACCTCGTCTTCTCGTCCTCGCGATGTGATGACCTGTTCTGTCATAGTGGGACCCTTTTGCAGTGGCTGGCATGGATTCAGGTGACTCTTTCGGCAAACTTTACTGTCGTCTGTGTGGTCAGCAGCACCTGGAATGGACCCGTCCACCACTTAGAGCATCAAGTCTTCCACTTCAGGTCTCTCACCACTACCCAGTCACCAGGCTGCAGGTCATGAAGAGGTCCTGTGCCTGGAGGTGGTAGCACTTCCTTTGGTGAATGTTAGATAAAACAGCTGTAGGAGTGGAGGGCGTTTGACGGTCATCATATGGAAAGAATTCAGACATAGTTAATTCTGGGCTTGCTGCGGCCTTGGCTGCTGCTGGTGTTCTCCTGTGAAACTTGGTCATTGTTAGTGTGAGCATGACATTTACACACAGCAACCTGTTTTGGGAGCAGAACAGCATCCAGCAGTTGTAAAACAAGAGTGTGATGTGCTATAGGTTTGCCAGGTGATGTGAAGCAGGAAGTGATTTGGCATTGACTGTATCATGTGGAAAGGGTACTAGAAATCTGTATTCAAGTACAAGTACTGTTTCATTGCTAAAACATTACTCAATTACAAGTACTGCCGTTAGAAAAATATTTCAGTAAAAGTACAAAGTATTTGTCTGAAAAACTACTAGAGTATTAGTTACTTTCAACTGTTGATGTCACTGTCACCTCTCCAAACTAGTGTTGCAAATTTTGTGTATTTCGTTGTACAATCGTTGAAAACGTTAACAACTGATTAATCATTAATAATATAAGATTATTAGTAAAGATACATAACACAATTTATTTCCTATTTTTTTTTCTTATTTTCTTTTTTTTTCTCTTTTTAAGTCAAAGTTTAAGTTTCCTTATTCAACAAATGGCTCTGCAGACAAAACAATATAAAATGAGGTTCAGTTACTACCAAAACTATTGATTAAACATCAATGAATACATTTCTAATTGGGTAAATTCTAAATGGCAATTAATTGACTAATGATTAATCATTAACACCCTTAACAGTTGCTGCCACACCATTTTGTTTTGTTTTTCAGTTCTTTTTCTTTTCATTGGCTCGTCCGTGATCAGATCACCTGATTGGCCTCAAAAATGCAGATGAAAGCTTTGGATATTAATTCAAATTGTACTCAGTACTCAACTGTGATTTTGAAAGTAACTAAGTAGATTACATGGTGAAATCAATACTTAAGTACATGTAAAATTACAGACTTGAAAATCTACTCATAAAATTACAATTACCCCCCAAAAAACTACTTAATTGCAGTAATTTGAGTATTTGTAATTACTTTTTTCCTGTGTCAGGGTTGCGTGATGCTGAGCCATCAACAAACAGTTCAAAATCTGGATTTTGCAATGGTGTTTCTTGCAAATCTGGTCTTGGGGAACAATCTTCAGTTATTGTAACAACATAGTTGTGTTCTCCTCCATCACCTTCTGTGGGGAAAAGAGTTGCAGGGTTAAGGACATTGTATCTATTCACATATCGTCACTATTTGTGATATCAGGGATTTCAAATAGAACAGTGTTATAAAGGAACAATCTTGCTGCTGAAAGATAAGATGTTTTCTGCTAAAGCAAAATCAATGAAACAACATGTGGAACGAGCAGAGTTAGTTTACAGTCACCTTAAAAAGTAGGAATTCCTGTAGCTAAAGCGTCAAGTTTAGCTGAAATGTAGGCTACAGGTCTCTGTCTGTCTCCGTGGTCCTGGAGTAACACTAAACACTCTTTGTCTACAGTCTGAGCAAAAGGTTGGTTTGGATCTGGTAACCAAAGAGTTGGAGTCGTCAGAGTCTTCCGAAGGACAAGTTTTAAGTCAACAAATGTTTATCCTGCATCAGCAGTCCATGTCACATTACTATGTGCTTCTAGGCCTCACCCAGGTGCAATTGCACTCAGGGGGGCCTCGAGGACACCAGTGAAAACACCAGTGGGAATGAAGGGCCTGCAACAGGAACACAAAAGGCATAACTTGTTTCTTTATGATTGGGTTTGAAAATGTTTTAAAATGCTTTTACTCTTTTTTGGGAGAGGGATTTGCCATCACATGTCATCACATGACCCAGAAATGTCACTTGTTGTTGGACAAACTGCAGTTTTGACAAGCTAGCTTTGTGACCTTCTTCATCCAAATGTTTCAAATGTGTCTTTTTCACACTGAGCTTGAGTAATCATGCACTTCCTGGTGACAGATTTAATGAACTCAAACTTTGTTTTGATTTTCATACCTGATTTTTTGTTTTGTTTTGTGGGAATGATTACACCTGCCTTTAATCAAGTGATAAAGACTGGTGTAATACCGTCAGAGTGGATATTATGGTTGACAGGGTTAGATTTTGGTGTGATCACAATTGGTTGCATGCCTCTGATTAGACCAATATCATGTTTGCCTTGGGCCCACAGACTTTTAGGGATCTTCTGAAAGGCTGGGGTGTTTGTGACATCACATGTTTTACGCAAATAGGCAAATGTGTGTTGTGTGTCTGGTATCGGTTGAACAGATCTGAATGTGTGGACAACACAGGTGAAGTTTTGTCGATAAACCTTCAAAACAGGATTATATTGAACATTAGGGTCAGATGTTGATTTCCATGATTCTGCACTGACACATTTTCTTATCCACAGATCCAAATCTTGCCATCTTTCTTTTCTGTATTTGGCAAGCGACACGTGTGGATATGAACCAAGACCATCAAACAGAAAGTTGGAATCTGAATCACTGAAGGAGAAATATGGTGACAATTCATCACTTGGCTTTGGTTTTGTCAATTTTGGTAGTTACTGAGACAGCACATCTGTGTTTGTTCCAAAACATTCAACTTAACGTTAGCTTTTCTCTCAGGCGACCTTCTCTGAACCATCATTTTTCAAACTCTGCATCTTTCCCTTTGTGTGTGCAGTGCATGTGATTTCATGTAATCTGTCTCTGTGTTGTGTGTGAGTGTGTGTGCGTTGTCAGCGATAGCAGTAGTTACAGGAGTCACAGCTGATGTGCAGATTTTCCATTCATACACATAAGGCAGTGTGTCAGGGCTATATGTCACAAATATGTAATTGTCAGAGAGACCCAGTTCACTTGTTTGAGTAACAATAATCCCCTCTGGTGTGAAAATAAGACAAATATCCAAAATACACAGTATATCAACAACAGCAACAATTCAACCGCAAAAACAAATGTTTAAATTCGCCTGTGACATTATCAGTACATGATAATAGAGTTGTGTATTTCTCCAGATGTGTGTCACCTGATGCCCTTATAAATTTCCTGTATCTTCTGCTGACCTTTGGAGATGTTGGAAAAGTGTCGGATTAAATAACAGTGTGTTGAGTATGTTGTATCAGAATCAACAAGGAATGTTACATCTTTGCCATGTACAAGTTGGCATGTTTGCATCAGCTAAATATTTAGTGCACGCCTATTGTTTGTGTATTTGCTGTTTCCTCCTTCTCTTCTAATTGAGCTATCACATCATTTATCTGTGTGTGTGTGTGTGTGTGTGTGTGTGTGATATCACCAGTCTGATGTGTAGGTTGTCTCTCATCGTGCGTCAGTGAGGTCAAAGTTAAAGATGCTGATTCCTCCCCTCCTGAGCTGCCGCCCCGAGTCAGTCATCTTTGAGTTGGATCAGTCTTTGGGTAGTTTTTGGCTCAATGTTCTCTTTTGCCAATGGAAACAAACATCTGGATCAGCTGTATGCAGACCTCCACAGAACGTCCTTAGAACATAGTCAATGCTGCCATGTTTAGATCTTTCTCTCTTTTTCTCTCTCTCTCTCTTTGAGGAGTCTTCAGCATGCACAGTGTGTCCTTTTATCAGGCTTAATTTGCCTGAGTCCCATGTTACACGTCTGTTTCACCATTTGTGAAATGTCAAAACAGTCAGTTCAGCGACAACCTTTACACCTCAATCTGATAGTGATGGGAGGTGGGTTTAATGTCTGTTTAATGTCCTCCATAGTCCATGGTCTGCGGATCAAGATGAGATGTCCACCAGCCTCTGCTTTCTCCATCACAGGGAGATTCAGGGCTTTGTGTACGTTTTCCCCTGTGTCGATCTCACTGGTGATAGGGAGATGAATGATTTGAAGATTTTCTGAACTTCAGACCAGACTTGGTGTGGGAAGGAGAGGCAGGGTTGCCCTGTAGACACTTTGTTGTTGTTTCCCCATTCAGAAGTTGTTGTAGATCAGATGTATCCGATTAGATGAGGGGAACAGGAGATGGAGGGAGGCCAGTAGATGAGGGGAGGTCAGTATTTTATGATGGTGGTGCCCTTGGGTGTGGTCCAACCGTCTCTCGTGGCATGTTACGGTGTCTCCTTGGCGGCGGCACACAGTCGAGGTTGGAATCCTGCATTTTTGACACATTGAGACACAGATGAGGTTTTGTCTGTCCCTGCCAGTTTTTCTGTCCCTCCTTTGTGCTTTGTCCTTCCATAAACTAAATGCTCTCCAATCTGCTGTGAACTTACTCTTACCTTTCTTATGTTCAGTATATTCTTTTTTTCTTGCAATCCCTCAGTTTGTTCAGCTGTCTTATACTGAAACTTTCTGAGCTCAAAAAGTTACATTCAGTCACCCAAAAATGTATCTGTTTCACAAATGAATCACCATAGTTCACGTTCATGTAATTTATGTTTGGAGCAGACAAATCCACATTATCCTGTTTATTTATTTATTTTTTGGTTTGATTTTTGCTGTTACAAATACCCATTTTTGGTAAACTGAAGAATAACGACAAAAAAATTAGAAGATAGTTGTGTCCTGAACTTATTTCCACGATCCAATACAAAAGTATCAGAACTGATCAATATTAGTATGCTCAAAATAATATAATTGATTTCAATGCATTGCTGTTTCTTATTAAATTCTCTCACCCCTTTTTTGTCTTTTTCTCACAAGATAATCAAAAATCAGAGTGATTAGTACAGAGGAATTCTCTACTCTAGTCTTACTTCACACAATATAATTATTACCCAGTAATGATTTTTCCATACACTATTGTGGTTTTAGTAAACTCTGAGTCTTACTTTGCACAATACGACAATTAACCAGTGATAATTTTTCCCATACAGTATTGTGGTCTTAGTAAACTCTTTTAAGTTGGACTCGTCAGTGCACCTCCAGGTTTCTACTAAACCTTGGTTAAAAACTGTCGGGACTCTTTCCCGAACTGGTAGACCAAAACCGCTTTCCCATCTCAACTCTTATATCTTGACATCTTTAGCAACCTGATTTTTCCCCCTTTTTTATTTTTCTAAAAATCAATTAAATAAATTTTCAGATTGTCACCAATCAGAATTGTTGAATCGCAGTGACTGAGTGAGTCTGGTCTCGGGTATAAGGCCCTCCTTCTCACTCGTCTTTGTGGGGAGGTTGAGGTTGAAGGGAATATCTCCTCAGGGTGTACACTACCACCGTCGACCCCGAGTCCAGAAACCCTCACACAAGCGATCCCACTTCTGACACCAAATTTTAAATTGAAAATCTGAAAATTCTGAAAAAGACCATGACCCCATGACCCAGATTGTCTTTGTGGTGTTTTAATCGAGCTTTGCAAAGGATCAGTACACAGTCACACTCAAAGTGTAAAAGGAACTGATAATCAAGTCAAGAATGTAAATCTGTCTTACAGGGTTAGGAGATGAAGGAGGATGGGTCAGGATGGACCTGAACAGCTTATCGGGAGAGTCGGGATGTGATTGTGTTATCAGAAGTTGTTCTTCCAAAGGGAAAACAGCTGTGTGTTCAAGGACGAGTAACCAGTTAGTGTCTGACAGAACATGAGAAATAACTAAGACGAACAAAGGTGACCAGTTCGGCGTATAATTTTCCCACCACAGTGGTTACACAGTGTTGGGTAATTTCTATATCATCCCTGGACACATCAAGACCATAAATACTGGGCAACAGGTCCCACTCGTTACAACACAGACATTCTTCCTCTGTGGGCATAGAGTCACAGCATTCACAGGAGCACAACCAGTCTTCACAGATTCACAGACATGCAGCAGCTGCTTCACCCTCGTCTGCCCGTTGCCCCTCTCTTTCTATCCTCATCCGCTCTTTGTTTGTAGGAACTCAAACTCCTCATCCGTATACTCAGGCTCAAACAAATACTGTCAGCCACTGAAATCAAAGGTCTCATCTACATTCTCCAAATCAGGTAAATATTTAGCCATGACACTTCAATCGGCCTAGTAAACTCTCACCTGTACTATGGGACAACCAACTGACTTTTACAAGTCATGGCTCTTCTGTTTTCTTCCAGTAACAAGCAAAGATCCCGTGAGATTTTGTCACACACAGCCCGGAGCAAGAGAGCCGCTTCGCATGCTGTTGACAGAGATAAAACTGCCGATCTGAGCGGGTCTGTGGTGAAAAAAAAACACTTTCAATGCAAGAACTTGTACGGGACACATTTGTCCAATGTATACTGTTGTACTTATTTTGCAGCTGCCAGCTGCATCTGCCTTCCTCAATACTGGACCAATTTCAAAACAAGCTGTCTCCATCAAGGCCAAGGTTTAAAATTTCCAAAGTTGTCCTTTAATACTCACTCATAATTATACCATGTCTTGATGGAGACAACATTCCATGAAATTTTCTGACCATTCTATGGCCATTATCACTAAAGGCTAAAACACACCGTGCCACGCTGCATCACTCTCGTCCAAGACAGTGTGCTTGGAATATATCTCGACCTCAGCATCTCTGACCCCCCATCTTTGCCCTCAAGCTAGCGTGTGTTGTCAGACTGAGCTCCTGTCTGTGCAGGAGAGCAGAGGCAGTGGTCTGAAGAATTGTCTGTGTGTTAAAGTGATAGTTCACCCAAAAATGAAATTTCACTCATGCCATTTACACCATGTTTTTAGCCTAAATGTCATCTGTAGCCTTTCAGGTCCAAATGCTCTGTAATCATGGTAATGGGGTCCTTTGATGAGAGGGTCAGCCCAGGTGACCCCCTCCCAAAGCAAAAAAGCTACGAAGATCTAGAGAGGGACAGCAGAGAGGAGGGAGGGATGGGGATCGTGTGTGAAGTGCCGACTGATAGAAAACTTTTTTGATGATAAATCCTGATGGTACTGAACAGTTATCTGATTAAAATATCTGTCTGAAACAGACAGATGCTCGGCTCCTCCATGAAATGTTTGTCACTTCACTGCATTATTCTGAAGCCTGCAGTGTGTTTTGGCCTTTGGGAAAAAAGTGTATAGTTTTTTTAAGGCTGCCTCAAGGGTTAAAGGGATATTTTTCAAGTGTTTAAAGTGTAATTCAAATTTAACTTTATTAAATCAAATACATTAACCTAAATGACAAATATGCCCAGAAACCCTCAGAGGCACTGCATTTGGCATAAAAATACATGCTCAAATAATTACAAGACAAACTCAAGTCCATCAGGCACAGATGAGCATACTGACCTGCTCAATTTAACATTAAGGCCAAAACGCACTAAAAAACTTCAATAGTTAAGTCAATTGAAGCTTCTATGGCACACTGCACTGTAGCGATACTAATTTCAAACAAGGTAAACTTCCAGCTCTCCTCACAGATCAACAATAAAGAAGGGCACTACTTAATGGTCAAAGGTTTAATTGACCACAAAGAAGTTACATTATTGAATGTTTATAGATCACCAGGAAATAATAAACAGCTGATCAAAAAAGTTTTTAATCTTATATCTGGTGTGTGTTGGTATGTGGGGGAGACTGGAATATCCAACTTTATCCCTCCATGGACTCCTCAAACAAAACAAAACAAAAAATAATAAGACCTGAAGCAGTATACATCAAATTGCTTAAATAATATGCTATGCTAGATGTGTGGAGGGAGCTACACCCACTTGATAGATGCTTTACTTTTTTTTCTCATGCTCATTCTGTATATTCAAGAATTGATTATTTTTTGTTTAATTCAGATCACCACAGGATTACCAAATGTAACATTGGGGTAAGGGATATCTCTGATCATGCAGGGGTATATTTAACACTGCATTTTGACAGCAAGCCATTGTGGAGATTTAACACTAATCTTTTGAATGATCCTCAATGTCAGAAATACATAAAGGGAGAATTTCAAGAATACACTACACATAATGATAATGGCACAGTGTCTCCCAGTACACTGTGGGATGCTGCAAAATCTGTTATTAGAGGTAAACATGTTATCATGTGGTCAGCTCAGAAGAAGAAGGAAAAAGAGAAAAGGATTTGACTGAAAACTTGAAGTCTTTGGAGAATAAACATATGGAATATAATGACATTGATGTTCTAAACCAGATTCAGGATATAAAACAGACTTTAAACAAAGTATATGAAAATCAAATAGAGAAGAGAGCTAAATTAATTAAACAAAATTTTTATGAGAATGGTTCTAAATAAAAAAAAACTACTTGCTTGGAGAATACACAAACAGCAGGTCGAGAGATTTATACATAAAGTGAGACCCGCAAACCAATAAGATGTATCATACACTGGATGACATACAAATTTCCTTTGAAAAATACTACACAAAATTATATTATTTTGCTCAGCCTCAGGCAGCTGAGTCAACGGCCATATCAAATTTTCTAATGTCTTTAGACTCAC
Source organism: Lutjanus erythropterus (assembly GCF_056507025.1). Lineage (NCBI taxonomy): Eukaryota > Metazoa > Chordata > Actinopteri > Lutjaniformes > Lutjanidae > Lutjanus > Lutjanus erythropterus. The sequence goes on along the minus strand of NC_139333.1, from coordinate 37,109,616 downwards.
CATCTGTAGGAACAGAGCAGAATAAAATAATAACTCAGGAGATAATAGAAGAAGAAACAAACAAGGCTATATCAAGATTAAAAACGAATAAAATGCCAGGTGCAGATGGCTACCCATCGGAATGGTATAAAACCTTTAGAGAGATTACAATACCAGTTCTTAAGGAATGTTTTAATTATGTTCTTCGAGGGGGGGAGACTCCATCGTCCTGGACACAAGCAGTAATTTTAGTAATTCCTAACACGGGTAAAGATAGGACAGAGTCTAGTTCTTACAGACCCATATCTGTTTTAAATATGGACTACAGATTATTTGCATTAATACTCACAAAACGAATGGAAAATATAATCCTGGATTTGATAGATACAAACCAAACTGGTTGGTTCTTAGACGATTTGGTTTTAACAGCCAGGTAGTTGGATGCCTGAAATCTTTACCTTCATTGCTCTCCCACAGCCAGAATTAAAATAAACGGGAATTTTTTTAGATAAATTCCCGTTTATTTTAATTCTGGCTGACAGTGTCTCTTGAGAGGGGATGTCGTCAGGAATGCCCCCTCAGCCCTACACTTTTCGCCCTCTTTATTGAGCCACTAGCACAGGCAATCAGAGAAGATAATGACATAACAGGCATATTGATTGGAGATACACAACACAAGACCTGTCTGTACGCAGATGACATTCTTGTGACGCTTACCAACCCTAATGAAAGCTTGCCTAAATTACTGTCTCTTCTTAAAGTATTTGGTTCATACTCCGGGTACAAATTTAACTTACAGAAAACCCAAACTCTTACTTTTAACTATGAACCACAAGAAAAAGTTTACAGATTATGTCATTTTAAATGGAAGGGTGACATAATTAAATACCTGGGAGTACAAATATCTAGAGATCTAACTGCCATCTATGAACATAACTATACTCATATAACAGCGGATATTAAGGCCGATTTAAATCACTGGTCATTAATACCAATGAACATGTATAATCAAATAGACGTTATAAAGATAAATATATTACCCAGGCTGCTCTACCTTTTTCAGTCATTGCCTGTTGATGTCCCTCCCAAGCAATTCAGTGAGTGGAGCTGAATGATTTCATCCTTCATTTGGGGAAAGCAAAGACCTAGGATTCGATTTCAGACATTACAATTGCCCAAGGACAGAAGAGGAAGGGCTTCACTCTGCTTAGAAGATTATTACAAAGCAGCACAGTTAACGTTTTCTGGTTTGCTGGTGTGATCCTACATATGATGCGAAATGGAAAGACATAGAACAAACTCAAACAAACATACCTCTTCAATCTGTACTTGGGGAAAAATCCCTTCAGAAGAAATATTTAGACAAATTATCTAAATGGACTGCAGTCCCCTTAAACATTTGGCATAAAGAATTTAAAGACCTGAACTTCGAGAGGAATGCACGAATATTACGCTGGCAACACCGCCTAAATTTGAAAACAGATTTAAACTCTGGACAAATGCAGTCTTTCAAAAACATATAACGTAGAGAAATGCAATTTCTTTAAGTACTGTCAGGATGTATTTCTGTGACCGGTGTGGTATGTTTTACACTCCGACATGACGTGTATGGTGACAGATATATGGCTGGCAGGGTGCCAGAAAGTCTGGTGGACAAGACTCTGTCCATTGTTGGCATATTTGCATGGTCCAAAAATAAACCGGTTATGTCTAGTCAGACAACCCTATATAAGCTGTAACTGTTGGAGTGTTCTTGGTTCATTCCTTCTTACTCTGTATGCTGTATGATGTGGAAGAACCCGAGCTCGTATTGAACATTTTTTTTGGGTACACCTGTGTCATCTCTTCTTTCTTCTTATTCCCACAGTAATCATCACTGTAACAGGTACCTTCAACTGAGACATTATTTTGACACAAATATTAAAACTATTGGAGAGAAGGGACTGAGATTGATTAAGATATTCACTGATGCATACAAAGGTAACTCTAATAGGAAATTGATCTCAAAGACTTACTCATCTTTACAACTGGACAGGGGTTTTTCCACTCTGTATGTTAAATCAAGGTGGGAGAAAGAAGCTAACATAACACTGACTGAAGATGACTGGTTAAATATTTGTAGGACAATGTCTACAACTTCAAGTTCAGATTTATGGAGGGAATACACCTGGACACCTATAACTCCAAAGGTTAAAAAATCACAAAGTCACAACCCCGAACAAGGTCGGTGCTGGAGAATGTGTGGTAAAATGTCTGCTGGTCATTTTCACATTTTTTGGGAGTGCCCTAAAATCTTTTCTTACTGGACAGATGTGGTGACAGAGATCAGATCTATAATTGCTCAGAGCTTGATTTTAATTTCAGTGTTATATATTTGGGAAATGTATCAACTGTCCTGAAAAAACAGGACAGATACCTGTTAGAAAAACTACTAGTAGGTAGTAAAAAAAGCAATAACCAGAAAATGGTTGAGCATAGAACCTCCTACAATCCTTGAGTGGATAGAAATAATTAATGCCATTTATACTATGGAACGATTGACCTTTTCCCTGAGACATGCTACCAAGAAATGTGAAAAATACTGGAAAAAATGTCCTATTTGTCCTATTTGAAACTGTAGTGATTTCTTTATACGTGTTTGGTTGGAGAAACAATGTAATGTATTTTTCCTTTGCACAAACAGAGTAGACTTTTAAGTTAAGAAAGAATGGGAGATATCTCACTTTGAAGGAAACACTGACGACTAGCATTAAATGGAGCCAAGGATCATAAAAACTTTTTGGACCTCAAATAACACTCATGGACATAAAGGACTTTTTCGACAATGAATGTAACGCAGGTTCATTCAATCCTCATTCTGTATGTTTAGCATTTCTCTACACCTGTGATGACCTTGTCTGTTTTAAGTTCTGTTTTTGTTTAAAAGAAAATAATAAAAATGAAGTTAAAAAAAAAAATTGTGTTGTTAAAAGGAATTTACATTAAAGCATTAACGTGTTAACTTTGACAGCCCTATTAAATATACATTCATCGCATAGTTTGTGTTTTGCAGCTACACCCTACCTCAGAAATGTTGTGTTTTTTATCTGACAAATAATTACAAGAATATTTTTTAGTCATAATTTGTCTGCAATCTCATTATGTTAAAAAAAAATCGTATTATTAAGCCAGTATCAGAAATTGTATCGAATCTTGAGTTGAATTTATTGTTACATCCCTAGTCACCATTAGGGATGTTCCTGGTGACTAATTTCCCTGTCGATTAAGGCAAAATTGAATTTAGACTAATCGACTGGTCTAACACTAAGAAAACACTCAGAAAGCTGCTAAAATGTAGTAGAATTTATTGATTTATAATGTTAAACACTGTCCGAAAAAAATACTGTGTTTATTAAGAGCCATTTGAAGATGTTAATGTTAATGTACAATTCAATTTTCCAAAAATGTTTTTGTATACTGCCGTATACAGGTCTTACAAAGAAAGAAAATTTGAATTAGCAAAGGTCAGACTTTAAATAGAATGGAATTGGCCATGGACACTGCAATCTATACAATTCTAATCATACAGTTGGTCTAATAATGTTGGTTGGTTAATGGTTTAATAATTTGTGTATCAATTACTTTGTGGCTGATCAGGTTAATTATCAGCTAATTATTGTCAGTTTCTAACTGTAGTATGCAATAAATGGTTGCCCTTTGTGTGTGTTTATCTGTCACTCACTACTGAAAGTACACAACACAATAAAAACCCGATATTTTTATAATAGTGAAATATAAAATGAGCTTTTACGTTGTCTGATTGACTGCATTTATTTATTGGTTTGAATAATGGTTTACAGTCTAATGATGTGTGTTTGTATTGATTACTTACAGGAGCTCATCTGGCTAATTATCAGCTAAAACTGTTTCTGTTTCCTTTCTTCATACAGTGTAATTATTACCTATTGTTTGTGCACTTTTGTGCCATACAGTTTGTCCAGAAAGCTCAAATAAATGCGAATTCATCATAGGCCAAAGTGACTTCTCCTAAAAATGACTTCATTCCAGGCCTGAGCATACATTGCCAATAGCCAGGTCTGACAAAGAAAGAACCAATACTTACCTTAATAGTGACAACGCACTTGCCACTCTGTATTTTACATCCAGCAGCAAAGTCCTGTAACACAAGTATACACACTGAGTGTTAAAGTGAAAAACATGGTGACACAAAACACTGCATGCCAAAAACATAATATAGGACAAGCAATTTTATAATTCCTTTGGAATAAAAAAAAAACATTCAAAAAACACAGAGAAATAACCACTGGCAAAGGACGAACCCATCGTTACTTTGTGATCATCTCATGAAATCTTTGAATTGATTCAACAAAGTACGTAGTAATTTCTGTGGTACTGGATCTTTTGTTTGTTCTGTTTTGTTATATGATTTTGTCTTTTATGTGATGCAGAACAGAAATTAGCTGTAAACCAGTTTTAAGTGAGTCAGAGCTGTTTAATTCTGATTTTATTACGTTATTTTTAATCTTTTCCTGCAAAATAATAAATGAAATAAAAGTGAAAAATGTTGTGTGTTATTGTAAGTTTTAATGCTTTCACAACTATTTGTGAAGCATCATGCATGATGTACATAAGATAAGTACAACATTGACTTTGATGCATTATTACTTTTTGTGCACCATCACATTTGAACTTTTTCTCCCTTTCATACTGTTGGTGGATGAAATTGACTTCCATTATAACCACATGTTTTGATCCCACAGCCATTACAGTATAAAAAGATGCATTCTGGTCTGTAGGGAAGAGGTCAAATTAGTCATTTTTAATTGTTGACCACCTCATGACACAATTTACCCACTATACGCCTATGAATGAAATGCTGGTCATAAAGCAAGTATGAAAAAAATTCTAAATGCTTCAGTAATACTAGTTTTCATTTTCCCTGAAAAAACAAAACTCAGAAAACCAAATGCATATTGAGGGTGCATGGTTGGTTTTCTGTTTCATTTTGTTGGTGTCGGTGACAGTGCTTATAAAATTGGCATTTAAAATCTTAAAATTCTAAAAATATTTAAATATTTAGTAGTTTTGACCAGAAGTGAGGCTAATTAACATATTTATGCAAAAAAAAGTTGAAAAAATATTTATCTGATATATTTTTACAGCGGTTTTTGTTAGTGGCTGTTTTCAGCCACCAACAGTAATTCCAACGGTACTGAAACAGAGTTTATTCCAAATAGATTTTCCTTTTCTAACCACCCAGCGTTCATTGAATATAATTTACTCTACTAAGTTGCCTTACTTGGCAGTTATCTCCCTGGATGCCCAACAGGCATTTGATCAAATTGAATGGAAGTACATGTTTGCTACTATTCTTGCCCCAAATCCTCCGTTTTGACTAATCATGACAGGTCTCCCCCTTTCTCACTGCACCATGAAACCAGGCAGGGTTGCTGCCTCTCCCCAATGCTCTTTGCGCTGACTCTCGAGCCTCTGGTTGCGGCACATCTCATTGTACCATTGGTCTGTACGCAGATGATATAATCTTGTCTCTAAACCCAGAAAGCTGCCCAAAGCTGTTTATTATATCAAAAAGGGAAGACAGGGATGTTCTTAGATCTTTTAGTGTTAACTGGGGAAAAAGTTTGTTCATGCCCTTCTCTCATGGTCTCGACGCTGGCTTTCTTGGTAATCTACCCTTCAGACTTTCCACTGAACACCTTGTGTATCTCAGGATTAATATCACTACACTGCAAATGCTAACATACAAATTAATTAAATATGATAAGTGAACCAAAGTTTTCATCAACCTGTTATGAACACTAATTTTAAATAAGGGTTGGAAAACATGCTTAACTTGATTTATCCCAGTTAAGTCAAATTAGAAAGAATAATTTATTGTACCCAGTGTGCTTTGGGCGTTTTATTGGACATGCTCAGACCTGCCTCATCTACTTCGCGCAACCAGAACTTTCCTACACATGTCCACGTCAACCGCATGGTCAATCAGGAGCTCCCTTCAACACCTTAACCTAGCCTACTTGTGTTTAGCACATTGATTTGGTAAGTAAATATTTTACTCTTTTGTAAACTGTCGCGTTGTCTTGTTGTAGTGTAGTGCTGTGTGCTTGCCAGGGAGGAGTAAACAAAATCAAATTCAAATATCACCACTAGCACAGTAACATTACCATTTTTTTAAACAAATGTAGACTACAGTTTATGTAGTGTGGGAGAGAAGGTTGGCCGTTTGGCGTTGTTGTGGGTGTGGCGGAGCTTCGGTACCGGGACCACGGTGTTCCGACCTGCACAGGGAAGTTAGTTTCAGCCGGTTCACACCGGACGCCGAAGCGTGCAAAGCGGCTCGCCCTCAAAAATTGCGCGCTAGCCGCAGCCTTCCAGTTCACACCAGATGCTCATTTCTCTGCGCCGGTCGACAAGGCCTCTGCCCCTCAGCTGTGTATGTGTAGCCTGTGTCGGTGTGTGTGTGTGTGTGTCTGTCGGTGTAGGCTATGTGTACCCTGAACGTATATAGGTCATCTATATACACCTAAGGTGTGTCGGTGTGTGTGTGGGTACCCTTTGTGTATATATGTGTGTCGATGTGTGTGTGTTTTCATCTCTGTCGCGTTCTGTTTAGATAAATAAACACAAATAGGCAACAAACGCACACGGAGAGGGCTATGGTATTTGTCAATCTCTGTGTTTTATTTTGAAAATTGATTTAATTTAGAAAATTGACTGGATTCTCTCGTTGTTTCATGTGTGACTTCCTGCCAAGATTGACGCGATCGCTCGCGGCTCGCGCCCAAAACAGACCATACGCCGAAACGATCGCTGCAGAGCGCGAGCGATCCCGGCGCCACTGATGTGAACTACACCTAAGGATCCACACAGATTTAATTTATTTTGACAATGTAACGAGAGTCGGGGTCCTTATCTCTGTATTTTCTAAAGGATTTCTCCTTTGCCACTGAATTTAAAGCTCAATATAGGAATACAGTTAACAAGAGTGATATTATAACAACCTGGTGTGTTGATTTATGTGTCCATATTTTGAAATTGTTGCCTTAATTGTGTGTTTTTTCACTGTCCTCCATTCAGGCTGAAGCAGATGGTCAACTGTCCACACTTACTCCGCTCTCAGCAATTAAAGGTATTTACCTAATGCTTCATACAATACAATAATCATTCAATATTTGTATTAGTTCCATGGGTTTGGGTAACAGAAATACATTAATGTTACTACAGTGGGATTATGATAAAACCAATTCCATTGTTAAACGGATCAAGTTAATTTATTCCAATTTTGGACTGTTTAAAATAAATCATTGTACATGGCAGTTTGTGACTGTTCATCGCACACTTCGACTTGACTGTTAAAAAATAATTAATTGTACATCTTTATTTATGACTGTTTAAAAAAATAATTCAAAGCACATTTTTGGTTTGTGAGTAAAAAATTCATTGTATATTTCAATTTCACTATTTAAAAAATCTTTCATTTCATTTAAAAATAATTTATTGCACATTTTAGTTTGTCAATGTTAAAATGATTCATTGCAGATTTTTAATTTGTGTTTAAAACATTTAATTGTACATTTTAATTTGTGACTATTTAGGAAAAAAATGAAACTTTTTTTTTAAAATAAGTGCTTAATGCTGAAATTATCATGTCTTTTCAGGTCAACCAGAGCAGTGCTCCCTAATGCAGTGGACTTGTAAGTACTGCACATTTTTTGCTGAAAAGAGAGGCTACTTGCTTAAGCATTACCGCTTAAAACATGGATTTCACCAGGGCCGTGCAGAGACCTTTGGAGGGGCAGGTGCTCAAATTTAAAAGGGGGCCACAAATTTGCTCCATGGTGCTGATTCATAATCTGCCCTTTATTATTCGTAGTGCTAATAATAAAGTAAAAAATAATTAAATTATATAGAAATCATGTATTTAAATGTATTTGTGCTTTTATTCAGTTTGACTATCCAGTTTGTGCAAGACAGCAAAGTTATAAAAGTTATATATTTTATATTTATGCATATTATATTGAATTTGTGTGTATATATACAAATGTTATAAACAAGTACTGATATGTTTAAATGAGAGGTTGAGAAAATCACACTTCAAATTCTTCTAATTATTATTGTTATTGTTGTTGTATTTATACTGTAATAGTCCAAAATTATGTGAATATGCATGTACATTGCATAGTTTTAGTGCAATAACAGCCTATGCCTCATTGCCTCCAGAAACAGAGGAAAAACACTGCAACTAACTAGACAGTCAAATGATACATCTCTCTAATGCACTTTGCTCATGACAAAAGAAACATATAGAAACAAAATGAAGCCTGACTTTTTTCTCTCAGCACGCTGTGTGTGGTTAACTAGCGGGTATAACTTATGAGAGGTGTGTGCAGAGTCAGACACACACACACAAGATGCTCATGGATCGTATCACGGTTTTGAGTATCGGATCGGATAATTTTTCAGATCAGCAAAAAAGAAAAAAGTGGTGGGATTAGGGTTAAATTATTTTAAAAATGCACTTGTCTTTGATCTTTGTCTGTCTGTAATTATCACCATAGTTATGTAATGTAATAATAATGATAATAGTAATTATAATGGTAATAATATTAAAAACTTCAAACTTAAACAGTGCTGTAGTATGTATATACTACACATATATCAGATCATTATACACTGTACAGTATAATACACAACTACGCTCTGTAGTCTGGCTCAATGTCCCGCCTACAGCACAGCACATCTGATTGGTTAGAAGTCATGATCAATCAGCAGACACACTGCGTTACAGACGGGGTGAGACAGAGCTGCACCGGTGAGCAGAGAGGAGCTGTGTAGAAGTTAAGACAGCTGATATCACCAAAGTTTCAATGAACATCACAGTTTGATGATCTGTTTCTATCTGTTTACTTATACAAAAGTAACAGTGACAGTAAAACTATGATGCTCACATGTGGTCCGCGGATCACATGCATGCCGAACCGTAGAGGGCGATCCGTACGGGACACGGATCAACTGCGATCCGTTGCTTAGCAGCGCTTAGCTACAGGGCACATCTGGCCACGTCAGGGCAGTGAGGGCATGTCTGCGTGGATCATGTGACCGACCGAGGGTAAATCTGAATTATTATTATTTTGTTTTATTTATTATTTTGGGCCACACAGACAAACTTTCACACACACACTTACAAAAAACAAACAAAAAAACAAAAAAACACTTTGACAAAAGGGCACTTTGGGCATCAAGGGGCAAAGGGGCAGGTGCTCCAGCACCCTCCGCCCCCCCCTCTGCACGTGCCTGGATTTCACACTCGGACATCCCCACTCCCATGCCTTCATAAGGAATGCCTCTGCACATTTAAATCTTTTAATGCACTCAAAGTACACCTTTCAACATGGCACACTCAAAAGGATGCAGGCAAAAGTGGAGAAACTGCATTTCACTGTCAGTTGTGCGACTTTGTGGAGCCTTGCACAGAAGCAGACTTCTTTACCCATTTGCGAAGACATCTTAAGCTGAGGCAAATGGTTGCCTGCCCATATCAGGACTGTAACTTTCAGAGTAGTGTTTATTCTACCTTTACTGCACACAAAAGCAAAGAGCATCAGATGCACAACAAGACACCATTAAAACAGGAAATTGTTTCAAAAAATTTAGTTGAAGAACTTCCACAAAATACGAGTGTTCAGCTAGAGGAGAGTGACCCTGAAGTTGATGATATTGACTGTGAAGTTGCTGAGCAAAATGAAGATGTGGAGGACTTAGAGAATCAGTTGGAACGCAATGTAGCTGCTCTTTTCCTGAAAATGTTATCAATTCTTAACATCTCTGAAACTGCCCTGCAAGAGGTCATAGATCAGATCAACCAAATTTATTTGTTATCACAGCCATTGCTACATTCTTCTATTCGAAAAATTCTACATACGCATTGTGCAAATGTTGATGATGCTTTAGTGAATGAGATAGCTCAAGCGGTCATTGAGAATAATGTATTCCTCAAATTCACTTCTGATGAGGGATCGTTGTCAACTGCTAACAGGCGAAAATCATACATTTCAAGGGAATTCTCTTTGGTTATGCCAGTTGAATTTGTCCTAGAAAACAAGCAGAATGTTGTGTATGTCCCCATACTAAAAATGCTGCAAACATTACTGAGCAATAGAGAAATTCTGGAAAAGACCATGTCACATGAGGCAACTTTGTCAGAGAAATACCAATCTTACAGAGATGGTGCCCGCTTCAAAGACAGTGCTTTCTTGAATGAGGAAGAATTCAGGATCGCTCTCCAACTGTATATTGATGATTTTGAGGTGGCTAACCCCTTGGGAACCTCCAGAAAAAAGCACAAACAAACTGCCAGCTACTGGACACTTGGCAATTTACACCCTAAATATCGCTCGTCTCTTCATTCCATTCAGCTTGCTCTGCTTTGCAAGGCCAATGACATCAAAGACCAGGGTTATGCCAAAACTCTTCACCCTCTTATTCAGGACCTTGTTTTTCTTGAGCAACAAGGCATATATGTTGAACAGTTGGGAGCCACTGTTAAGGGCACAGTGTTATTTGTTGCAGCAGACAATCTGGCTGCCCACTCTTTGGGAGGGTGTGAAAGGAAGTTGTCCACTTACTGAAAGCTTGCAACATTTTCATGTCGTTGATGGTTACCCTCCAGACATTCTACATGGAGGGTATTGTTCCAGTAGAGTTGGCTCTGTGCTTAAAGGCACTGATATCGAAAGGAACTATCTCCCTTGAGGCCCTGAATGATGCTATTAAACAGTTCCCATACACATTTGCAGACAGAGCAAATCAACCCCAACTCATTCCAAAGACCTTCTCCTCAAAGTCAACAATTGGAGGAAATGGTCACGAAAATTGGACTCTTCTCCGACTTCTACCATTATTAATTGGTCAACACATTCCAGACGGTGATGAAACCTGGGAGGCTTTAATGACCTTAAAAGATGTGGTGGAATTGGCAATGTCCACAAGCTTTACAGAAGAGTCTTTGTGCTTTCTTGATAGCAAAATCTCTGACCATAGACACTTGTTTCAGAAGGTTTTCCCAGGTGAAAAGCTACGACCAAAGGACCACTACGTTGAGCATTACCCTCAGCTCATTCAAACCTTTGGTCCTCTATCTGATGTGTGGACAATGCGTTTTGAGGGGAAACACAAGTTCTTCAAGAAAGTTGTGCATCACTCTCACAACTTTAAAAACATTCCCCTGACTTTAGCAAACAGACATCAGAAAATGATGGCCTTTCATCTAGCTGCCACAACTTTTTTTAAGCCATCTATTGAAATTCACAAAGTGAAGTCTGTGATGGTTTCCTCATTTCCAGAAAATGTGCAGAACTGGCTCAATCAAAGAAACAACCAGCTGAACACAGTCTTTGTAGCCTCCTCTATCATCATTGATGGCATCAAGTACAGTTCTGACATGGTCATTTCTGTTGGATCTTGCGCAGGGCTCCCAGAGTTCAGACAAATCTCAAAGATTGTTGTTATAAACACAGATGTAGCATTTGTCTGCAGACTGATGACCTCATGGTATGATGAGCGTCTTAGAGTGTATGACCTCTGCAGCAGCCATTTGCCCATCTTCTCAGTCACCCAGTTGTCAGATTTGAATGATGTGTTTCCTCAGTCACTTTACAGAGTTCATGGCAAACAGCTTGTTACACTCAAATGGTACATATTATGCCAAGTGGATTAAACACTGAGATGTTGCATGTCTCAAGATGATCTCATTTTTTCACAGGAGGTGACATCGAGATGGACCAAAGATTGATGCTCTGAGTTGTCGTTGATGAAGATGATATAAGGAAGCTGACCCTAAATGATAGACCGGATTCCATTGAAGAACTAAAAACACAGCTGCGGGATAAGCTGTCACTGCAGTACGACTTCAAACTCCAGTTCAATTTCTCAGTGGATGTAGAGTACAGGCTGAGACAGGCAGACCTTTCATTCATGAAAGACCGTCTCCCAATTACTCCATCACAAGACATGAAACATGACATACTTGAGAAGCTCGCCAAAACAATGTACAGTTTCAAGGCGTACCCGAACGATGACGACTTCAGCAGTGTCGCAAAATCACTGATAAGTAAGCACCCCAGTCTCACTGAACCTGGTCCCCAGCCAGGGTGGTATGGCTGGAAAAATAGCATAAAATTCAAGATGGCAAACTATCGTACAAAGCTACGAAAAGCAGGATGTGATGATGTAATGATAAATGGGGGTAAAAGAAGTAAACTTAATCCAGATGGAGAATCATCCAGCAAGAATGTCAAGCGACCAAAAAGAGGTGAAGCCAATTATTTGCCTAATTTACCTGACGGACATGATGAAAGAAGCCTTGAAAATGCCAGGAAGATTGTCATCGAGGAAATGAAGAAAAAAAAAAACAATGCCACTCTAGTCTCGCAAATGATGGACCAAACATTCCCACTGTGCAGAAGGGAGATAGTGACACAGGAGCCTGCTGTGCAGAGCACGGTTGAACGTTGGCCAGCACTTTTCACTGAGAGACAGGTAAGCTACTTGTTCGTTTTGGCCTGCCTTCCCCCATTAAGTTTCCAGCAGATTAAATGTCAGTCAGAACATATCAATGCTGTGAGGTGGAATATTAAAACACATCATCCTCAAAAAATTACTCTTGTACTATATACAAATCAGTAAAATGTTTTCAATGTCAGTATGTGTACTAATGTTATTTGTTTAATAATATAAGTAGTAATGTATTATTCACCATAGTTTCATATGTTAAGCTCTTTAATTTTCTACAGAATTAATTGAATGACAGTCAGTTTAATGTTGCTATCCCTCTCCCTCCTTCCACTCTCCATTTTTTCAGGTCTTTGCTGAGTTTAATCGCGTCGCCAGTAGGAACCTTGAAGGAGACTTCTATGAAGCCCTAGACCAACACACCCCACGCTTCATCGAGCTTTTCAAGTCCAAAAAAGGAACTACAGGACAAAAACTGACAGACTTGATGCAGCACATCAACTGCCTGGTAAGGATTTTGTAATTTACACTCCAGTAATAACGGGTGGTGGCAATGCACCTTAGGCCTGTTTCACATACCATTCACACTGCCTTCCTCTCTGCTGTGTTGCTGCATGCTGCTGTGGAGAGCAAGCGAGACAGATGTACCCTTGGTGACCGTACCAGTGATGTGTACCCATAAATACACTAACTAAATCACTTCAACAATTAAATCATGTTTTTTAAAATCCTTTCACAACACCTATACCAGTTGTTGTGGACTACTCATCTCAACATGTTTTTGTTCAATTTCAACAGGTTTTTATGTGTCTCTCAGTCTGTCATTCTTCGTAACAAGAAAGTCCAACAGTATGGTAGTTTGCACATTTCAAGTGAGTGCTCAATGAAATGCATGCACAAGGGCATTTTATTTTAAATTTAATTGAAATGTTGAGTTTGTATAAAAACAAAGAAAATGTTTACAGGGAAATTGGGATGTGTAAAATTAGGTATTTAAATGTTACCAATTATACTAATAAAACTTAAAGCCCTGTCTCTATTATGAGGCTATGAACTATTAGAGAAAATATAGAAAAGTATATCAACACATACCCCCCACCCCACCCCTCAAAATGCTACGAAGTTCTTACCTTGTATCTATTCTCTCTCTGTATTTTTAGTCGCCAGATGTGACGGCACTTCGCTCTGTTGTCCTCAGAGGCCTTCCTATTGTGCTTGGTGATGACTCCAGTGAGGTCTACAAGACTTGCTTTGTAAGTAACATATTGAAAGAAGAAAGAAACATATTGATCTCAAGTTACTGACAAATCATATTTGATACGTTTGATAGTGTTGTCAAATATTTAAAATTACTGCTGTCAAAATTATCGCGTTAGCGGGCGATAATTAATTTTTAGAATTAGTGCCGTTAAAAATTTTCACGCATTTGACGCATGCGCAGAATGACCCGCCCCATACATCCCATAATACCACTCAGAAGTGCAGTGACGCGCAGTGAGCAGAGCGGATGCATGCGTGCGGTGAATGTAAACATGGAGGAAGAGCAGGTTGGCCCTCTGGATGGGGAATTTCAGTTTAAAAAGAATACAGATGAAACAATAAATAAGCAGATAGTAATTTGCAGCGACTGGCTAGAGCACATGTGGCCACATCTGGCCCGCGATTCAATTATATACGGCCCGCGAGATAATTTCACGTGTCTATTATGAATGGCCCGTCGGTAAATAGCACTCCCACCACTCATACTACAAGTCCCACAATGCACTGCGTCAGCTGCCGCGCAACTCGAGAAATTAATCAGCTCGCAGTCACGAAGACGCAAGCTTCTGTCAAACGACAATGTAAACAGGTTTGTCTGTTTCGGCAACTGACTCAGTGCAAAGAAACACAAGTATATGAGGAGGGAGATGAGCTGCAGCTCCACCTGAAACCAGGTCAAAATAAAAATAAGACTGACCCACAGCAGAGAGAGGGAGAGGGAGAGAGATAAAAAAAAACTTTTTATGATCATGAATCATAATATTAATGTACACTTATGTGGTGTGCGATTTTTTCTTTTTTACTCCAAGTCTGATTTGTGTACTTTTAAATACTTAATTGCTGCATTATTGTAAGTCATGATGAAGAGGACAGACTCTGTCTTGTCAGTGTGCAGTTTAACCTTTTCCTAAAATACTGCTGGTTCTGTGGTGTTACATTTTAAATCTGAAGCCTGCAGTGCACCATAGAAGCTACAGTTGACTTTTCTGTTGAAGTTCTCAGTGTGTTTTGGCCTTAATGTTAAATTGAGCAGGTCAATATGTTCATCTGTACCTGATGGACTGATGGGTTTGTAATATTATTATATGAGCAGACTTTTATGCCAAATGCAGTGCGATTGAGGGGTTGCATGATTAAAGTGTGCGATATCTTGTGTGCAGACAAAAAGCAAGCATTTTCAAATGTAACCCCCACCTGGATATGTGAGTTGAAATATTCTGAGCTGAAATATTCTCGTTTTCCTTTGTTATTGTTGAAGAAAAAAAAAATATTTTAAATCTTATTTATTTTATTGAGGGAAAAGTTGTTGCAGTCTGGCTGTTCAAATTCATATTTCTGAATTAAACATAGTCAGTTTTAGACAGTTTAATAAATGTTAATCCTGTTTGGCCCGCGACTTAGACTGTGTTTTAAACTTTGGCCCCTTCTGTGATTGAGTTTGACACCCCTGGGCTAGAGGATGAGTAGAGAAGAGGGCCACATTTAAATGTACACACACACACACACACACACACAGAGAGAGAGAGAGAGAGAGAGACACAGCAGAAGAAACATTTGATTTATATGGTGAAGCTCAAAGCAGGTAGATTTAGCCTGATGTTCTGGTTTTGAATTTTTAATTAGAAAAAAAAAGAGTGGCCCTGTTGTGCTAGTTTGAAGAGAGGGAAAAATACTGTCCTGTTACTGAAAGAAAGAAAGAAAGAAAGAAAAAGTCTTGTTGATTTTGAAGAGAAAAAAAGAATACTGTCTAAGAAATAAATAATGTTCTTGAACAATATTAATGCCATTCAGTGTGGATTTATGGTTGTAATGAACAAATACAGTATGTTGCTGTACAGTATATATCCGCCTTGTGTCATTTCTTTCCATTCTAACAATAATTTACAGAAAAATATGACATATTTTGGGGATAATTTGAATTGCGATTAATTACAATTAATTAATTTTTAAGATGTAATTAACTCGATTAAAATTTTTAATCGTTTGACAGCCCTATTTAAAATACACTTATTTTCAGTTGATCAGAATCAGGTGGATTCTAATCTCACTCATAAATGATCAGAATCCCTAAATTAGTACATAATGTAATTAAATTAAGGATGTGAATTCCCCAATCTCACACTTCCAGTCTACAGAATTTCCCAAAAGAAGACCAGATTCAAAAGGTAGTTGTGTGTGCTTCTTTTGCAGGATACAGCGAAGGAAGAAGCACTTGCCTCAGTGACAGTTGGGGTGCTGACCGTGGTCAACGAAGATGCTCAGCAGCAGGGTCTAAATGCAGTGCACCTCCAGCCCATTTCCACTGCCATCATACTTGAGGGAAGTACTGTCATGGACAATGTTAGAGACTTTCCCCAGGCAGTCTGCCTCATGTTTGGACTTATGTATGCTCTTCACTTAGATTACCCAAAATGCATGGCGAACACACTCAGATTCATTCAAGCAGTCATGCTTGGATTGGGAAGCAAAACACTCCCTCCAAAACTGCTTAGTTTGAAAAACAAACTACTGGGGTAGGCAAGTTGATACAGTGCAAAAACTTTTTCCCCTCTTCAAAATAGAGTCCCAGATGTCCCAGCATTACCTGTATAAAAGAAAATTGACTTAAATTTACCCAAACCCATTTGGTGTGAGCAACTTAACAAAAAGATTATATTTCATTCTCAATAGGAGACACGGAAATATCAGCAATATTAGTATGTCCACACTGCACAGGCATCTCGCTTCACTTACAGCTCCTGCAAGATAATAATCCCAATAATTTAAAATGCACCAATATTATTGTTTTAGTAATATCAATAGTTTCCTGTGTCTCATACCAAGAAAGAATTGTAACCTTTTTTTAAATAAATGTATGTGCTTTTTAAATGTATGTGCTTTTGTACAAGTAATGCCAACACATCCAGGACTCTTATTTTGAAGAGAGGAAGAACAGGAAATATTTGTTGTTAATGTGCATTCGTCATGTTTCAGGTTGTTACTTTGGTCTTCAAAAAGTATAGGCACCCAAGATAACCCTAAGCTACAGAACTAAAAATGATTAGTTCAGAAAGATTCTCTGAAAGGGTTTAGTTCTTAATAATAATATTCTCTCTTGCAATTATTTCAGGAACATAATTTTTTTTATATGTTGTGCATTTTTGTTGAGAGGCTATTTCTTTGATATTTTTCTTGTCTAAAACTGGAACATGTTCCCAGGTAGTTCAATTGTTTGAGCTAATGTTTATTCAAAAAATGTAGTGGAGACTCAAAACTGACTTGTTCGGCTGAGAAGTTGTCGTTTTCGATTATACTGCCTCGTATGTTGACATCTGTTGGCTGTTGCAGCAAGGCACACCTGGATTGAATAGTTTGATGAATAAAAATTCATAAAAGAATGTTAAGTAGGTTTGTAATCAAACTATCGATTGTTCACTTTTATACTGAGCATTAACAAAACACTCTTCAGCCTGTCAAGAGCCAGTGTCTTCTGTTAAATGCATTGTTGAGCATTTTAAAATAAATTTTAATTCCACTGAGTTAATCCATTAAGTGTTCTCCCTTCATTGTGTATGTGTTTTTTTTTTAATGAAATTAACATGTGCTGTTGTAATTCTTTTAGGTCAAGAAACTTTTAGCACAGAGCCAGGGATACCTTTATGAACCTGAATAAACAGATGCCGAACTTCATCAGATGGAGTTGGAACGGGCAGAGAGAGAGGAAGGACAGAGAAGTGGTCCAAGCTGAAGTTGGACCCACAGCTGTAGCCATGAGAGACAGTTGTGGGTCCAACTTCAGCTTGGACCACCTCTCTCTCTCTCTCTCTCTCTCTCTCTCTCTCCCTCTCTCTCAGAGAAAATAGTGCCAAGCGATTGTGAGGTCAGACTTTTTCCTGGACAATGGTTTTGTGATGCCAATGTTTCACTCTTGAACGCATATTGTTTTGAGAAGCTAAACGCTTTATTTTTATGACCTCAGCCAACTAGCTGAACTAGCCTCGTCAACACCAAAACCAGGCCCATGTGTTTACTTTTTACACTAATCCTTCCCTCGCTCCTTGAGTTGAACCTGAGTACAGTGGCCAAGTGTGGCTCTCACAAAGTTAGATTACATTAAATTGACCTGAATATGATGGATGAGCAACACTAAAGCGAATTAAGCTATCACTTGAGTACTGGAAGCTCACAATAAATAAGTTACTGTAATCTAATTCATTCAAGTTAATTTGAGTACTCCATACTAAAAATAAAAAAGTTACTCTAATCATATTATTTAAGATAATTTGAGTACTGCAAACTCAAAAAAAGCAAGTTACTATAATCCAATTATTTAGGATAATTTGAGTACTGCAAACTCAAAATAAGCAAGTTACTATAATCCAATTATTTAGAATAATTTGAGTACTGCAAACTCTAAATAAACAAGTGTACAGTGTAGGAACCCTAAATTTCTTTTTAAACTTACTTTTTGGATTTGGGGACTAAAACTATGATAGATAAATGGAAATTTCTCTCTCTTTCTTTAATTGGATGCGTTAATATTATTAAGATGCTAGTACTCCCCAAATTTATTTCTCTCTTTCAACATGTCCCGATTTTTCTTACATCTTCGTTCTTTAAAATATGCCCTTCATTTGGGCTAACGAAGGTGGCCAGGGCTTTCTTGTCTTCCAACATTATTACTGGGCCTGCAATGCCAGATCATGGGTTTTCTCATCATTCTGCTGCTAGACAGGAGAGCAGTACCTGTCTCAGATGGCCTGAGATTGAGTCTTGTAATGCAGTCTTACTCACTGGAGCCTCTTTAATGGCCTTTTTATTTTCAAAGCCAAATCCACTTATCAAATGGCTAAAGGATGACTTTATTTTGCGTAACTCATTTAAGATCCTAAAACAAATCAAAGGTGTGCTGAGCCTCCCAGATTTGTCCATCTATGCTCCTATATGTCAGAACCCCTTTTAAGCCAGGCCAGATGGATGTTGTTTTTTCACACTGGTCAGATAAGGGACTGTCCACTATTAAGGATCTCTATATTAACAACCATCTTGCTTCTTTTGCGTAACTTCAGGTGAAATTTAATCTGCCTCCTGGTCACTTCTTTCGCTATTTGCAAATTAGAAATTTTGTCAGACAGTCACTCCCTCACTTTGATACGATCCCCAAATAACACATTTTTTATGAGCTTACAACTAAAACCCCTACCTCCAAACATTTAATTTCACAATTTGTAGGTCTTTTCTCATCGGCAACCTCCTCTCTCCACATTAAAGAGGCATGGATTAAGGACACTGTTGTAGACATTTCAAACAAGTTATGGGCAAAAGGGCTGGGCAGGATTAAAGCATGTTCTATCAATGTTAGACTTCAACTCATTCAGTTTAAAGTCATTCATTCTGTCTCTTCTACTTGTGATAAGTGTAAGTCAGGTGATGGTACTCTAGGCCATCTTTTCTGGTCTTGTCCAAAACACATCTTTCTGGTATGACTATATAGTAGACAAGATGAGGTTTTGCTCTTGAGGAGAGGAATATTATATTAGGAAGTGTTGAGTATAGAGAAAAAGATGCTTTTTTTTTATTAATCTAATATTACTACTGTGTAAATTCCATATTCATGAATGTAAACTTACAAACCTGTCTTGTTTTTATTTCTGCCAGCAAAAAATAAAAACTGCTCTCTTTACCCATTTTTCTTTTTTGGTTTAAACCACAAAAAAAAAAAAAAAGCACTCACTTAAAGGCATACTCCCTCTTGTGGCATGGTTTGGCAACAACTCATGGTTTCATGTGTGTAATGTCTGAGTATACCTATGCATTACTGGTAGAAAATTAATTATTGATTTTTCAGGGAGTAAAGCAATACGTTTTTGAGTTAACGGGATATTACAACCTTAAAACATTAATTCTGTATTTGCTTTTGACTAAAATCCAATGAATACTATGTCCTACTGGCTTTATTTTTTAATATACGGTTACTTTCACGTTTTGCATAAATGATTTGCAGCAGCATTTCTTATCTTTCTTATAAAACCCAAACTTATTCTACACTTGAGTCTTATGAAAGTTTGGTGATGCAACGCGGTACAATGTCAATTCTGTCACTGTTTTCAGCACCGTCTGTTATGAGCAAATGAAGAGGAGACACAGGAGAGGGAGGAGGGAGCGCTTGTTTTTGTGAGTGAAAAAGCACAGAGCCACAAGTCTGACCCACAGAGACGTCATGTCACTGTGACAACAGGTAACACAGAGCATCAGTTCCTCCTTAATTTTAATTTAGCAATTATTTATTTAAGTATCTGTCAAACCCATTTTGAGGTCCTGACCCAAGGTTGGGAACCACTGCTGTAAGGAGTACATACCAAATTCTGAAACTGAAAAGAAAAGATCTGAAACTGAAACAGAAAGATCCAAAAGTGAAAAAAAGATTTGAAACTATAAAAAATAATATTCGAATCTGAAAAGATAAAATTTGTAACTGAAAGAAATAGGATCTCAAATATCTAAAAATATGAAAGTGAAAAATGAAAATAATTTATTCAAAATAATTACCAGAGTGAATCATAATTATATTAAACCTGAAAAAAACTTTTTGAACACTTATTTTGAATACACTGATGTATTTTTCAAAATTCAAGATCAAAACAGTTTCAAATTTTATTTTTCAAGTTCAAAACATTTGGCCCCAATATAGCTCCATAGGTTTAAAGCTAAAACCCAAAAAGGGCACACTTTGAAGCATATATTCCCTCCTGTAGTATTGAGGAGCAACATTCTTCTCTTCATAAGCTCGATTCTCCTGGCTCTTATTTTGATAGAACTAATTTAACTTCCAGGTCAGATGTTTGCCTTTCAACAGTTTTCAAGTCAACAAGTAAGAAATAAGATAACACCAGTATAATTTACAATAATTATTTGGATTTGTTTTTGTTTTTATTTCTGCCAGTAAAAATAGAAAATTAGCTCCCTTTACCAATTTTTCTTTGTTGGCTTAAAAGCACTAACTTGAGGGTATACTACCTCTTGTGGCAGAAATAGGCAACAATTTGGGGTTTCATCTGTACATTGTGTGAGTATATCTATGAATTACTGGTTAAAAATTACATATTTATTTTTCAAGGAGGAATCTGGTGTCCAATGACAGCTACAGTCTGAGAGGCTACACTTGACATTTAGGCTAAAAACATGGTGTAAATGGCGTCTTTTTGGGTCAAATTTTAATGTCGCGACTTACGGACACTTGGATTACACCACATGAGCAGTATGAGACATTTTGTGGGGGGTTTTGTGTGTATTCTTTTAACATTTTAAAACTGGTCACTGTTCACTTCAATTGTACTGGATTTGGCTGCAACACTGTTTTCCACAGAAACCCCGGGAGTGTTTTGTGAACTGGAGATCTTCACTCAGTGAATTTTCATTTTTTGGGAAACTACTGCTTTAGGACATTACAACCTTCAAATATTAATTTTGTATTTGCCTTTAACCAATATCCAATGAATATTTATTATATTGATATATATATATATATATATATATATATATATATATATATTTTATTTTCATAAAGTTACTTTAACTTCTGTGTCAAGTCTTCCTGTCAGTCATATCACAATGGAAAACAATACATGTATGTTTTAGCAAACAGGACATTGCAACCTTCAAACATTAATTCTGTGTTTGCCTTCAACTACAGTGAAATTACATTAAATAAACAAGATATCAATATATATAATACATATATATGGCTTGTGTCAGTTAGGCAAAGCATTACTAAAGGCACAAATATTATAAGTTAAAGGCAAGATATTAGTTAAAAGCAAATACAGAAATAGTATTTGAAGGTTGTGTTGTCCCATTTACTCAGGGACTTATTGTTTTATGTTCAGATGTAACAGAGATAGCTAAACAGTCACTGGGCACTAGTTTCCTCTCTGAAAAATAAATGTGTAATTTTTAGCCAGCAATTCATAGGTATACTCACACATTGAACAGATGAAACCCTGAGTTATTGCCTGTTTTTGCCACAAGAGGGAGTATACCCTCAAGTTAGTGCTTTGAACCAGAAAACAAAAATGGGTAAAGAGAGCTAATTTTCTTTTTTTTTTTTTGCCAGCAGACATAAAAGCAAGAGTAAAAATCTAAATAATGATACTAATAAAAGGGATCAGTTTTAGTGTAATTTTATTTCTTGTTGACTTGAAAACAGCAGAAAGGCAGACAGTTGACCCGGAAGTTAAATAAGCTCTATCAAAATAAGAGCCAGGAGAATTGAACTCAGGCATAGCATATATGAAGACATGAGTGTTGCCCCTTCATACCATAGTAGGGAATATAGCCTATAAATAATAAACCAAAATGTGAAATTGCTCATCTTTAAATCCAAAATAATTTTATAGATTACATCCTAACCAACCATCCTAAGCAATCTATGAACTTTGATAAATATAAAGGCAAAGGGCTGAGTTTCTTCAGTTTTCAGGACACATTATATGAGACAAAGTATTATTTTTTGAACTATGAAGGTAAACACAGAGTTAATGTTTGGAGATTACAAACACATGTATTAAAGATATTTACATCATATCGAAACAAAATACTCGCTTATGCTGGTTTATAATGGTTTATGCGTGTTGGACTAGTAGTAAGAATTTTCATATAAATTATTTCAGATTCATCGATTCTTTAATTAGAATGTAATCTTTCAAGTATTTTAGATGTAAAAATGACCTTTTTTCAATTTTGGTTTAAAATATAGAAAGAGCACACTTAAGGGTATATTTCATAAACGTGTCATAAACGGACAACAACTCTTTGTCTTCATATGTGCTTAATTTATGTGCTATGAGCTATATTTTCCTGGCTCAGACAAATAGACAGTATATAGAATGTTGCATATATATAAGTTCTTGCTGCTCACACAAATTAAACAGGATTTTGAGCGGTGCTCCCTACTAAATCTTTCTGTAGCTGCCAGAATCAATGCAATTAAAATGAATGTTTTCCCGCACTTTTTATAGTTATTCCAATGTATTCCGATATTTCTTCCTCTTTCATTTTTCCATAAAGTTTCATAAAGTTCCATAATTTTCTGTTTTGTTTGGAATAAGAAGTCTCCAAGGTTACGTCGACAAGTTTTACAGAGGCCCAAAGCTCAGGGCGGAATGGTGTTACCAAACTTCCTGTACTATTATTAGGCAACAAACATAAGAAATTTGAACTATTGGGTCAAATATGGGGATATTGAGGGCCCTCCGTCATGGTTGATTTTGGAGTCAAATTCTTTTGACCCGGTATCATTGAAACCCTTCCTGTACTCACCCTTGTATTCTTCTATTTCTTGTTATACTGACTGTTATACTATGATAGTGTCCTCCAGTATTAAAATATGGATTCAATTTAGACATCATCTTGGCCTACAAAAACTTTATACTGGGGCTCCACTAGAAATATATATTATCATTCATTCATTCATTCATTCATTCATACATTCATACATTCATACACATATATATATATACACACACATATATATATATATATATGTATGTATGTATGTGTATATATATGTATGTATGTATGTATGTATGTATGTATGTATATATATGTATGTATGTATGTATGTATGTATGTATATATATATATATATGTATATATATATATATATATATATATATATATATATATATATATATATATATATATATATATGTATGTATGTATGTATGTATATATATATATATATATATATATATATATATATATATATATATATATATATATATATATATATATATATATACGTATGTATGTATGTATGTATGTATGTATGTATGTATGTATGTATGTATTATAATAATAATAATAATATATATTTCTAGTGGAGCCCCAGTATAAAGTTTTTGTAGGCCAAGATGATGTCTCAATTGAATCCATATTTTATACATACCTTTTCCAAACATGCAACAGAGCTGTGATAAGGGGATGAAACAGCAATACATTCTTCCATGACTGTTAGACAGAAGGCGGTACTCAGTACCTTGCTCACACCGAGAGAGGTATCAGGAGCACACACACAAGCATGCATAGAGCTCTGCCTCTTCTTCTTCTTCTTCCCTCAACCTCTGATTATACCATTTTCTTTGTAGTTTTACATGAAATATTGTTGTCATGTATGAATGCAAGATACAAGAAAGGATTGCTGCAGAAACATGCCAATTTAAGTTTGTCCCACAACCATTACTTAGCACTTGAATGAATAAGATAGCCCAACTAAAGAACATTACATGTCCTGTTCAAGAAAATGGCACTAACACTGAAAGGTTCTGTAGTGATGGTGTAAACAGTCTCATGTTTGCACGGTTGTTTTTTCTTTCCATTTTCCACTTGTTTCAAATTTTAAAACTAGGGTTGCAACTAACAGTTATTTCCATTGTTGATTAATGCTGATTATATCTTCTCAGTTAATCAAGTAGTTGTTTTGTCTGTGAAATGCCAGAAAATGGTGAAAAAAAAAAGGTTTTTGTTTAGTGTCTCCTGAAGTGCACAATTATGGTGTCAAATGTTTTATTTTGTCCACAACCCAAAGATATTTAGTAAACTGTAATAAAGGGTTAAAGAAACCACAACAACAACTCTCACATTTGAGAAAGTGCATCAGAGAATTTTGACTTTTTTTCTCTTAAAAATTACTCAAAGCAATTAACAGATTATCAAAATAGTTGGCAGTTTGTTGGCAATATCAAGATTCTCTTGGACTGAACTAATATATTATCTTTCCTCATCTCGTTGTGATGGCCCACTAGCAGATGTAGACATAAAATATTTTTATATTGTGGTGGATTTATTGGACCATGATGCTGTATTCGCTGTGTAAAGATTTATTTCATCACAACTTACAATTTCCAATTTAATTTAGCAGACATTTTTATCTAAAGTCACGTACATCTGAGAGCTGATACAACACACAAGCAAGGATCTAGTCATGAGAGAACAACACGAATAAGTCCCATGAAGCAAAGTTCAAGTCTGACTGAGAGACTCTGACAATCGTTCCACCAGAATGGAAGAGTCTAGCAAGTGACCTTGAACTCTGTTGTGGTGGTCGAATCTGGTGTCTTTCAGAAGTGTCCATGAACGGCCCAGGGGATATACTGTAAATCTACAGAATTTTCCATTTAAGGGTTGAAAGAAATGTCCACAAACCTAACAAAATATGTACTGATAATTTTTTGCCAGGACATCATTCATTACTCTACAGATTGTTTTCTTACAGTGTAGCTGAGTTAACTAGAATAAATTAAAAATAAGTTAAAAAATAAATCTGTAATTTTTACCCAGTAAATACATAAATAACCTGAGGCACAGCACATCTTAAGACAGAAGTTGTTGTCCCTTTATGCCACAAGAGGGAGTATATGTTTAATGAGCTCAAGGAATTACATACATCACACACCTTATGATGTGGTGCTATAAAAGAAAGGCTGGGCAGAAATGTATAAAAACACTGCAAACTCTGGCTTTTTTGCAGAATACCAACCATGAAAAGGAAAAAAAATAAGAATTCTTTATTCAAGGGTCAGACAGATACAGCTACCATTTCCTGCCACCTACAAAGTTTCAGAGGAATGGATTTTTTGTTTAAATTTGTATAGATATTCTGGGGCAGTGTTTGATATATCGATATATAATGATATATTGTATATTTGTTTATCCTAATTATCAAAGTTAAATATAGTTTGGGAGGGATGATACATAGACCCCTCTTCAAGATCAAGATCTGGTCGCTCACCTGGTAGAACACATGCCTTATTTGCAAAGGCGGACTCCTTGCTGCAGAGGGTTTCATTCCAGCCCTTGGACATGTGCTGCATGTCATCTGTTCTCTCTCTGCCACCTGTCCTATGACATTCTTCAGTCTGCCCTGCATGTCATCTGTTCTCTCTCTGCCACCTTTCCTATCACATTCTTCAGTCTGCCCTGTTATTAAAGCCAAAAAAAAATCAAGCTGTAATGTTATTCAATACATAAGACATGATTTTTAATGTCTGTAATGTGGAAACTAGCTTCTAACCCCTGAGTGGAAAATGAAGTGCTTTATACCAGCTTATCTCACTGTTAGGAGATATATTTTAAATTTTGCATGTCTAGAATAGATTTGAAAAGAATCTCAAGTCAATCTATGTTTGGATTCCTCATTAGCTCAACTGTAATTACGCATGTTACATATGCAAACACTGCATCCTTACTGCAGCGGCCCTGGTTTGATTCCAGTCAGAGTAGGGAGGAGGCTTAAGTGTTTCTTAAGCAGAGGAGAACATGACAAAGAACTGATGAGTGACAGTGAGTTAGTAAAACGCTATGGATTGGACTGTGCGGGGATAACATTTGTTTCTTGTCGATCTCATGAGAGACGTGCTCATGTAACAATAATAATGATCAACTTTTTTTTTATGTACCACTTTTTTAATGTTACCAAGTACTTTACAAGATAAAATAAAACTAGACAAGGCTGATAAATCTTCCTTAACAACAATAACAATAACACTATGATGCCAGAAATTAAAGTGATCATAACAAGGAGACTTTGGTCTGTTACAACTTTCCATCAGCAGAGTGATCACACAATTACAGTGCTTTCACAGTCTTACATGGTGATACAGTTGATTTCATTTCCACTGGATGCCCACATCTGCCAGGCTCACAAAATGGCATTCATGGACACAGGAAGTACAATTAGGCTTACAAAGTATTCAGTTCTTAAAGGATAACTTCAGTATTTTTCAGCCTGGGTCTAATTTCCCCATGTGTATGTGTGTGTATGATTGATGGGGACAACTCATTTTGAAATTGGTCCATGACTGAGAGCCGGTCAGAGTGGAGTTGGTTGTCCCTGAGTGCAGTTGAGAGTTTCACTATATCGATTAAAAAAAAAAAAAGATGCTGAAGTTGTGGCTAATTGTGCTACAAATTGATGCTAACATTCCTGTCCAGACACTGCATCTTGCAGACCATCGGGTCTGCAGTGTCCCAAGATCACTACTGCCAGCCCAAGAAGAGAATACATCCGATTTTAACTCATATGCTACAAGTGTTTAAAGCGGCAGAAAAATTCCTCAAAGTTAAAAGTGTTTGGTGTAAATCATCCCCGCTATGGAATAATGGTGACCTTTTATCTAGGGGGAAACCTTTTACTAACAAAGCCTGGGAAGATAAAGGTATTACAACAAGATATTAATGGGGCAAGCACAATCCTTAAGTTCCATACAATATTGACAAACATTCTCTTTTAGGGTCAGTTTGTTAAGCCTATAAAGTTCAGTGGGAATCAGCCTTACAAGAACATCCTATTTTAAGTTGGATACAGTGTGCTCCAGATGAATAGTGGCTTATATATATGACAAATTAAACTTGCTTGGCTTGGGGGAGAGACATAGCTGAGGTGGAAAAAGAACTGAAATGGGTTGTAATTTGGAATAACGTTGCTGATGCCTCCTAAAACCCAAACCATCAGTATATATACATTTGAAATTTTGTCGTAGAGCATACCTTAAAGGGGACCTATTATATTCATTTTCGGGCCTTTGTATTTGATTTCTGGACTCCTATAGAGCAGCAACACACGATCGCCCGCACAGAAAGCTTTGTAGATCTTCAGGACGCTGTGCCTCTCGCTGCATCTCTTCCTTGTATTTTCTACGTCCCGCGAAAACGGTCTGTGTAATTTACTCCACCCCCCCGGCCCTGCTCCATGTACGCCTCCCGCCGAGCCCACTCCACTGTGATTGGTCGCACTCCCGAGGACTTCCGAAGGGCTGGCGAGCGCTGCCGAGCCAGGCTACCGGCTAATCCAGCTTCGTACTGGCCCATGTTGACAAAACAGTCCCCTGTAACGTACCGTAGACAGACAAACACGGAGATATTTTTCTTTTGCTGGCCAGGAAAAAGCAACTCTATCCACTTCTGCCTGGTGCTTGCCTCTTTAGGAAAGCTAAACAAAGGTAACTTTCCCTCACACCCAAACAAACATTTTCTGGGAGCCATTGCTCAACATGTTAACACTGTGAAATCGTTGTAGACAGCAGAGCAGCGCACAGCGATGTAACTTCCGAAGCAGAGCGGGGGAGCGGGCAGGCCTAGAGCATATGCCTGGGTATGACCATATAAGTAAGTCTGGCACGCATTAACATCAATGTTACTACACCGTTAAAAAAGACAGTAAAACACAGCATGCAGAGCCATCCAAAACAGCTTGCAGGGCTCACTTCCAAATGCATGAACCTCATTATTTGACGCTTTGGAATCGTTTAACACGAGTATCCGACATTGTGACAACATTTATAGGTCAAAAAAGAGGAAAAGCATAATAGTTCCCCTTTAAACCGAGAATTAGGCATCAAATAGGACTAGCCCCTGACCCATACTGTTCTTTCTGTTCCCACAGAACTGTTGGCTCCTTTATTCATGTTGTATGAAAATGTGCAGGGATTCTAGATTTCTGGGCAAAAGTTGTTAATACCCTGGCAGGACTAATTGGGGTGGTATTACCAATGCTGTACATCCTGCTGTACATCTTCTAAATGACGATTCCTGTCTCTTATTTCTCTTTTTCTAATTCTAACAACATCTTGAGATTTAATTTAGTCTTTCTCCTGCCGTCATCATTACTGAGTTTTGTTGGAATGAAAGAGGGAGTGCTTGCTAGGGCTTGTTACAGAGTGCCTGGATGACGCATTTCTGCTTTTGCATCAATCCCAGTTAAGAGTGGGTACTGTACTTGGTTTCCTTCTGTGAGGAACACAGCATGGGGCCAGTCGCATTTTAGAAAAGAAGAAACAACAACAGCTGACTTCAAAGTAATGACAACCTTTCTAGAAATGTGGTACAATCATACAAGAGTACAATATTTGTTTCCAGAAAAACAAATACTCAAGTAAAGTACAGTACTCAAGTAAATGTACTTTCTTACTGTCCACCCCTGCATATTTGGAGTGGATGATTTTGTACTGTAAATACTTACAGTGTGCAAGATTTATGCAGGATCTGCTACTGTCTCTAAAGACTGGAACGGTTTGTAGACTGCAAAGCAGTGCAGTCAAGAGTACAATTATTGAAAAGTCATTCATCGGTAGATGTGTTCTGAACATGTGCCTCCTTGAACCTGCTGTAAGTGCCAGTGAGGGACAGGTACTTGCTTCTGATAGCAGTGATGATCCAGCTTGGCAGCACTCTTCTGTTACCACAAACAAGACGTTCTCCTCTGACAGCCCACTCCAGCACCACATGATAGGCTGCAAGTCTGTCCTGGCTGGATGAAAGGAAAGGGTTAAGATGATTTTGAAATGTCTGAGGGCAAACTAATGCATGCAACAGAAAAGGTGCATCTGTCAAACAATTCTAGGTACAGATATTACATGCATGAAGACACATTATTTATACTTACTCAATGGATAGTTGACCATTTGGTCCCTGTGGTTTTGGTTGCCTCCTCCAATTTATTTTGGGCACATGAAAGAAGGTATCCAGCACTGCCCTGCTGGTCAGAGGGCGGAAATCCTGTAAGGTGGTGTGGTGGAAAATCTGAAAATTAAGACAGACCCCATGACCAAGATTGTCTTTGTGGTGTTTTAATCGAGCTTTGCAAAGGATCAGTACACAGTCACATTCAAAGTGTAAAAGGAACTGATAATCAAGTCAAGAATGTAAATCTGTCTTACAGGGTTAGGAGATGAAGGAGGTTGGGTCAGGATGGACCTGAACTGCTTATCGGGAGAGTCGGGATGTGATTGTGTTATCAGAAGTTGTTCTTCCAAAGGGAAAACAGCTGTGTGTTCAAGGACCAGTAACCAGTTAGAGCCTGACAGAACATGAGAAATAAATAAGAGGAACAACAGTGACCAGTTTGGTGAATAATTTTCCCACCACAGTGGTTACACAGTGTTGGGTAATTTCTCTATCATCCCTGGACACATCAAGACCATAAATACTGGGCAACAGGTCCCACTCGTTACAACACAGACATTCTTCCTCTGTGGGCATAGAGTCACAGCATTCAAGGAGCACAATCAGTCTTCACAGATTCACAGACATGCAGCAGCTGCTTCATCCTCATCTGCCCGTTGCCCCTTTCTCTCTATCCTCATCCGCTCTTTGTTTGTAGGAACTCAAACTCCTCATCCGTATACTCGGGCTCAAATAAATACTGGCAGCCACTGAAATCAAAGATCTCATCTACATTCTCCAAATCAGGTAAATATTTAGCCATGACACTTCAATCGGCCTAGTAAACTCTCACCTGTACTATGGGACAACCAACTGACTTTTACAAGTCATGGCTCCTCTGTTTTTTTCCAGTAACAAGCAAAGATCCCGTGAGATTTTGTCACACACAGCCCGGAGCAAGTGAAGGGTAAGACAGACGCTTTGCATGCTGTTGACAGAGATAAAACAGGCGATCTGAGCGGGTCTGTGGTGAAAAAAGCACTTTCAATGCAACAGGACGCATTTGTCCAATGTATACTGTTGTACTTATTTTGCAGCTGCCAGCTGCATCTGCCTCCCTCAATACTGGAAACAATTTCAAAACAAGCTGTCTCCATTAAGGCCAAGGTTTAAAATTTCCAAAGTTGTCCTTTAATACTCACTCGTAATTACACCATATCTAGATGGAGACAACATTCTATGAAATTTACTGACCATTCTATGGCCATTATTACTAAAGGCTAAAACACACCGTGCCACACTGCATCACCCTCGTCCAAGACACTGTGCATGGAATATATCTCGACCTCAGCATCTCTGACCCCCCATCTTTGCCCTCAAGCTAGCGTGTGTTGTCAGACTGAGCTCCTGTCTGTGCAGGAGAGCAGAGACAGTGGTCTGAAGAAGTGTGTGTGTGTTAAAGTGATAGTTCACCCAAAACTGAAATTTCACTCATGCCATTTACACCATGTTTTTAGCCTAAATGTCATCTGTAGCCTCTCAGACCGGATCTGTGTGCACACGCCTGAAGCAGGTACACAAGCTCTCGCCCAAGTGGTGTAGCTGCAGCAAAGAAATGATGTTCCTCTTCTATATCAATCCTCGAACATTTTCTTCTTGGTTGAAAGTTTGCAAAGTCAACTGTACGCATAACAAGTCACTATTTCTGAGAAGATCTCGCTCTGTCTGAGTTGCTTCCAGGTAGCATGTAAACACAGGCGTGAAAGTATCGCAAGACCTTGTATATCTCGTGTTGCGCCGCTTGGGCAAGAGCTTGTGTACCCACTTCAGGCGTGTGCAAGCAACTCCGGTCTGAGAGGTTACAGTTGACATTTAGTCTAAAAATATGGCGTCTTTTTGGGTCAAATTTTAATGTCTCAGCTTACGGACACTTGGGTTACACCACACAAAGAGTATGGAGACATTTTGTGGGGGTTTTTTGTGTTCTTTTTTACATCTTAAAACTGGTCACCATTCACTACAATTGGCCACAACGCTGTTTTCCACTGAAGCTCCAGTGTTTTGTGAACTGGAGATCTTCACCCATCCTCACATCAGCACAGGGATGAGTAGATATCGAGAGAAATTTAATTTGTGGGTAAACTATCACCTTAGGCTCTCAGTACTTTCTAACCTCTAAATGAATGACTGTGGATTAACGTTTAGGTTCTCTCCTGTGATGCTGTTTATACATTTAGGTCACTGCTTTATTTTACCATTTCTTCATGTTCGCTTAAGAAGTAATGGCAATTCTTCAATTTGTGTTTAACATTGTAGAGAAAGGCTATGTAGCAGTAGGTTTGGGCCAAAAATACAGGCATATGTGTAAAGCCATTGATGGAATTGTACTTTTGGAACTGGTTCTTAAGTGGGTTAACAGGGTGTCAAGGCCCATCCCTTATCTTGGGGCTCTCGAGTTGCTTACCTGGTAAGCAACTGGTAGTACCTGGTAGTGCACATGCCCCATATGCAACACTTAAGTCCTTACTGCATAGCCCCTGGTGCATAGCCCCCTCTTCTGTGCTTTGTTCTTGCTACATGCCACAACTTGTCCTGTTATTGAAAAAAAGAGAAAATTATCATATTACATATGTGAGAGTGCTGTTTGTGGACTACAGTTCAGGTTGTAACACCATAGGGCCCTTCAGACTCATCAGCAAGTTAAAGAATCTGGGCCTGAACAGGTGATGGGTACCTCCCTCACCCGCTATGTGGTGTGTGTGCGTGAGTGTGTGTACATGTGTGCATCTTTGTAGGGGTAAAACTATATGAGTTAGTGGTGCTCATTGCATGTTTGCATTCACTCTGCTTCATGTGGATGTGAACCACAGAGATACAATGTGAGCTTAATGCTGAAGTTCAAAGCCACTCGATAACATCAATCACACGTGCACTCCGTGTAATGCATACATGTGTATCAAGGACCCAGGTGCAGAGAAAACAAAAACCAAGTCGGGACTTCAGACGCATTAAATTTGCACATAGGAATCAATAGTGGAATTGGAAATCTCAATTCTTAATGATTCTGGAGTAATCGTAATTTTGGAACTGGTTCTAAAGTAAAACCGGGTCTTAATGCGCATCTCTAATAGCTACTGCTAAATTTTGTAGGCTACTTTTACAGTATGGCTTACAATTTATTCAAAAGATATTATCTTAACCCTTGTGCATTCCTTAATAAGTACAGCACATATTAGGGATGCACTGATCGACCGGAACAAGCCGGTTTTCAGCATGACCTGCCCTGACTGGTGACCGGCTGGTCAGCGTCACATATCCCATTCTGTGCCCGTCATTGTCACACACGAGTTCTGCACGATGGTCACGTCATCAGAAGAGACAGAGAGACAGAGAGACAGAGAGGGAGAGAGAGAGAGAGAGAGAGAGAGAGAGAGAGACTTTGTGTGTGTGGTAAACTCATGGACTCTCAGACTTTGTGTTTTTCTGTTTTTCCTGCACCTGTGTCCTTAATGCAGCTGTCTGTTTACATCAGGGGTGCCCACACTTTTTCGGCTTGCGAGTTACTTTTAAAATGACCAAGTCAAAATGATCTACCTACATTAAAAATGAGGAGGCAGACTCACAGCCCAGTCCACCCACCCCGAAAATGATCAAGACAGCAGCAGCACCCCCAGATTGTGACCCCTGGGACCAGGACATCAGCTGTGCACCTGTAACTCAAGCTGACGTCCCAGGTCAAAATGCTAGTATTTCAGAGGCACCGCATCAAACAACTAGCTTCACATTTCCGGGAAGGTCATTTGGTAAAGAAACGTTTTGTCGGTCATTCAGTGCGAGCTGGTTTAGCAAATGGAGATGGCTCCATTATATTGAGGACGGCGATCGCGTTGTTTGTTTCATGTTCATGGAGATGTTTTGGACATTCTGGACATTGGCAGCCTAATGAGGAGCTTCATCAGCGCCAACCCGGAGAGGAAAGCCACATTTGGAGTTGTGTGACGCCGGTCAGACACTTTTCTTTTCTAATGCTGCCGCCGCACAGCACACGGCGCCTTTACACACAGAGTTCAGCACCACAGTGACATGGACAGCAGCCGTGACAAATTGTTTATGGTTGACAAGGTGATCGGCACCATGGACAGTTATACAGACAGATTTTTGCAGTCTTAATTACTGTGCGGGTATTTTTTAATCATTATTATGAATGCAGGGAGTAGCGAGTGCAGAGCAGAGCTTTTTTTTTCTCAGCCCCCCCCTGCTGAGAATATGTTCCCGCGGCTATGTCTCACACTGGCTGCCCTGTACGTCAGTCAAGTGGCAAATGCCATACTGGGGATGGATGATAGGCTAACATCTAATTTTCTTGTTGAATGGCATGCGATCTACCCACACTACCTTTGCGATCGACCAGTCGATCGCGATCGACGTATTGGGCACCCCTGGTTTACATGAATGAGATGAATGAGGGATGGATTATTGAGGGACTTTGAACTTTACAACAAGTAAATAGGTATACTGTTCTCCGGTTGTCCAGCCGTACGTGAGTCCGTGCGTCCGTCCTTCCGTCACAGATTTTTGTTTGCGTGGTAACTTTTGAACAGGTGGACGGATTTGCACCAAATCTTGTGTGCTAAGACTTTATAATAGGTACATGACCTGATTAAATTTTGGAGGCCAACGCTTTCAAGATGACCGACTTTCGAGATGGCTGACTTTTTGTTTGTGCGATAACTTTTGAACGGGTGGACAGATTTGCACCAAATTTTGTGTGCTAACACTCTATAACAGGTACATGAACTGATTAAATGGACCAACGCTTTCGAGATGGCCGCAAAATGGCCACCTGACAGACCTGTCTCTGAAAACACACTTATGCCAATGACTTGGTCAATTTTCAAGCTTTTTTATATTTGACCTTGATATATTTTTGAATAACTATGTTGGATACTATTAGGTAATAAAGGTAATAGCTCTTTCCTTGCAATCTTTTCTCATTAACTGTATAGTGTATCAATAGAGCCATAATTCTCAAACTCCTGAGACACTTGCAAATAGGATTTATAATGAATCAATGGTTTCAATCAGGTGTAGGGAACACAAAAAGTCAGTATGAAACTGTTGCAGGCGGAGACATCAGAATCGACGCTTCAGCGTTGACTTCTACCCGTTTTCATTACACCATTTCTTAATAGGGGCTAGGGCTGAATAAATTTTAAGAAATATCTAGTTGCAATTATTTTGACTGATTTTGCTATTGCAATAGGATTTGCAATATTGGAGGAAAGGATATTTTTTACATCATTATTCTCAGTTGAAAAACACATTAAAATGATTATGGTGTGTTATTTTCAGGGATCTGCACTAAACTAGAGAATGATGTGTCGGCCAGTACACCTCTGCAGCGCCACAATATTTAATTTAAAATGGTATTTTGACCTTCACTTTGCCTTTCAAAAATGTTGCGCATCCTGTGATTTGAAAATTGCAGCAGAACATATTGAAATTGTGACAAAATTTTGATTAATTGTTCAGCCCCAATAGAGACTAAATTCTATCTGTCCTATTTTTTGGATCAACCAATCACACCTTTTAAAAGAATAAGTCATACCCAGCAACAGCGTCATACCCAGCAACCACACCTCCTCACCAAGATAAAAGTTTCTGTCCCTGCTTCTTTTTTTTTTTTTTTTTTCATTTCTTAGAATGTTTGTGAGTACCACTCCAGATATTCAGAGGAGAGATACATGGCTTTCACTGAGATGTTGCAAAGGTCAGACTTTAAATAGAGTGGAATTGGCCATGGACATTGCAATCGACACAATTCTAATCATACAGTTGGTCTAATCATGTTGGTTGGTTAATGGTTTAATAATTTGTGTATCAATTACTTTGTGGCTGATCAGGTTAATTATCAGCTAATTATTGTCAGTTTCTAACTGCAGTATGCAATAAATGGTTGCCCTTTGTGTGTGTCTACCTGTCACTCACTACTGAAAGTACACAACACAATAAAAAAAAACTGATAATTTTATAATAGTGAAACATAAAATTAGCCTTTAAATTGTCTGATTGACTGCATTTATTTATTGGTTTGAATAATGGTTTACAGTCTAATAATGTGTGTTTGTGTTGGTTATTTACAGTAGGTCATCTAGCTAATTATCAGCTAAAACTGTTTCATCTTCATACAGTGTAATTATCACCTACTGTTTGTGCACTTTTGTGCCCTACAATTTGGCCAGAAAGCCCCAATAAATTTGAATTCATCATAGGCCAAAGTGACTTCTCCTAAAAATGACCTCATACCAGGCCTGAGTATAGGTTGCCAATAGCCTGTTCTGACAAAGAAAGAACCAATACTTTTATAGTCATACTTAAGCTACATCACATGGAAGCAGCTTACCTTAATGGTGATAACGCACTTGCCACTCTGTATTTTACACGCAGCAGCAAACTCCTGGAACATAAGTATGCACACAAAGTGTTAAAGTCAAAAACATGGTGACATAAAACATTGCGTGGCAAAAACAGAATATAGAACAAGCAAATGTATAATTCCTCTGGGATGAAAAAAAAAAGAAACATTCAAAGTTTAGCCTCACTGGCAAATTTGGCATGAATGCAACGAGTTGTGGCAAAGGACAAACCCATCGTTACTTTGTGATCATCTCATGAAATATTTGAATTGATACAACAAAGTATGTAGTAATTTGTGTGTTACTGTATCTTTTGTTTGTTCTGTTTTGACCTTCACTTTGCCTTTCAAAAATTTTGTGCATCCTGCGATTGCAGCAGAACATATTGCAATTGTGACAAAATTTTGATTAACTGTTCAGCCCTAATAGAGACTAAGTTCTATCTGTCCTATTTTTTGGATCAACCAACCACACCTTTTAAAAGAATAAATCATACCTAGCAACAGGGTCAACCACACCTCCTCACCAAGATAAAAGTTTCTGTCCCTTTTTTTTCATTTTTTAGAATGTTTGAGAATAATATTCAGAGGAGAGATACATGGCTTTCAGTGAGATGTTGTGGTGAGGCCCTGCAATTACAGGTGCACCTCAAGTGTATTTAACGCAAACATGAAGAGAGCAATAAACATAATATCTGTTGCAACAAGAAACAGTGAATCTGTAATTATGTGTCCCTAGAGTCTATTACTTATGGCCACTGACTGAGAGATAATGTGACTTGGCTGATGCACAGAACATTTACAAAAACTGTAAAGACGACATTATTATTCCAAGCATGTGGTCAACACTCTAAGTAGTGAAGCTCTACTATGTCATGTTTTTATCTTAATAT
Source organism: Lutjanus erythropterus (assembly GCF_056507025.1). Lineage (NCBI taxonomy): Eukaryota > Metazoa > Chordata > Actinopteri > Lutjaniformes > Lutjanidae > Lutjanus > Lutjanus erythropterus. The sequence goes on along the minus strand of NC_139333.1, from coordinate 37,073,121 downwards.
AAAAGTGCAGTGTAGCAGTAAATGCATTCCCTCAAGGGGCTGCACCTAATGATTATTATTTAAATGATTAATCTTTTAATTAAGTTACTGATTAATCTGACATTTTTTTTATTATTCAATTATATAACAATTAACTTACCAAAAATTACAGATAAAAACTTGTCTTATAAAATTCCAATATTTTATTCAATCATAATCCTGCAAAACAGACAAATAAAGCATATTGGAATAATGATAATAGTGTCATATTTTTAAAATATGTCTAATTTCCACCCTATTTTTTCTTTTCTTTTTATGAGACTTTATAACTAAAACATATACATGTATAAACTAGTGTTTTTCAACCTTTTTTGAGCCACAGCACTTTTTTACATTTAAAAAATCCCGCGGCACACCACCAACCAAAAATGTTACAAACGACACATTGTAGCCTAATACAGTATATATAATGACAATTTAGTCTCTTAATTTGTTTATACTCACTCAGTGTGAAACCTGGGCCTGTTTAGATGAACACAAAGCTGATATCCTGGCAGGAACTGAAGAAAGGCACACACAAAGCTCTTCCTCAACAGCTCTCAGTCTCTCTCCGTTTTTAGTTTTAATAGCAGTCATGCTTGAAAAGCTCAGTTCACATAAATATGTTGTGGAAAATGGTAGCAATGTTGAAATAGCTCTGTTTGCCAGAATGGGGAACTCTTTGGCAGCAGTCAACCAAAAACTGTCCAAAGGTAGATCAGCAAAGCTTAGTTTTAAACCACGGTCTTGTCTCAGTTCAGTTAGTTCCTCCTGCTCCTGCAAAGTCATGTCATTTCCAAAAACTGCTGCTGAGCTATATGGGTCCCTAACCCAGTCAAAGCTTTCAATGAGGGTTGAGGGGAAATAAAATGACAACCTCTCCTCAAGAGTTTTCAAATGTTTACCTATAATCTCACACAACGCAGCAGTGTTGACATGTCCTTGCTATTTCTGGGTGAGTGGGAACATTTCAAGGTTGGCACTTTCCAGATGTTGTTGCCAGAGGTGCACCTTTGAACGGAATCCATTTATTTTATCTGTGCTTGTGAGCAGGTTTTCATTTTGGCCTTGCAGTCGTGTGTTCAGTTCATTCAGATGCTGAAATATATCTGCCATGTATGCCAGCCTTGCACACCACTCATCACTTGCAAGCAGCCTTGCGTCATCGGACCTCTCATCAGTCAAAAACACTTTTAGTTCCTTGCGCAGCTCATATACACGGGCCAGCACTTTGCCGCGTGACAACCATCGGACCTCCGCATGGAGCAATAAGGCGTTATGCTCCGCTCCCATTTCCTCACATAAAGATGCAAATATGCGGCTTTTCAAAGGTCTTGTCTTTACAAAGTTTACCATGCGCACAACATCATCCAACACAAAGTCTTAGCGACGAACGCCTCGCGGTGCAAAAAACAGTGTGTAATGATTACATCTGGGTGTCTCTCTTTCACTCTGCTAATGAAGCCTTTGGTGCGCCCGACCATGGCTGCTGCTCTATCAGTGCAGACACTTGTGCAGTTTTCCCACTTAAGTCCTCCTTGTTCAAGATATTCTGATGTGACCCGACAAATTTCCTCTCCTGTTGTTTTTTCTGGCAATGCCTTGCAAAATAGGAAGTTTTCTCCGATGGCGTTTCCATCCACAAAACGCACATTGGCCAAGAGTTGAGCATGTCCACTAATGTCCGTAGACTCATCAAGTTGCAATGAAAATTTCCCACTGATGCGTATCTTTTCCAAGACAACACTTTCGATGTCTGCAGACATGTCATCAATACGTCTGGCAATTGTGTTATCTGAGAGAGGGATTTTGGCTACTTCTTTAACTGCAGCAGGGCCAAGCATCTTGTTCACAATGGCTTTACAGGCAGGTAGTATAAATGTCTCTGTCACAGTGTGTGGCTTTTTTTGATTTGGCTACGAGTTCAGCTACTAAGAAGCTAGCTTTGAGAGCTCTCTCAGACACCTTTGTGGTTTTTCTCATTAAAGTTAGCCGTTTCTCAGTGTGTTCACGCAGGCGAACAAAATAGTCTGTGCTCTTGTTTTGAAGTGATGGGTGTTTCGTTTGCAGATGGCGTTTAAGCTTGCTTGGGATCATGGCACTGTTGGATAGCTTTTCCCCACACACCAAGCATAATGGGGTGGGCGCAGTCAGATCACCGGTGAAAGTAAATCCAAATGAAAGATAACTTTCACTGTATTGCCTCGAGCTCACCGTTTTTGCTTTCTTTTGACCACCACTCGTACTAGGCTCTTCATCTGGGTTAGAATTTTGTCTAGGGCCCAGTTCGGAGTCTGCATTTTTCCTTGTCAAATATTTATCCATCGCTGCTGTCACTGCCACCTCTCGCACGCATCACTAATTCTATTAAGGTCATTATTGCGCTCCCTACTGCCACCTATTGACCTGGAAGAGTATTTGATTACTCTGCCATGCTCTGCCATGCAATGTAGTCACTAGCAGGCATTGCGCACCCCCCCGGATAATTTCCCATGGCACACCTGACAATCTCTCACAGCACACTAGTGTGCCGCGGCACAGTGGTTGAAAATCACTGGTATAAACAACCAAGATCAACCAACATAAACAACACAAACATGATATATTATCCATTCAAAAAAAATCAAATAAGCAAATAAAAAAGGACATTGTCCAACATTGGACAACACAAATTTGCTCAAACAACTTCAAAGCCAAAGATCATCAGGCCTGCAAAATCAAATAGGCCACTCCTTCAGACCAAAACTCCTGATCTGTACAGGAAGATCAGGGTTAAACGTTAGGGGAGATCCAACATAAACGACAGACAGGTTATCTAGGTGTTTTCTCACATCCTTCCACATCAATACTGTGTTGTAAATGATTGTGTTATGATCAAGGGAAGTTATTTGGTCTAAATTGTTGATAAAAGGCAGGGATTTAAGTCTCCTGGGATAACATGCTAGAGACTGGAGACCAATCCATAAAAGTTTCTTGCATATTTGTAAACCAATCTAACATCATTTTGAGCTGAGCCGACCAATAGTCGACAGCACAGGTTTTGGTTTTTTTTGTTTTTTAACAGCCAATTAGAACACGTGTTGTTGTTTTTTTAACAACTGCCAATCGTAGCACAGGGATTTTACAAGATCAGAGGGGTATACTATGAAGCAAGCTCAACACAGCCAGGCTTTCTTTGCATGATCTGGATCGACAAAGCCTAAAACTTCAATCAGAGATAACGGGTATTACGATGATGGTTATCAACTTGCTTTGTTAATCCAGGTTCTCATTTTAAAGCTTTGTGCGCGCTCACATAAAAGGGCCGTTTCTTGCATCATTTGACTCTTCTTCCACATGAAATGAAGCAATCGCAAGCCAATTAAGTCAAAATCATCAAGTTGTTATAATTATGAGCTGTGGAAAATATACAAAATACATTACAGCAAAAAGCAACATTGTTGCTGCAAATAAAGCAGGAGAAGAAGTATGCTGTCAGAAAATTACTGATCGACTAAATGCGGTCTTAATGCTGCGGTTTATTCTAACATGAAAACTGCACATTAAACGATAAAACTCCATACAGCAGATTTAAACATGATGAAGTCTGTCTGACACTGTCCTTTGATGACAGAGACATGGAAATCACTTAAGTTTTTGACCAAACCAACGTAAAATGAGTGTAATTGATTTAAGACTGTCTGTGATAAATGATGATGAATTTTATAATCAGTGATCTGAGCTGCAATATCACGGAGACAAAACAGATAACAGTAAAAAGTATTCAAAGTGTCTGTAGTTGCTTCATCATTATTTTACTGTGTGGATTATATACCATGTCAATTTAAAGTGTTAATATGATCTGGAGCAAACGGGAAAAATGACTCTGCATCACCATTATATGGATTCGTTCAGTGATATTACGAACATACAGCTCAGAAACTTTTCATTTTTAATGTCTTTCCTCAGTTTTAAAGCTATATCACTCATAAACAACCTTGTTAGGACAATAATTAGTTAAAGAACAGCGCGTTTTACAGACAATTTAATCTGAAACTCTGAACATAACCTGCTCCCGACCAGGTTATGAGTTTAGCATAAGTTACCATGGTTATCTAGCCAGGTTAAAAGAGTGCCACCTTCGTGACACTGAAAATCTTGGCTTTAGACTCAACATAGCTTGTTAACCCATTAATCTCGCTTCGTAGTACACCCCTCAGATAAAAGAAGAGGGGGATTATACAACAGCATAGCAAAACACAGGGAATTTTCTATGAGCACAAGAGTTGTTTTTGTTTTATTTTGCTAACCCTAACCCTTGTTGCAACAGTCAGACCCTTTACAGCTGCCAACCACGAGACAGGTGGGTTTTACATCAGCCAATGATGACAGCCAATCACAGCACACGAACAAATAAAAGAACACAGTTTTTTTCTTTTTCTTCTTCTTTTTTTTTTTTACAATAACCAATCACAACACAGAGGGATTTTTCATCAACCATCCATGGCACAGGGGGTTTATACAACAGCCAATCACATCATAGGTGATTTTTGACAGTCAATCCAAAAACTGGGTTTTCTCTACAAGAGTAAATAAGAGAGCAGGAGCCAGTTTCAACACAGAAGGATTTTACAAAAGCCAACTCCAACACGGAGGAGTTTTAAATCAGCATTTGACAGCACAAGAGAGTTTTACAACAGCCAGACTCAACACATTGATTTGACTACAGAAAATCAAAGCACTGTTGCCTTTTGTAATACCCAGTTACATCACATGGGGCTTTACAGCCATCAATCATGAGACAGGGAGGTTTTACATAAGCCTATCACAACACAAGGGGAGTTTTATGACAGCTAGTCACAGAACAGGTGGATTTTACAATAGCAAATAAAAGAAAAGTTGTTTTTCCAATAGCCAATCATAACACAGGGGGATTCATCCACCAGTCACAACTGATGGGGGTTTTACAACAGACAATTACAGCAAATGGGTCATTTACAACAGCCAACATGGGGATTTTTTTAAACAACCAATCACAGCACAGGGGGATTTTACAAGAGCCAATGATGGCACAGGTGTTCATTTTACAATAGCCAATTACAACACAGGAGGGTTTTAGAAGACAAGTGTTTGCTTTTTTTTAACCACAACCAATCACGGTACAGGGGTATTTTACAACAGCTGATTGAGTTTACAAAAGCCAATCTCAACACAGAGATTTTCCAAAACAAAATCAAGCACAGGTGAGTTTATATCAGCCAATTACAAAATAGGGGAGCTTTACATGAGCCAATCACAACACAGAGGGATTTTAAAATGGCCGGTCATAACACAGGAGGGTTTTACAACAGCTGGTCAAACCATTGGTGTATTTCACAACAGGCAATCACAGCACATAGGACTTTTCAACAGCAAATCACAGGAAAGGAGGGGTTTAAAGGAAAAGTTGACCCAAAAATGAAAATTTAGTTGTCATCTACTCACCTTCATGCCAACTGAAGATCAGGTTTAGTTTTTTAGTCCACAAAACACTACTGGACTTTCACAGGAAAAGAGCATTGCAGAATCCTCCAAACAATGGAACGGTGTGCAAGGGGACTTGGATTACACCAGTATGGAGGGATTTTATGTTTCTTCTGTCCCCAGTTGTTTTTTAGCGTTTGAAAACTGGTCACCATTCATTTACTTTGTTTGGAAGATTCCTGTCAAACTCCAGCAGTGTTTTGCAGACTAACAAAATATGCCCGACCCTCAATTGGCATAAGTTTGAGTAGATAATGACAAAATTTTTTGGATGGACTATCCTTTTACATAGTGCTTTTAGCTGTGGGCTGTATAGTGTATATAGGAGAAAAATAGTGAACATGTTGTGCTTTTAACCAGCTCACTCATTTGAGACTCTAAATAAGTACGAAAGCATATACTGTTCAATACTGTTAAGTTTTGAAAAGTGTAAAAAGTGTTGAAAATTGTTCTTTTCGACTTCCCACTGCGCAGCCGCAAAGATGGCAGCATAAAAGAAATTCACCCCCGACAACTTGGATTAAATAGCCCTGTAAAACTATTAAACTTGCTTCAGTTGACCTTAAACTACGGATAAGGGCGAAATCATGACGAAAGACAGGCAGAACAAAGTCAAAATCAAGAAATATGCACAGAATGACGATTCACACGATAACTTAAGCCGAGAGTCCTCCCCAGCTAGCTGCAGCTCGCCAGCTAAGGCTAATGGAAAAGAAGGCACGGACACCGATATGGTCAGTCTGAATACCATACTCGCTGAGATAAAAAGTTTCAGACAAGAAAACAAGCAACAACTGGGAGAAATCAAAGAGGAGATAAGCAAAACCAAGCTGAGACTCGATGAGGCAGAGGAGCGAATTTTAAACACAGAGGAGAGGCTACAGTCTATGGAAGAAGTGATGAAGGAGCTAACAAAACTCCAAACTCGCCTGGAAGCAAAACAAACAGACCAAGAGGGAAGGTCGAGACGAAACAACGTTAGGATCTACTCCGTAGTGAAGGGGTCTGAGAACGAGTCTCCATCAATGATAAGCTTTGTTGAAGAGCTGCTGAAACATAACTTATCTCTGCCACCTGATATGGATCTTCAGATCAAAAGGGCGCACAGCGCACTTGGACCAGCACCGCGAGAAGGAGCTCCTCCGAGATCCCTTGTAGTAAAGTTTCTGAGCTACAGAACCAAAGAGGAGATTCTCCGAATAGCTTGGCAGAAGAAGGGATTTACTTGGAAGAATAAGCAAATTAATTTGGACGACTACGCACCGAGTATACTTAAGAAACGACAAGACCATGCAGAGGCAAAGAAGATCTTGAAAGAAAAGGGAATACGATTCTAGACACCCTTCCCGGCCAGACTACGAGTCTTTTATGCAGACGGGACCCGCATCTACAACACCGCTGAAGAGGCAACGAAGGAGATGGCTGAGAAGGGGCTACCGGTCACTGTGCTTAAATCACCCGAGACCCTGTTGGAGCAGATCCAGAGGCTGACATGGGCTGTTAGTGGGAGACGGGGACAAACACGGGACCGCAAACAAGGAGGACCAACAATCAGAGACAAGCTCCAGAAATTCAGCTGGGATCCATTGCAGAAAGATCAGCATATGGCTGAGTAAAAATGAATATACATACTGCTTAAATGCCTACATTACATACTAGAACATGTCATGTTTAGGTCCATGCTTAAGCTGTAATTTACATACAGTAAGGACTCTTAAGTAGTTTTACATTAAATACAAATGTGATGAATAGGGCCGACTCAGCCGAACAAAATACTTTTTTTTCTTGTTCTTCTTTATTCTTTTTCTTCCTCTTCCATTCTCTATCTCTGTGCAATATTTTATTTCTTTAGCTATGAATAGCCATACTAGATAGGAATCAACAAGTCGGGGGAGCTGAATGTATGTCAGTATGGATAGAGTTTGCCATGAAGCCACAGTAAATTAGGGCCCTCACTTGAAAAGGAGGCGTTCCTCCGTAAAGGCTGTTTTGAAACATCTCACACAGGGTTTCTTCTTAAACCCCACCTTTGGAAGTTCTAATGAACAATTTTGGGTTCTAACCAAGGTTTTTAGTTACTTTGTTCAATGTACGTTCGCTGCTGTTCAGTGCAGCAAGAGAGATGTCACACTAAAGTCATGTAAGAATTGTGAAATGTCTTATCACTATAGTAATGGCAAATAATCTTCATAACATAAAAGTGGTATCCTTTAATGTGAATGGAGTACCTTTAATGTGAATGGAGTACTTAATCCAGATAAGAGAGGTAAAATATTATCAAAATTGAGAAAGGAGGGAGCACGGGTGGCCTTTCTGCAAGAAACATATTTAACAGGAACAGAACATTTAAGACTGAAAAGAAGAGGATTTAAACATTTATTTTGCTCCTCCTATAAAATCAGGCCACAGAAGAGGGGCTGCCATTTTAATTAGACTTGCACCAATTTCAACTTTCTTGGCCGATTCCAATTTCCGATTTTTAAGGGGTCTGACCTACCGATTCCGATTTTGGCCGGTTCCGATTTTCAGTCTTTCGAAGAACTGTAATTGACAGCATTCACAAACATTTTTTTATTTTATTAAATATTAATTTAATACTTTCTCCAAAATCATCCAGATTACAACCAGGCCTTATTATAATTTTATATTAAGATTATGAATCGGGTGAACCGGATTTCGTGGGATGCGATTTCACGCGATCTTTTGTGGAAGCAGATGTAAACAAACCGGAGACTAACGCGGTGCAACAGTTTGAAGTAAAACTTTGCCGTGAGAAAAACAAACAGAAGTTAAACGAGTCTGGATGAGAAAATGTTTGAGGAGACGCATCAACACAGGTTGTTTATTCTTCAGTCAGAACAGGAAGTGAGATTTGAACTGTCAGTCTGTGAACAGCAGTCTGCTGCTAGCTTGCTAGCATTAGCCTGAAGTGCGACATTGTCAGCTGCTCTGTCTCGTTGTAGACTGTCTGTCTTCTCTTTATCCTGTTCTTGGAATCTGTCGCTGACACCATCTTCAAGCAGACGTGTCAGAGTGTGTAGCTGTTATCAGCGCTGTGTTGACGTCACGGTCAGTTTGTCTGCTGCACGCATGACGTGACCATCGTGCAGAACACATGTGTGACAATGACGGGCACAGAACCGGATCTGTGACGCTGACCGGCCAGTCACCGGTCAAGGCCAGTCACGTGAAAACCGGCCCGATTCCGAGCATTGCCGATTAATCGAAGTCTAATTTTAATCTCAAACCAGGTTCAATATGAACATATTTCAGAGCCCAAAGATAAAGAAGGTGGCTATGTGATGGTCATAGGAAGGATTGAAGGGATGATGGACACTCTTTAACTCCTCCAGGAAGTGATTAGTTATTCTATAAAAGATTGTTCGACATGATGTCGACTGAATCTCAAGGAGTGCTTGTATGTGGAGGAGATATGAACTTAAGGTTGTCCAGGATGGATTCATCCAAATATAACCCAGGACACAGTAATTCTATAATTAACAAAGTAAATTCTATCATGAAATAAATTGGTATTGTTGATGTTTGGCGGGATCTCCACCCAACTAGCCGAGACTACACTCATTTTTCTTCACCACATTCTACCTACTCAAGGATTGATTATTTCTTTGTATTTAAGAGAGACAGGTTCAGAATACAATCATGTGATATTGGAACTACTGATATGTCAGATCATTCACCGATAGAGATGATAATTAACATCAGTAATAATCCAAAATCCACACTGTGGAAATTTTATTCAAACATATTAAATAACCCCCAGGTAAAATAAGAAATGGAAAAGGAAATAGAAACCTATTTCAAAGAAAACAGTAATGGAGAGGTGTCCCCACCTATTGTGTGGGATACATATAAAGCAGTATTAAGGGGGGAAATAATTTCCTGTTCCTCATCACTAAAGAAACTCAAACAAGAGAGGCTCAACAATTTGTACAGTAAACTTAAGGAATTACAAAGAATCCATAAGAGTAGAGCAGAATTAGATAAGGCAGTAGCAATTAAGAAACTGCAAAATGAGATAGATGAGATATATTCTAATGAAATTAAAAAAAAAAATGGACATTTCGGAAACAGGCTTATTATGAGGCAGGAAGTAAAGCTATGAAACTACTGGCATACAAATTAAGGAAACAGCAGGCAGACAATACTATAAATAAAATAAATAATGTCTATAAACAAATGTCCTAAAACAAAGAATATACAGTATAAACTGGAGGAGATTCAAAGTAGGTTTGAGGAGTACTATAAAGAATTATATTCACAAGCAAGACTAGATAGAAAAATGAAATACATAATTTCCTTAAACTTCTGAATCTACCTCTAGTTACACAGGAACAAAATAAAGCACTGGTTACTGAAATTACTGATAAAGAAGTTAAGGCAGCAATAACAAGACTTAAACCGTATAAAAGCCCAGGCTCGGATGGCTTTACGGCTGAATGGTATAAAACTTTTAGCGAACAGATAACTCCAAGCTTGCGCCAGACTTGCAATTGGGCACTCAAAAAGGGAGAGATCCCCCCTTCATGGAGGGAAGCCATAATCTCAACAATACCAAAAAATGGTAAAGATAAATTAGATTGTAAACAATATCGACCCATTTCAGTATTAAACGTGGACTATAAAATTTACACCTCAATATTAGCTAGAAGAAAAGAAAAAATCCTACCATCGCTTATCCACCTGGACCAGATAGGATTTATCCATCAGAGACAAACTAATGATAGTCTAAGGAGAACACTGCACATTATGTGGCATATTCATCAAAATAAGATGGAAGCAATGCAGTGTTTCCTCTAGGATTTTTTTCAGCAGCGGGGGCAGGCGTTCCGTTTCTCTTCTTAGAGAAATATTTCAATAAACTCATCTGAAAAATGCAGTCAGTTGTTACATAATGGTGTGTAGATATTAACGTTAGCCTAATACTATCAATTAGTTTACTCACGTTAGCGACACTAAGTTGGCACCGGGCCAAATTAACTTAAACTACCGATAAGTTACGTAACGTTAGCTGGTCATCAACATATTGTGAACGTCTGTTTAACTTGTAAAATCTATGTCGAGTTATCTCAAGCTAATAACTTACGTCTACCTCTTCTCCGGCCGGTAATTCGCTGCTTTATTGTTTATTTGTAATTCGGGAATTCGCTCCTCTGACTCTGCCCTGTCGCCTAGGTGCTTGACGCGCTTGACGACTGCGCCCCCAAACAACACTAGTTGTAGTTATCTGCAGTTTACCTTAGTGCTCGCAAGTACCCGACAGGAGTCTGTTTTGAAGGTGGAGAGATGTGGCGGTGGTGTATTTGCGTCAACAATTAAAAAAAAAAAAAAAAAGGAAATTTGAAGGAGTGGCGGCTAGAGGGAGTGTAAAACTTTAAAGGATAGCGTTTTGTGTCGGGTACTATGGTAGTGTTTGTGTGTTATATGTGTGTTAAAAAATAGAAATAGAGGTTTATAGAGTAAGGATTAAATTGCGCAAAGGGTTGCAGGGAGAGGGACTCCCTTAAAATCTCCGTACCTTTAATGTTGGGGAAGTGTATTTAGAGGTTCCTACATTTTTCAGTGTCGAGGAAGTGAATCTGAAGAAACTTTGATCTGTTGACGTTTCCAGATTGGGGGTAGGAAGGAGTTAAAGAAATAAGAGATAAAGCAACCGAGCTGCAGTGGCTACCGCTTCTAGTTGCTGAAACATTTCAGCTGGGTGCTGGGGTGTCTTGGCGAATGGGAGGACTGAACGGGCTGTAAGCCAAGAAATAAGAAGCCTAAGAGAGGCAAAAGCGATAGCGGATACCGCCGACCGTCTCTGAACTATATCAGCTGAGTGCTGGCATATTTCGGCGAAGGGAGGGGCTGAACGGGCTATTGGCTAAAGCGCGCTGAAATGATCACAGTGTAAATAGTGCTTGTTAATAACGCTCCAGTAGATAAGTTAAAAAAAGGTGAATAAGAGACAATTGTATGAACAATTTGTAAAAAGTAGTTAGAAGGGACAGTGCAATGTGTGTAAATAAAATAAAGAATGTAAAAAGAGCTCTGTACGTAATTTGTGGTGCTGACAAAGTATAAAATAATCAATGAATAAAAGAATAACAGTAATAATTCATTAACCATTAAAAATCTGTAATAACAACAGTTAATAAAAATAATAAAAGATAATAGGGAGTAGAATAAAGAGAATGATAAAATAAATAAATGATATAATAACTTGTGAAAGTTTATGGATTTAGGAGATATTAGTGATGATGAAATAATTACACCTGACCATTATATACAAGGTGGAGACATAGAAACTCAAGGGATAAGAACACATTTTTGGAAAGAAAGAACATATATTGATAAGAATGGAGTAGAAAGGTGGCAAGATGCACAGTTGATCAAGCTAAAATTGTGGCAAATTACTTCTTTTCATAATCTAGAACAAAAGAAGCAAGAATTTCCACACGTGCGTTGGGAAGCATTGTTACAGTTGTTGTGGGGTCCTGTGTTGGCGCATCAATTAGAACCTCTGTTACAAAATCCTGAATCTCAAGTAACCCTTCCGCTGCCTCGGGACTTAAGATTAAGGGGAAATAACGGGGAAGAATTATCACCAAGGCTGTGTTTCTTTGTCGTTCCCAGAAAAGTAAAGTGGGAAACAGGTAAATTTGGGTGTTTGACAAAAATTCCAGAAAGTGACGGGTCTCACCGTTTTGAATATAATCCTTATAGAGAAATAAAATACGAGGACGCTGTTACTATCGGTAAAATAATAGTGTTGATACGTACTGCGCCAGACGATAATCAACCTGAAATTCTCAGATCTCTAGCCAGCAGCGCCAGACAAGGATGTATGGGGGCTCAACAGAGTAAAAACACAATGCAAGGTCCTACACCTGCAGACGTAATTGTTAAAAGACATCCAGAATGTCGGAAAAGAATTCATCACTGTATGAATAAATGGCACAAGAAGACCACGGGTAAATATCGCTGGCCCGAAGAGGGTACTTTTGATATAGCATGTTGCGAAGAGGTAGAAACAAGATTAAGAGATGTTGAAACAAAAGATGCCATGACCAGGCTGAAAAAGAAAACTAAAAGAAATAAAGAAAGAGAAGTCTTAGGCTGGTTCAAGAAAGAAGGATTTCACAAACAAATGCTCATGCAACAGGAGCAGAAAGGAGAAGAGGAGACACAGATTCCAGCACCGTCAGTGCCCATTCCCCCTCCCCCTTATGAGCATACACACACGGCCAGTGCAGGCCTGTACCCTGTGAGAGAACTAAGAGAAATAGAAGGCCAGATGAAAGGCGCCTTCACTTTAACCCTTGCTCAAACACATGCAGAGGAAAGCAGTGACTCTGAGGGAGGAGAGACAGAAGAAGAGGAGTTGAGCGAAGAAAAAGGAGGGGCACAGGAGCATATGGAGACACTGACAGACACCTCATCCACTCTAAGCCAAAGAGAAGCTCGGTTGCGTATAAAAGCAGCACGCTTAAATGAGTGTAAATCCACAGCAGAAAAAGAAACAGAGAGACAGAGAGCTCTTAAAGAAATAATTAAAAAGCAGGAACAAGAACTTAGACTTTTTAGAGAATCACAACAGAAACTACAAGAAGCTAAAGCTAATACAGCAACACATAGAGATACAACTGACTCACAAAGTGTACAGCCTAAAACAGTCAATCGTAACTTATGGAGAGATAATGAAGCTGACAAAATGTCCTCTAGAACTATGATAGAGGAGGAAGAATATTCTGACATAGAGCCTTATGAGGAAGATAGACAGCAACCATACCCTAGAGCTATGCCACGTAAGGTAGCTGCTTATACTAGAAATACTAACCTGCCCATTGACACCCCACCTCCTAAATATTATTCACCCAGGCCTAAAGTAATGAGATCACAGTCCTGGGAACGAGGCCCAACATTATGAGAGTCAGAAGCTGAATCAGAAGCCTCTGTAACATGCTGTAAGAAAACCAATGGACCTGTGTACAGATACATTAGTGGCAGAGTGTGTATAGAGGATAAAGCAGATGCCCGAACCAGACAAGAGGAAGCGCAACACAGGCAGGATGAGGAGATGCGAAAACTTGTGGATGAGCAAAAAAGAATTGAAGAATCCCTAAATGAGGCTATTTCTAAATGTGGACTTATTACGCAGTCTTTTACAGAGCCTCAGACACTGGCAGAACCAGTGCAAAGCCAAGAACAAAGGAGTACAACTCGAAGTGGAGCATATTATCAGCCATTAACTACTTCCACACCTAATGTACAGCCTGACACCCAAGAAAAACTGAATGGGTTAATGTGTCCACTGATAAGCAAAGGTGATCAGACACGTTATGTGCCATGGTCCTTCATGGACATGGTGGGATTGGCTGGCAGACTGCCAGAACTCACTGGTGGAGCAAATAAATGGATTACGGCACTGGAGGAAAGCACAGCAGGTGTGAGATTGGCCATAGGAGACATAAAGGCCCTGCTTATGCACATAGCAGGTAAGCACACCACTGAGGAACTCTTTGAGAATGCTGGCATAGGAGTGGCAACAGGAGGAAATGCAGTGGATGATGTGGCATTTGGTCCTTATCGTGGAGATGTGTGGAAACAACTGAGAAAACATTATCCAGAGAAAATGGATCCCTCCAAGCTAGAAGGAGAGGTGTTGGGAGAAGGAGAATGTCCAACTAAGTTTCTCCACACTTTCCAAAGGAAATGGAAAGATGAAACAGGCAGCGCTTGGAATGCTAATGACACCACACAAAGCCTGTTTAAACTAATGGCGAAAAAGGCCATGCCTAAAGAAGTGCAGACACGCCTAGACAATGTTGTGGGGCTAATGAAAATGGATTGGCCTTTGTTTACTGAGCATATTGTGCACCATGTAGAGAACTACAGGAAAGAGAGGAGCAAAGAGGAAGAAGTCAACCGACACTTGGCCAATAAGTTAACTCAGCTCCAACTAAATGAGCTGACCAAGGGGAAGAAAGAAAAGGCCAAAGCTCAAGATCCTGTAATAACTGTGGCACCTGTGCACACAGCCCCTTTAACCCCCTCACCTCAGACCCCTACTCAACCGCAGCCACCACCTCCAAGTCCAGCCAGTCCTTCATCAGACTCACCAACCACAGCTTTGCCTCCCATCCATGTGCAAGTCAATCAGCCATCTCCATATAACAACCAAGACAACAATTACCGTCCCAGAGGGCGTCCAGGCTACAGGGGAAGAGGAGGCCGCTTCAGGGGAAGAGGAGGCCTGCCCCAGCAGAATTATGGCCGCTCACAATCCACACCACATCTTGCAACATCACCACCACAAGCACCGAGAGATGATGTTTGTTGGGGATGTGATCAACCAGGTCATCGTCGCCGTGACTGTCCAACCAATCCTTGGATGGGGACAGCAGCTGAATGGCAATAGGGATGCCTAGAGAAGCCCGATGGGGGGGGTAATGTCACCAGTAATATCATCCCAACCACAGGATGAGCCCACTGTATCAGTAACAATTCAAGACAAAGATTATCCTTTTATGGTAGACACAGGGGCAACATATTCATGCATTGGAAAAGAAGGCTCAGGGCTCCCCCTCTCTAATTCCTCTATAAAAACAATAGGCTTCTCTGGGAAATCACAAGTCATACCCCTGACACAGCCAGTTCCAATGCTGATTGCCGGAAAGACTGTACTAGCTCCATTACTTTATTCAGCTAACACCCCTGTTAACTTATTAGGAAGAGATATATTATGCCCACTAAAAGCTAAAATAATGTGCACTCAAGATGGACTTTTTTGATTTCCCTGAGGATTTTGCTGGAACAATGATGCCAGCCATGACACAACAAACTGATGAGCATCTCACACAACCTATTGTCTTTTGGCTGAGACTGACACCTGAGGAGTCTCACTTGAAACAGACATGGAGAACATGGCTACCATGGATAAAGGCTAAAATGGGACCAACAGCTGAGCCAACTCTACCTTTACATTGCACATTAATGTTTGATGCTGATCAAAGTCACATGGACTATGTACAATGTTGGGATGACATGATCAGTAAAAGACCATTTTTACTTGAGAGTGAAGATATTTATTTAGGTCCCCAAGGTGTTGCAGCAGCAGTTAAACTACCTAAAGAAATGCAAGAATGGTTTCAAGTAACAAATTCTGTACCCCATGTAACCTTATTAATAGCAGAAGGTCATGAATCTCATGAACTAGGTCCAATGATTAAAAATGCCTTAAAGGTGTCAAACTGGTCTCCTACAGACAATAAAAATATTCACATTTCAGCTGACAAACAGTTTATCAGAATATCAATGAAAGTAGGAGATGAAACAATAGCAGAAAAAGTTGTGCTAGAAGAAAGGCCATGTACACAAATGACAGTAACAATAAACCAAGAACAATTATTAAAACAAGTTCCAGACCAATTATGGTCCAAACACAAAACAGATGTGGGACTGGTAAAATCTGCTCAACCTGTTCATGTAAAAGTAAAACCAGGGGCCAGGTTGCCCTATCAAAGACAATATCCTCTGCAACAACATGCTATAGCGGGAATTAAACCCACAATTGAGGGGTTATTAAAAGCTGGAGTATTAACAAAAACCAGAAGCCCCTGTAATTAGGGGTGGGAATCTTTGGGCACCTGCCGATTCGATTACGATTACGATTCAGGGGCTACGATTCGATTATAAAACGATTATTGATGCATCTTTATGTATATTGATGCACTTTTTCACAAACACATTTCTTTTTGTCTCACTGAATAAGCATTCGTCACTTGCAATTTTTAAAAACAGCGCATTTGTAATAAGAATTCATTTCGATTATATTTTATTAAACTATTGGAAATATGTGCAAACTGGAAAGTACCAACAGTAGCCACTAGTAGCCGCAGCAACAGCAGCCTGCCGTCTCCCCGACTCCTCCGTCGGGTGGAATCGAGTTACGGCTTTTCATGTTTGTTGTGTTGCCAAAGTATTTTATTTTAGCTCGACACAGCTTACATATAACGTGGCTCTTGTCCAGTTCGCTTCCGCCGTCGACGTTGTAGAAGCCGAAGTGTTTCCACACGGCTGCTTTTAAATTAGAAGGAGCTGTTCGGACCTCATGACGAGGTGGCTGCCGGTCGGCCATGTTTGTTTTCCGCTGTGCGCGTGTCGCTCCAGGTGCGCGTCCAAAAGTGTCCCGGCGATGACGCGTACCGCGCTTCTTAGTTCCACATTATTTAGAAGCTTCTGTATCACTTTAATTAACAGATTTAAATAATCGAAATTTGGACGTTTGTGAATCGATTCAGATTCGTCCACGTCCGAATCGCGATGCATCTAAGAATCGGAAATTTCCCCCACCCCTACCTGTAATACACCAATTTTTCCTATAAGAAAACCACATTCTAAGGATTACCGTTTAGTGCATGATTTAAGAGCTGTTAATGCTGTTGTGGATGGTGAGACACCAATTGTTCCAGATCCACATACTTTGTTATCAAATATTCCTCCAGATGCTTGTTGGTACACAGTCATTGATCTATGTTCTGCTTTTTTCAGTGTAGCTTTGCATCCAGATTCTCAGCATCTGTTTGCATTTACCTATCAAGGTGAGCAATACACATACACCCGTTTACCACAAGGCTTTTCTGAAAGCCCGTCAGTCTTTAACAAAGTACTGACTCAAGATCTGCAGGGCCTTGATGTCCCAAGTAGTGTATTACAGTATGCAGATGATTTATTAATTTGTAGTCCTTCAAAATCACAGTGTGAAAAAGACTCCGTTGCTGTTTTAACTGCATTAGCCAATGGAGGTCACAAAGTAAGCAAAGATAAACTTCAATTTTGTCAACAACAGGTTGAATATTTGGGTAGACAACTTTGTGGGGGAAAAAGGCTCATAGCCCCCTCACAACTTGAAGCAGTATCAAAAGCTCCACAACCTGAAACAGTGGGACAAATGTTATCTTTTTTGGGAATGACTGGGTTCAGTAGACCTTGGATTTGTGACTATGCAATCAAAACTGCTCCATTGAGAGCTTTAATAAAAGCTGCAGGGCAAACAAACAATAAAGCTCAATTGTCCTGGACTGAGGCTGCAGAAGGTGCATTTTTAGCTCTCAAAAGTGACATGCAATCAGCACCAGCTCTGGGAAACCCAGACTATACTAAACCTTTCCATCTTTATGTTGCAGAGAAAGCTGGATATGCCTGCGCTGTGTTAATGCAAGATACACCTACAGGTAAACAACCTCTGGCTTATTATAGCACAAAACTGGACAATATTGAAGCAGGACTGCCACCCTGTTACCAGGGATTGGCAGCTGCAGTTTTTGCATTTCAGAAAGCATCATCTTTGACTATGGGACATGCAGTAACTTTGTATACATCCCATCAGTTACATGCACTGCTTACAAGTCCACGTTTTGTTCTAACACAAGCCAGACGCACAGGCTATGAAGTAATTTTGGCTGCCCCTGAATTAACTATTCAGCGGTGTAATGTAATAAATCCAGCTACAAAAATGTTGTTGCCAATTGATGGAACACCTCATGATTGCGTCCAAAACACAGATAAGTTCATGCGCGCACGAGAAGACCTGTTTAATGAACCAATTTCAGCTGACTTGACCTTGTTTGTTGATGGATCTTGCTTCCGTGATGAAACAGGTATGCATGCTGGTTATAGCATTGTTGAACTAAATGCTAAAGATAACACCTTTACTACAATACAGTCACAAAAAGTTGATCAACTGTGCTCTGCCCAATTAGCTGAAATAAAAGCTCTTACTGCTGCGTGTAAACTTGCTGCAGGAAAAAGAGTTAATATATATACAGATTCTGCATATGCCTATGGTGTATGCCATGTACATGCTAATATCTGGAAACAAAGAGGTTTCCTTAGAGCTGATGGAACACCTGTAGCACATGGGGACGCAGTGTTACAACTAATTCAAGCGTTGTGTCTTCCCACAGCTGTAGCAATCATTAAATGTCCAGCTCATCAAAAAACAGATAATATGATTGCTAAAGGAAATAATCTTGCAGATGAAGCTGCAAAACAAGCAGCTATAGGGGATGTAATGGCTCCAATTTTAGTCGAAGAAGACATGGCTCCTATAACTACTTTGGAATCATTAGTAATAGCTCAAAATAGAGTATCAGAGCAAGAAAAACGTCTATGGGTAAAAAGGGGGGCAATTAGAACAACAGACCAAGGACCAGCAAATGGGTTATGGAGAAGTTCTCATGGTCATTTTGTATTACCAATTTCTCTGTTGCGCCATGCAATCATGTCCACACATGGTATTGATCATTGTTCAAGAGGTGAAATCTTAAGAAAACTACAACAAGTATGGTGGTCACCTTACATGGCAGCAACAGTAGACAGAGTTCTAAGTGAATGTGAAATATGTGCACAGTACAATGTCAGGAAAGTTTTTACTGCTCCAATAGCTCATATTCCAGTTCCTGATGGTCTATTTAGACACCTTATCATGGATTTTGCTGATATGGGAGTTGAGCAACGTGTTGGTAGGTACAGATATCTTCTTGTTGTTGTTTGCAGGTTTAGTAGATGGGTTGAAGCTGCTCCTACAGCAAAACAGGATCATAAGACAGTTGTCAAATTTCTGTGCAGGGAAGTTTTCCCCAGATTTGGTCTACCAGATACTCTTTCTTCTGACAATGGTCCAAGTTTCGTATCTAAGGTAGTTCAGGAAACTATTAAACAACTAGGTATCAAACAGAAGTTTGGTAGTGTTTATCATCCACAATCCCAAGGATCTGTTGAAAGAGCGAATGGTGTTGTGAAAGCAAAAGTAATTAAGATTGTGCGTGACAGTGGTGGCAGACTAACATGGGTTGATGCTTTGCCTTTGGCTCTAATGGCTTTGCGCTCACAAGCTAACAGAACCACGCATCTAACACCACATGAAATGCTGACAGGTAGGCCAATGCCATTGCCTTATTTGAGGGGTCCCACAGAGGGACCCCCACTTGCACAACTTGAAAATGAATTGTCTGATTACCTGAGACATTTAACCCATATCCATAAAACTATATTTCAACAGGTGAAAGGTGCCACTGAGAATCGCACCAGTGACGTTTCTGACGAGGGTCTAAGAGTGCGTCCAGGTGATCTGGTGTATGTTAAAGTGTTCAAGCGAAGGTGGGATCAACCCTGCAGAGAGGGACCATTCAGAGTTACTCTTGCAACCCCTACCGCTGTTAAAGTAGACGGTAAGGATGTTTGGTTCCATCTTAACCACTGCTGTAGGGCGTACGACCCAGCGGGACCAGCACCTCCACGTAGAACGCGGAGAAGCGTGGTTCCCCCTGGGCCGACCGGGGATGGCAGGGCCACCCTACCCCTATCACCATCACAACAATCACCATCACAACAAGAACCACAAGGAACAAGACACTCAGCACGTTTAGCTGCTAGACGACGCACTGCACAAGAATCCACACCAGAGACTGAACCAGAACCCGAGACTGAACCAGAGGCAGACATTGAGAGTAGTGGATCATTAGGGGAGAGAATTGAAGAAATTAGCACCCCTAGTTCACTTAGTTCACCACACAGTAATTTTGAGGGAGCCCAAGAAGAACAAGAACCAGAGTCAGTGTCAGAAGGAGAATTACCTTTAAGTGGGTCAGAATCAGCACTAAGTGCAGAAGAAGGGCCCTCACAAGTTTTGCAGGAAAGGGTAGAAACTCAAAGCCAATATGAAACAGAAGAAGGGTCCCCAGAATCTTCAGAAGATTAATACAATGAATCCCATAGCTCCGATAATCCTCACCATCTTTGCCTTTATACTATTAGGAGTTATACTCCTCATTTTAAATAACCCTGAAAAACCAGAAGATGTAAGTGTAGCACCGGGGAATCAAAATGGCCAACTGATTGATTGCGCGTTAGCCATGGGAGCTGTAGCCACTACACAAGGGAAGCTGCCAATAAGAGAAACCCTAAACGTAACATATGTCCAAACCACAGCTAAAAATTGCATGCTCACGATGGAATCAAGTGGGACAAAATTGGTGGGAATCAGTGCAGGCGTGCGTTGCAAGGGAAAAGGAATGGTAACAATCAGGATGCAGTGTACACATAGGGAATGCAAAGATGAAGACTCTCAAAGAGTTCTAACAGCTAAAGTAGCAGCCATGTGGCTGAGGTTGGCTCATTATAAGACTAAAAGGGATGTACAGACTCTTACTATGTACAAGACTGAAACCATTCGGACCAGCTATCTAAAAAACAACATGTTTTACCAATGGATGGAATACTCAGCTAGACAAGTAAGCAATAACTCATGTATAGCCTGCTATAGAAGGAAAGGAATGCCTAGTGTTAGACCTCTCCCTGGAATAGATAAATGCACCCACATAAAAACATGCTTCATTGAATGTGTTATGAGGATGATGATAGGTCAAAAAAGCCACAGTAATAGTACAGAAATCTGTCCTGTCAAATTACCAGCAAACTTCACGGACATGGAAAAATATCAAATACCACCAGCAGTCCAAGTCATAAAGGGAACTGTGTTTCCATTTTGTTTTGCAAAAAACGGATTTATAGGAGATGTACTGTTAAATGTAACACAACTTAATGACACGTTGGAGGCTGAATACTCTATCCAATGCAAGTACAAATCTTACCGATACATCTGGTCTGCCAACGGCTTCAACTTTAATAAGACAATACCAACTAAAGTGTGCAGCACGAGACCGGAAGCAAAACTACAATGTGCACAAGTGATTGATGCCTCAGGAGGATATATTCTAGGAGACGGTCAAACACCCATTAAGTGGGGAACTTTTTTCGACCTTGAATTCGGCACCCAACCCTTAGCTGATATTTTTTGGCTGTGTGACTCAGACACCCAATTAAAACTTACATTATCTTACAGGTGGACAGGGATATGTACACCAGTAATGCTGACAGGACCAATAACCATCCTCAGCCTCCCTGATAGGGACATGTTGACTGATACATACTCCTTAACTAATGGCATAAATAATCAGGCTACAACACGTCACCGCAGACATGCTAATGCTCAAACACAATGGACAGAAGATGCAAATGTTTATGTTACCATAGATCAGACACCCCGAGGAATACCCTCAGACTATGAAGCCATAGGCAGTGATTGGATTATTTCAGGAAGAATTGCAGGATCAGTGCCAATATGGGGATCAATAGTGAACGCTCAGTATATAGCTCGCAATAGTAGATGGGTGAATTACTTATGGTACAACCAACAAAGGTTCATAAATTGGACCATAGCTGCCTTTGAAGGAGTAAGTACACAGCTACATGCTACTTCATTAATGACTATGCAAAATAGACTAATTATAGAGACCATGTTAGCTGAAGAGCGAGGAGTTTGTGACATGATAGGAGATGATTGTTGCACTGCTATTCCAATGCACACAGGTGATGAGGGAAATCTGACTAGAATTATAAATAGAATGAAACAAATGAGGGATGAACATGTGCAAAATTCTAATTGGAACACACAGGTAACATCATTGTCTGACTGGTTTTCAAACTTCTCTTTGACAGGTATTCTTAGGACCATAGGGATAGTTCTGGGGGCATTGTTGTTGATACTTCTTGTGGTAATTTGTTGTGTATTACCATTGGTCCAGATGCTAGTTAAAAGAATGATCAAGGTTGTTACTGGACAATTCCCCTTGATAGCAGAGCAAAATGTCAATGTAGAAGTAATAACAGGACCAGTGTATCAGAATGAAAATGGACCAGTGTATCAGAATGAAAATGAAATGTATGAGCCACCTTCAGACCAATGGTATGAGGCAATGCTTTAAAGAAATGACAACCTAATGTTACCATTCCCACATGCCTGTGTCTATACTGTAAAACAACCAATCATAATCAAAGTGTAAAAATATGATGAGTCAATTTATGATGAAAGTATGTTAATCTTTAAAGCTAAATATTAAATGTTTGTGTTTTCTAGGTAAATAGACTGGCACATAACATGCTGAGGGTACAAGAGCCTACTACACAACGCCGCCATTGGCATAGAGTAATAAGAAACCGTCAACGCTTCCGACGCATCTTGTCTCAGGTGGTTCAGGGAGTTGAGCAATGGGATAGTGTTACAGCGGGATTCCAGATTGCCAGGTTTGGCTCTAACCCTCACCCTTCCAGAGCGTCGTTTTGTTATGCTTTGCCACCATCCCCCTATGCACTTAGAGTACCTGTACTCGATCTGTACCCACGCGCCGAGGAGACATACACCTTGCCAAATGGGTTTGTCATACAGAAGATTTTTATTGAATTGGGGTTAGTATGTGAGGTGCGCAGGGCACAATTTGAGCACTCACCTTGGCACATGCCCGTCTTCTTTTCAGCGAAAAAAGAAATAATCCTCATAAGATGGGGAGACGACGTACTGTTTAGTACTGAAAGGGTCACACGTCACACGCATAGGACACTCGACAGCGTCGTGCACCTTAATCCCAGACCACCGTATCGTAGGGATGGCCTAGAAAATATACTCAGACCATTCGAATGCCCTGCTTGCCTGAATATGTCCCATTTTATCTCCCAGGCCTATGAACGAGGGTTTGTGGCCATTTTCCCGTCGGTAGGGGAACATGTGCCCCTTCAGCCAGACGAACTGGGGTTACGCCCAAGAGTACCAGTTGTTAATCCTTTCCCATAACTTTCCATTCTTAGGCTGTCCATACACATAGCCATGACTCATCCCACAGGAGGCAGATGGAGCCTTGACTCTTCCTATAGAGCCACACCACCACCCTTCCCTCAACAGCAGCTCAGGGTAGCCCATACCTTGAGTGCGGATTGGGCCCCTTCCACTGGCGTTGATCCAAGTGCACAACCTAGTGCGTACCAACCCTCAACCTACGAGCAGACGACTCCGCAGTGGCAACCCCATCTGATGGTTCCACCTCCACCACTTCAACAGATGACATCGGTGGCTCAACCCGCCATGGCTCCACCTCCACCCCTGCAACGGATGGCTTCACTGGCTCCCCCTGCACCTCCACAGATGACTTCTACTGCTCCAGGGACGACTGCACCACCGTTCCATTCTTCTGCCCCAAGACGCCATTCGGGAATCCCGTATGGGACAGGATTTGAACCACAACCATCCACTTCTGGCACATGGTCACCACGTTGCTCTCCCATCCTCTCGAACTTGCTTCAAAGGGGTTCCCAAAGACCACCTGAACCAGTACAAACTCCTTGCACTGATAATAGTGATTCGGACACAGAGACCGCCCCCTCCTCACACACTTCCGTGGGCCATGCTGATGATACAGACAGTCCCCGACACGGTGACCCTGACCTGTTGGCCTATGCCACAGCACAGAAACTTTTGCTGGAGCTTCTCCCAGATGACCTTAAGAGAGATCTCACTCGTGAGTCTCCAGTAATGGACTTTGTGGCTGTGTGTGGGGCCATTCCCCTTATCCAGTACAAACGGGCTTGTAAGACATGGCCACCCTTAGTCGTGGACCACCTTCGCCACCTTAGACGTCTGCACGTACAGGGACGCTATCGTGCCAAAATCAAAGATACGATGCAGGCCCTGCGTGACGACAACGTACGATTGACCAACACCAATGACAAGTTGCGGAAAGAGCGAGATACGCTCCGCTCGATACTGTTGCATTATCGTCGCTTGAGAGGGGCGGCGCTCTTTGATGATGATGACAAACCTGTGGAATAATAAATGTCTAAGCAACCCGGACTATACACCTTCTCTTGCCCACCTATGACCCTTGCCTCCTGTATATATGCCCCTGCAAGGAGAAAAATGATTCTATAAGCCCCATGTTCTGTAAATAACTGGATTACTCCCCAAAGAAGAAACTTGTGGATTATATCTTTTTGAATTTATCCTTTTGGATTATTCCCCACAGAAGAAGCTTTGGATTATATCTTTTAACTGTTTTTTGAGCTGAGGGAAACATTTCACCTTTGGAGAATATACTACTGCCAAATGGACTGAATGATGAATTCTGATGAATACATGACACATGACACATGTAGTGATAAGAAGTTTTGTAAAATGTTCTTACGTGTCTATTTGATGATGTATTGCCAATTCTCATGTTGATTAATACCTTTTATAGATTTTACCATATGTTGCCATAGCAACTTGATGAAGAATATTAAGAGGGTTTTATTGTTTACAATAATGAATGATGCTTAGGGCAGGGTATTGCCATTATTGGCGCGGTCACCGCCTTAGTTGACTATGATTGCTTATTTAAGCGCCAAGACTAACTCTTTGAGGAGGTCAAGGTAGAAAACAATTCGGAAAAAGTTTCATAAAAAAAAACCTTAAGGGGGGTGTCCCCACAAGTTGTGCCTGCATGTGAGAGATGTTTGACTTTAATGATTGTTTGAGTTCATCTTTACTTACTTACTCTTGTAATACTTCCAAGATAGCAGCTATAGGGAACTAATCGTTCTGATTTAACTTGATTATTAACAAACTGGATCATTACAAATTTATTATTGATAATCACCTACAAAGATCTCATTGATAGTTCTCTGGTTACTTTGATAATTACTGTATTTGTTTAATTACTGTGAATTGCTTGCTATACATATAATATATAGTCATAGGGGTAACTGGTTTATCCACAAAACAACAGCATATTCTGCACTATGGTACGGCCTTAAGCCTATTATGTATTCAGGAACTAGTACAAGCACATTACTTATATTATTTTGAAATGTCACACTACTGATTGCTGATTTGCACTTATATTCTACATATTCATATTATTGTGTGCCTTACTACTGCCACCTTTTGACATTTTGGTCTGGTAGTTGTCTGTGTGTTGAACACTTTGTGTGTGGGACTTCACAGTCCCAAAGGGGGGACTGTAGTGGTATAATTTCATGCACCAGACTCGTTCCATCAGCTGTAGTTTGTGCACCAGGCTTGTAGTGGTATACTTTATGCATCAGACTCGTTCCATCAGCTGTAGTTCGTGCACCAGACTTGTTCCATCCAGGACAACATTCCCTTTTAAGGAAGATCATGATGCCCATCCAGAATGTTAATGAGGCTAGGGACCTTGAAGGTGCACCTGGTGTTTACCACACAGATAAGATATCAGACCAGCTGCTCTCATCATGTGATACACTAACTTGTATGATGTCATTTAATCAGTTCAGTGTTCTTTTCATGTAATGCATTAACCTGTATTATCATTTAACTATTTTTAAAAAATATAAGATTAATGCGTGCGAACCTAAGGGAGGCAGCAATTTGTGAGAAAATGAATGACATTATGATCCCATAAGGTAAAATTTAATACACAATTATGTTTGATTGTGAGCCAAAATGTTCAAAGTAGGAGAAGGCTCCTAGAGCCTCCTAAACAGTATATAACAAGGTGTTTTGCACCTCTTTCTTCAGTCTAAACCTGGGTTTGACTCAAGCTTGTTGATTTTTCCACCTAGAGAGATCAATAAACTTTGTGTGGCAGAACTTTGTTGCTCCTCCAGTGATTTTTCCAGACTTTGCCTGATTCTTATTTTTGATGGATTAAACTTTGGGAATATACAAGTGATAACAGTGGATTTTTATCAAGGTTTTTAGGGTGTTGTGGCTTTAAGCCCAGACCTTACTGGCCTATTTTTCTGAGTCTTTTTGTCACAACAATACCAGATCTAAAATATGGATGGGTAAAGGGCTAACAGCATATTGCTGCTGTATCCATAACAAAACACTGAAAAGCTTTGAGACACTTAAAAAAGATTATGGATTGGAGGATCAAGATTTTTTCAGATATCTACAAGTGAGACACAGGGTTAATTAAATTATAGCTGAGGGCTTGGAGAAAGTAGACAATGATATATTAAATATTTTTGTGTCAACTTACAAATCAGGAAATGGATGCAAAATAATATCCAGATTATATAAAAGTAGGGCTGCACAATATTGGAAAAAACTGACATTGGAAATTTTTTTTTAACCCTGCGATATATATTGCGATATGAAAAAATACAGGAATTTTCACCAGATGACTTGAATAACACTTTATGTTATGCTGCACTGCCACCATCTTGTGGACAATTAACCTGCACTGATCTTGTGACTCACTCCACATACAGGGGCGTGGTCTGCTTTGGCAAACTGATTAAGAACGATTGTGATTGGTGGATTGCTGCACGCAGTGTGTGTCAGGTACCCTTGAAATTAGATGAGAACACGTTTAGTTCATTTGCCTCCTACATCGTAGGACCTGCAATGTGACTATTGCGCACACGTACATTGCGATGACGATGCTCAAACGATATATTGTGCAGCTCTATATAAAAGCTTTCAGGACTCCTCAAAGACAACCACCCAACATGTAAAAAATCAATGAGAAAGAGAGGGAGGAATGGTCATATCTGAAGATGAGTGGGGGGATATATGCAAATCACAGTGGATAACTACATCATCACACTGTTGGAGGGAATTTGGATGGAAAAATATCATGAGATTTTCATTACTCCTGCCCAGAAGAGATATCAAGGTGTTGGAATGAATTGTTGGGGGCTATGTGGAACAGATGTAGGTAACCATTATCATTTATTTTGGGATTGCCCCAAAATTACATTCTATTGGAGGGAAATTCATAAATGTTTGGAAACAGTAATTCAGATCACTATTCCATTTGATGCTTTGACAATGTATATGGGCACTGTAACACTGAATCTTCAAACTAAAACAGACAAATATTTAATGAGAATATTACTTATTGGAGGCAAAAAAGCTGTGACGAGGAAGTGGTTACAACCAGATGCTCCAACATTAGAGGACTGGTTAAAAATTATTCAGGAAAATCTACACAATGGAGAGACTAACCTTTTCTATAAAAATGCAAAGAGAAAAATGTAGGACATTGTGGTCAAAATGGATTGGATACATTAATTCACAGAGACCCGACCTACTTTAAAGGAAATTGCCATTTTCAATGAACTATGAGGAGCAGGCTTTCATAGATAAATGAATGTGTATGACATTGTTTGTTCAAATGTTTATAGTTGCTGACACTAAAATGTAAGGGAGAAAAATAGTAGAAGACAAGCTTATTATGACTAAGTTTAATGCCATTATTTGAGTTATGTCTTTACTATTATGTACTTATGTAAATGTGATTTATGTACTGTCTTCATGTACTGAATGTCTTGCAAATCTGGACTGTGAATGACCTCCCTAATAAAAACAGAAAATTGTTCTTTTCAAGTTCATTTTTAGTAATTAAGAAAAGCTATATTAACCAACATCTTACAGTGTTAGTGGTAACCCTTGAGAGAATTAATATCAACACTGCATACGAGAGTTAGAAAAACTAACAATTGTTAGTGTTAAGAAGTGTTGAATTTTAACTCAAAATAGTCAATAATTACACTAAATTAGTGTTAAGGTACCAACTCTCCAAAAACAATAAAATTAACTATCTGTGGTGTGGACCCATATAGACATTTCAAAAGTGTTGAAATAAATTCCAACAGTGTATATCTGAGTATACAGATTTTGCTGTGTAGCTGGCAGCATATTACTTCACACAGTGGCAGTTAAAAACTCATTTCCTGTTCTGACTTAAGAATAAACAATCTGTGCTGACCAGAGGGGTGTACTACGAAGCGAGATGAATGGGTTAGCGAGCTATCTTGAGTCTAAAGCCAGGATTTTCAGTGTCACGAAAGTGGCTCTCTTTTAACCTGGCTAGATCACCATGGTAACTTATGCTAAACTCATAACCTGGTCGGGAGCAGGTTATGTTCAGAGATTCAGATTAAATCGTCTGTAAAAAAGCGCAGTTCTTTCACTTATAATTGTCCTAACAAGGTTGTTTATGAGCGATATAGCTTTTAAACTCAGGAAAGACAATAAAAATGAAAAGTTGTTGAGCTGTATGTTCGTAATATCACCGAACGAAGCAGCACAAACGGTATGCATCGTGCTGTCATGATGGTAACCTCCATTTGGTGATGCAGAGTCATTTTTCCCGTTTGCTCCAGATCATATTAATACTTTAAATTGTCATGGTATATAATCCACACACTAAAATAATGATGAAGCAACTACAGACACTTTGAATACTTTTTACTGTTATCTGTTTTGTCTTTGTGATATTGCAGCTCAGATCACTGATTAGAAAATTCATCATCATTTATCACAGACAATCTTAAATCAGTTGCACTCATTTTACGTTGGTTTGGTCAGAAACTTAAGTGATCTCCACGTCTCTGTCATCATAGGACAGTGTCAGACAGACTTCATCATGTTTAAATCTGCTGTATGGAGTTTTATTGTTTAATGTGCAGTTTTCATGTTAGAAAAAACGGCAGCATTAAGACCACATTTAGTCGATCAGTAATTTTCTGACAGCACACTTCTTCTCCTGCTTTAATTGCAGCAACAATGTTGCTTTTTGCTGTAATGTATTTTGTATATTTTCCACAGCTCATAATTATAACAACTTGATGATTTTGACTTAAGTGGCTTGCGATCGCTTCATTTCATGCGGAAGAAGAGTCAAATGATGCAAGAAATGCCCATTTTATGTGAGCACGCACAGAGTCTGAAGACGAAAGCCTGGATTAACAAAGCAAGTTGATAACCATCATCGTGACACCCGTTATCTCTGATTGCGGTTTTAGACTTTGTCGATCCAGATCATGCAAAGAAAGCCTGGCTGTGTTGAGCTTGCTTCGTAGTATACCCCTCATGTCTCCCCAAACATCATCCAGACTCGTTTAGGTCTCTTCTTTTGTTTTTTCCTCACTGCTAAGCAGTACTGCAGCAAACTGTTGCACCAAGTCAGCCTCTGTTTTGTTTACATCTGCCTACCCATGACTTCACAAGAGATTGTGCTTCCTCTGGTACATAAACTTAATAAGACTAAGGCTAAGAGTGACCCAGAGCACTTTTGGAGAAAATGTAAAAGTTATTTCATAGCCAGTGTTTTATTATGAATGTATGTGTGAATGTACAATTTAATTTTCCATTAAAGAACAGTTACAAAAATGTTTCTATATACTGTCAATTGCAGGTCTTACAAAGACAGAAAAGCAGAATTTGCAAAGGTCGACTTTAAATAGAATGGAGTTGGCCATGGACAACGCAATCTATACAATTATAAGCATACAGTTGTTTGACATTGACTGTTAGATACTGGTTGGTTAATGGTTTAATATTTTGTGTATCAATTACTTTGTAGCTGATCGGGTTAATTATCAGCTAATTATAGTCAGGTTCTAACTGCAGTATGCAATAAATGGTTGTCCTTTGTGTATGTTTACCTGTCACTCACTGCTGAAAGTACAGAACACAATTAAAAGAAATTATATTTTATAATAACGAGATATTAAATGAGCTTTTAGGTTGTCTGATATACTGCATTTATTTATTGGTTTGATTAATGGTTTACAGTGGTAAATAATGTTTTTTTTGTGCCTTCTCCTAAAAATGACTTCATTCCAGGCCTGAGTATACATTGTCAGTTCTGACAAAGAAAGAACCAATATTTTTATAGTCATACTTAAGCTATATCACATGGAAGCAGCTTACCTTAATGGTGATAACACACTTGCCACTCTGTATTTTACACGCAGCAGCAAATTCCTGGAACATAAGTATGCACAGTGAGTGTTATAGTCAAAAACATGGTGACACAAAACATTGTGTGGCAAAAACATAATATAGGGTGAGTAATTCCTCTGGAATTAAACAAAAAAAAAAACATTCAAAAACCACAGAGAAATAACTTGATGCTTTAGTCCCACTGACACATTTGGCACGAATGTAACGAGTTCTGGCAAAGGACAAACCCATCCTTACTTTGTGATCACGTCATGAAATTTTTGAATTGATACAGAAAAGTAAAGTATAGTATAGTAATTTGAATGTATTTTTTGTTGGTTCTGTTGTCATGTGAGCTTGTCTTTTATGTGATACAGAACAGGAATTAACTGCAAAGCAGAGTTAAGTGAGTCAGGGCTGTTTAATTTGAACTGATTTTATTACTTTTATTTTCAATTTGTTCCTGCACAATAATAAATGAAAAAGTGAAAAATGTTATGTTATTGTTTTTTATGCCTTCACAAAGGAATAAAAATATTTGTGCAGCATTGCGCATAATTTATATAAGATGAGATAAGTACTTTAACTTTTTTAAGTCAATCATGCAATAAACTAATCAGAAATTAAAAGCAGGTGCGGCACCAGCGCAAGCAGTGGTAGCATGACGAGGAAGAGAAGGAAACAAGGATGTTCTGATACCAGCCCGAGTCTCTTGCAAAACGCATTTTCATCCAGTGAGTCATTAAATCAACATTATTACTCCCTTACTCGAATTGAGAATTGTAACACCGGTACCTCCGTCCCCTCACTTTCTTCACTTCGGATCCACATACACTAATATCAGGCATGCCGTTGTCCATAATTTCTGGGTGTTAACTGGGTATCACGGACACTTACCCTCCCTGCGCCTCAACTTTGAGACTTTGACTTTGAGATTCACTGACAAACAGGGTGAAATAATGTGTGAAAAGAGGAACGTAGCGTTGATCCTCAGCACAATTTATAATGAGAACTACTAAGCAGGGTTAGTGTTATGGTTAAATTAGCTAACGTTAGCTACCATCCAGCCTAAAATGCCACAGTTGCCCTTGAACTGTCAAAATAATTTCTCTTCAAATAGCAAACTGTTACTAGCTGACATGACTCTACATTAATGTTAGCTAGCTAACAATATACCAATCACCAGCACAAAGACTTATTTATCATTTAACTAATTTTAAACTTACTTCACTTTATTGTGCGGAGTTTTCCACCTCGAGTTTCTGGTCGGTCGGTCAGTCCCCTGATTTAATTACTGCCTGTTGTCGTCAACCCGGTATGCTACATTCATAGGGCCCCGGAAATGGGAACGCTACAATTTATGAATATAACACAAGGCAGCTAGAAGATCAAACAACAAATACTGTCAGTCTAAAGACCCTGCTCAGTATTTTAAAATACGCAAATTTACTATAATAAAAAAGAGAAAACGGTATCTCTATGAAAAAAAAAGAAAGTTTAATATTAGGGATTTTCAGATTCAAAAGTAGGACATCATAGTTCCTACTTGGGTTTCTTGTCCCAAGAAGAAATTTGTCTTCCCCTGCCTTTTCTGTCTCTTTGTCATGACAAAAATTGCATTTTAATTATTTTCGGCGCGATGTCATAAGAAAATTACCAAAAAGCTATCAATGTCAATTTTTTTTTATCATTCATCAAAACAGGGTTGGGCAACAAAATGAGACTTCATCCATGCTACATCCACATACAACAAATATAAACAGATATGATCTGATGAGTATTTTCTCAAATGTCTGACATTTCATATGATATGATTATTCATTCATTTTCTGTAACCGCTTATTCTGGATCGGGTCGCGGGGGCTGGAGCCTATCCCAGCTGACATTGGGTGAGAGGCGGGGTACACCATAGACAACATAGAGACAGACACACTCACACCTACAGAAAATTAACCTAGCATGCATGTCTTTGGACTGCGGGAGGAAGCCGAAGAACCCGGAGAGAACCCACGCAGACACGGGGAGAACATGCAAACTCCACACAGAAAGGCCCAAATCATTTCAGCATTTAGTGTGAAGGCCTGTCCTTAAATTCTGTCATGATATAACACTTTACAAATACCAATCTGAAGCAGAGGGCCATCAGAAAGTACTTTCAGTGTTATTTCTGAATGGTATCATTGTGGGACAAGTCCTTAAAAATACCTACTGTGAATGGCAACAGGTGTCCTGTCCAATAAAGGCTAAATGCCCCCCCCCCCCCCCCCCCCCCCCCAAAAAAAAAAAAAGTCAAACTAGAATGTTGTGGGTAAAGTGTCTGTTCATGGAACATCCAGTGCTGAAGGTGCAGAATGGTGTGACCAGATCTCTGTGCCATCATTCACTGCCCAGCTCTGTCTGGTCTCACAATGGACTCTGCTTGACAGGAAGTTGAAGTGATTGGGGATATGCCTGATCTTTTGGTAGACTGTATGCGTCTTGACCAAACTGCACATGCCCATTGCTGTCTCCAGTTAGATGGATGATGTCTACTGTTGGCTCTGAAATCAAAGACAGGTGAATTGGCAGTTGCAGGAACTATTAAATATAAAGCCAATATCTCAAAAAAAGTGAGAACTTTTAATTGAATATTAACAGAGATATTTATGCTGAATGAGTGCAATGACTGCAAGCAGGGGGAAACTTCTGACGAAGCTCTGTCACAAGTGATCTCTTTAGATGTTGTTATGTTATTGAATTATTGATTTTTTGACCACTTTAGGGGAAAGGAAAACAGGCTTTACAGCTTTAACAGAACATTGGCCTATCACCACTTTAAAGTTGTTGTTGCCCATTTACAGAGAAACTTAGGCATTCATTTGAATTCAGATTTGTGTCCACCTGACAAAGATCAATATTAACTTTATTTCTGTTCAGGTCTGCACCAGATTTTCTGCTGTTTGGTGCTGGGTAGGTACTGTACAGTGAATTTATCAGCCTTTTCACCGAAGACTGAACAGCTGCCTGCTGTTGCTGGAACCTCGGTTGATGATGTTGAGAGTGAGATCTGAATTTGCCATCTAGAAAATCAGAACAAATGGTTAAAAGAAGGTTAAAACGTGTTGGTGATGATTCTTTGTGATAATTGACTAATATGGATGAATGCACTTTTAACAAACAAGAAATTGTTGTGTAAGCAGCATTTTTTTAAAGAGTGATAAAAAATGCTGGGCACACAAGCTGCATAAAGTAGACTGTCTTCATAGAGGATTTTGGACACTACTTGAATAATGCTGCAACTACCTTGCTCACCAAAATGACCCTGTGTGTAAATAAGACAGCTCTGGAAATTTGGATTTGTTTGGAGAAGATATTTTTTCATTTTTGTACTTATTTGGAAATAGCCTATTTCCCCCAGCTTCCCAGGTAGGGATATATTTGACACATTTTACTGAAATTGCCCTCATCTCCGAGTCTTTTAGAAATCAATTTTCAGACACTTGAATCTTCTTTATTAAAACTTCTTCCAACAGCACAGCACAGCAGACAGAGCTGTGTTGGTAGACAGAAATAATATAACTGGAGATCAATGATCCTTATTGATTATTACAGCTCCTAATATCAAACACAAACTTCATTATAACTTAACCAAACAATAGTAACAGAGTAAATTGTAGTCATCTACTGTTTAATACAAATTTTAATACAGCTATCAAGGTAACTGCTGCCTGCCTTTTATTCCACCAAAATCCTTTTTTTTTGTCTAGCAAAGTTTTGGCTGAACTGAAGTCCCAGATCTAATCATCACTGTACGCCACTGATACAAGTTTTTATACTAAAATTTTTTCTGATCTCTCTTCTTCCTCCCTTCAACTTGTTATATGCTTTGTTGAGCTCAGTGCTTCCATTCACTTCTCAAGATTGTTTTGGCTATAATAGTTCATCTTTGGTCTGGACAGTTCTATAAGCACATACTCTATTAAAAAGCAATAGTTCAGCCAAAAATGAAAATTCACTCAATATCTACTCACCCCTGTGCTGATGTGAGGATGGGTGAGGATCTCCAGTTCGCAAAACACTCCCAGGTTTCAGCAGAAAACAGCCTTGCAGCCAAATCCAGTACAATTGAAGTGAAAATTTTAAAATGTAAAAAAAAAGAACAAAAACCACAAGATGTCTCCATACTGCTTTGTGTGGTGTAATCCAAGTGTCCGTAAGATGCAACATTAAAATTTGACCCAAAAAGACACCCTTTACACAATGTTTTTAGCCTAAATCTCAGCTGTAACCTCTCACAACAGAGCTACATGCACACGCCTGAAGTGGGTACATAAGCTCTTGCCTAAGCTGCACGACACAAGATACAGTATATGAGATCTCGCAATACCTTCACATCTCTGTTTACATGCTACCTGGAAGTGACTCAGACAACAGAGAGAGATCTGCTCAGAAATAGTGACTTGTTACGCATACAGTTGACTTCACAAACTTTCAACAAAGAACAAAATGTACAAGGCCTTCGACATAGAGGAGGAACATCATTTTGTTGCTGCAGCCATGGACTACAGAGCGAGAGCAACAGAAACCTTGTAGTGTAGTGTACAAAATCCTTTCCAGATTGAGAAAGGCCCGACTTATGTTTCAGGTGTACATGTGGCTCTGGTCTGAGAGGCTACAGTTGACATTTAGGGTAAAAACATGGCGTAAATGGCATCTTTTTGGGTCAGATTTTAATGTTGCAGTTTATAGACACTTGGATTACACAACACAAGCAGTATGGAGACATTTTTTGTGTTTTGTTGTGTTTTATTTTATTTATTTATTTTTTTAATTTCAAAACTGGTCACTGGATTTGGCTGTTTTCCACTGAAACCCCAGGAGTGTTTTGTGAACTGGAGATCTTCACTCATCCTCACATCAGCAAAGGGGTCAATAGATATTGAATGAAATTTCATTTTTGGGTGAACTATCACTTTAAAGAATGGTACAACTGATGGATTGATTATTTATTAGAAAATAACTATCTTACAGCAACCAACATTTTAGCAGCCATGGCTGCCAAAAATAACAACCGCTTCTGAGTTAAGGGTCAGATGAATGATCATTCCTTAATATTAGAGATGGCAAACAATAAAAATTTATTTGTGTCATATTGGACAATTTTTGAGACACCCTTTCCCAGAATGTTTTGACTTCAAGACACTCCCAGACCATACGCATAAATGTATCTACCAAATTAACATTACATGACATGCAATTCATCATACACAGATACTTTCATCAAATGTCTTTTCTTTGGTGCCTCGATGAACAGGTGCTATGGAAAAAAATACACACACACAAAAAAAGAAATGCTGGCTTTTTTGACTGGTTGACCTTTTTTTTTTTTTTTTTATCAATTCCATCAGTGGATGAATGGAACACTGTAAACCTGAATAAGTTAGCAGTACTCTAGTACTTGCCTAACTAATAAACTCAAATGCTTGGGCTTATCAGGGCTTAAAAAATTGGAGTTTGTGTTACATGTAGTCTTTGATTACAGTGAAATAAAATGATTGATTATGCAACTCTGAATTTTCGTTCACCTTACTCACTGCAAGAGCTGAATAATGTTCAGTATGAAAACTAGGCGTGTCACAGTAAAATGCAGAAAAAGCAACAACAACTACATCAAAAACCCCAAATCAATAAAGTTTAGTTTCTTTTCATTTACTTTGAGCAGAGAGTAGTGCAATTTACTGGGAGGTGCTCAGACCGAGGATACACTGATGTATCCCTTAATTGGGCAGTTTTGGCAATTTTCATCCTGCGTCATCAAGACCCACAAAGGGAGATCAAAGTCCAGTGACTGACAGAAGTTTCTGCAGCACTTGCACCTGCATGTTGTGAATAATGACACAAGCAAGTGGAAAGTGTGATGTGTGTATTACTGTGCAGATGACCATAATGCAAGCCAATAAATAGCCTAAGTAAACAAATAACACTGATCAGTTGCCTATATTAATTAGAAGATGGAAAAGGGAATATTAAATTATGATTAAAATCAGCATCAGAAAGAATACTACCAATAATCAGCCATTTCAATTTACAGATCTAACTGAATGCTGTCAGGTATCGAAATCTTTCTTAGATTTGTTTCTGTGAACATTCGTACCAGTCAGTTTGACCGCTGATACAGCTGTTATCAGCTCGTCATCAGTAACTGACGCCGCTTCAGACTAATGCCAAAAAAGGAACCAAGGATTTTTCATCTCACAGCTCTGTCTCCTCCGTCCTCACATCTCTGTCATGACCTCGCTGGGTGGAGCAAAGATGTGAGGAGAGGGAGCAAGTGGAGGAGATGAATTTACAGAATGAAAAGCATCCAATGTCCTTGTTTTGCTGCACTGTCTTCTTTGGCTGTTCTTTGTTTTAAATGGCAGTTGGTAAACAGCATTTTGGTGATTTAATGCCACCCGCTGGATTGGAGTGTTATTTCACGTGCCAGAATGACAATAGTGTGACTGAGTCGGTCAGAAAACAGATGTATTTGTTGTATTCATCATGCACATACTGTGTACCGAACTGTGATGCCAGTACCACGATTTTGATGATGATCAGGAGTCAGACGAGTCCCAGTTTTCAAGGAGCAGTAAGTAATTCTGGAGGAAGACATTTGATTGTTAAGTCTCATTCCTTGGTCATCAAATACGGATACTTTGGGTTGATGGCTTGAGCTGAAACAAGAAGCCCAAGAAACCAAGACAACTCCACACCTTCTCACTCCAGTGACTCCAACATGCAGAATCAACTTTCTGTGAAACAGCTCAGGGACCTCTGGCCCACTCTTCATATGCAGTCTGAGGTAATATGGTTAATCTCTCTCACCTGTTTTTCCTTTGTCAGTAATGTACA
The DNA here is from genome assembly GCF_056507025.1 of Lutjanus erythropterus. NCBI lineage: Eukaryota > Metazoa > Chordata > Actinopteri > Lutjaniformes > Lutjanidae > Lutjanus > Lutjanus erythropterus. The sequence goes on along the minus strand of NC_139333.1, from coordinate 37,036,136 downwards.
GTATGTCACATTATGCATAGTTTTATCTAATTTAATTAATCTTGAAATCATTGGTTTTACTGTGAATTTATTTATTCTGACTTTATAGATTTGTTTGCAATGAGATATTGAGTTTATGTAGTGACTTTTATGTTGCAATCATTACTAATACTGCTTTACAAACATTTAGCCATAATAAGAAAATGCTGTTCTAATCCTGTTCTGATTTTATTATTCTTTTTAAATAAAACAATAATTTATCTTAGTGATTCACAAACCTAGAACTTAATGTACTTCTTCTTTTCTGAAATGTAGATGTATGTATGCAGCGTTCTAATGGTCACAAGAACCTGCCCTTGAACACCGAGTTTGATTGCCACACCCCTCAACTGATGATCTTATTCAGACAAAGGGCTTCCAAAACTAGACAAAAACAAGATTTCAGGTGCTATGGGTGATATATTCAAGTGCACGACCAGCAGGTGATTATGCATTTCACAGGTTAAATTTTTGGAATGTTTAATTTGATGGTTCAAATGAACTTTAATTCCACAATTGCTCCACTGCATAGTCCCCGTTTTTGTATGTCCATGCTCTTTCTCTGATTGCACCAGATAAATCAGCACAAGACGTGTGGACTTATTTTCTGATGCTGTAGTGGCCAGTTGGTTGGAACAGTTTGGCATTGGGCTTGATGAATAAATTTGTCACAGAATTTACACTATTTTTATCCTCTTCAGAACTTCATGACATCAAACACAAGGTGTACTGCTGTTCTCCTTGGCCTTCCTGTGTATCATGTGGTAAGTTTCAGTTAAGAAAAACCAGGCCCATTCTTTATTAATTCATTAATATTTTCATTTCTTTCTTTTTTTTTTTATAATTCAGGTTTTTATTTGAGTTTTTACTTGGTACATGACAATCGTACAGTGCTCTTTAACATTAAAGAACAGGGCTCTTATACATAAACATAAATGAAAGTATCAATGATATTACAAGGTGTGGAAGTTCCTAGAAAGAAAAACAAACAAAAAATAAATAAAATAAAATAAATATCAGAGGGAAGGAAATCAGCTGTCGTCCTACTGACTGACAGTAAAAGTAATGTAGGACCAAAATGGTTCCCATTCTGGCGCTGTGGTACCATCTCTATTATTCAACTTATAAAGCATACATTCATATGAAGCAGTCTTTATCATCATATTTACCCATTCTTTAAACGGTAAGGCTTTCAGAGTTTTCCAGTGTTTAAAGGGGACCTATTATACTCAATTTCGGGCCTTTGTATTTGATTTTGGACTCCTATAGAGCAGCTACACACATTCGCCTGCACAGAAAGCTTTTTAGATCGTCAGGACGCTGTGCCTCTCGCTGCATCTCTTCCTTGTATTTTCTGCATCCCGCGAAAACGGTCTGTGTACTTTACTCCGCCCCCCGGCCCTCCTCCATTTACGCCTCCCGCCGAGCCCACTCCGCTGTGATTGGTCACACTCCCGAGGACTTCCGAAGGGCTGACAAGCGCTGCCGAGCTCGGCTACCGGCTAACCCAGCTTCGAATTGGCCCGTGTTGACAAAACAGTCCCCTGTGAAGTGCCATAGACAGACAAACGCGGAGGTATTTTTCCATTGCTGGCCGGGAAAAAGCAACTCTATCCACTTCTGCCTGGTGCTCGCCTCTTTAGGAAAGCTAAACAAAGTTAACTTTCCCTCACACCCGAACAATCATTTTTGGAAGCCATTGCTCAACGTACTAACACTGAAATCATTGTAGACAGCAGGGGGCTGTGCTACGAAGGAAGCTCAACACAGCCAGGCTTTCTCTGCATGACAAAGCCTAAAACTGCAATCAGAGATAACGGGTATCATGATGGTGGTTATCAACTCACTTTGTTAATCCAGGCTTTCGTCTTCAGACTCTGTGCGCGTTCATATAAAAGGGGCGTTTGTTGCGTCATTTGACTCTTCTTCCACATGAAATGAAGCGATCGCGAGCCTTACTTAAGTCAAAATCATCAAGTTGTTATAATTATGAGCTGTGGAAAATATACAAAATACATTACGGCAAAAGCAACATTGTTGCTGCAAATAAAGCAGGAGAAGAAGAATGATGTCAGAAAATGACTGATGGACTAAATGCGGTCTTAATGCTGCCGTTTATTCTAACATGAAAACCGCACATTAAACAATAAAACTCCATACAGCAGATTTAAACATGATTAAGTCTGTCTGACACTGTCCTATGATGACAGAGACATGGACATCACTGAAGTTTTTGACCAAACCAACGTATAATGAGTGTAACTGATTTAAGATTGGCTGTGATAAATGATGATGAATTTTCTAATCAGTGATCTGAGCTGCAAAATCACAGAGACAAAACAGATAACAGTAAAAAGTATTCAAAGTGTCTGTAGTTGCTTCATCATTATTTTAGTGTGTGGATTATATACGATGTCAATTTAAAGTGTTAATATGATCTGGAGCAAACGAGAAAAATGACTCTGCATCACCAAATGGAGGTTACCATCATGACAGCGCGATGCAGACAGTTTGTGCTGCTGTTACATTTTTACATTATATGGATTCATTCGGTGATATTACAAGCATACAGCTCAGTAATTTTTCAATGTTAACGTCCTCCCTCAGTTTAAAAGTTAAGGACAAAAATTTGTTAAAGAATAGCGCGTTTTACAGATGATTTAATTTGAAACTCTGAACATAACCTGCTTGCGACCAGGTTATGAGTTTAGTAGTTACCATGGTTACCAGGTTAAAAGAGAGCCACATTCGTCACACTGAAAATCCTGTGTTTAGACGCAACATAGCTCGCTAACACATTAATCTCACTTAATAGTTCACCACTCAGAGCAGCGATATAATTTACGAAGCAGAGCGGGGGAGCGGGCAGGCCTAGAGCACATGCCGGGCAATGACCATATAAGTAAGTCTGGCACGCATTGACGTCAATGTTAATACACCGTTAAAAAAAGACAGTAAAACACAGCGTGCAGAGCCATCCAAAACAGCTTGCGGGGCTCGCTTCCAAATGCATGAACCTCATTATTTGACGCTTTGGAATCGTTTAACACAAGTATCCAACATTGTGACAACATTTATAGGTCAGAAAAGAGGAAAAAGCATAATAGGTCCCCTTTAAGAATAATCCTAGCTGCCACTGAGACCCCAACCATGATAACAGAGAATTTTCCTTTTGATATATTATCTATCTGTCCTTTGTCACCCAGTAAACACAGTGTAGGACAAAGTGGCACAGGTCTTTCTAACCAATCACTTAGAATACGTACGACAACCATCCAGAAGTGCTTGATAATTGGACATTCCCACAAACAATGTATCAGAGTACCGCTATCATTTTGACACTTCCAGCACAATGAGTTGTTCATGAGGCCTAATCTATTCAGTCTCACAGGAGTCCAATAATATCTTTGTACAATCTTATATTGTGTACATTTGCCTTTACATTCCCTTAAAAATTTCCCACATTGTGAGATTTTTTCCCTCCATTCCTCATTCCCAAGAACAACCCCAAAGTCATTTTCCCATAAAACCTTCAAATTGTTTAGATCAGTACTGAGTGTAGAGTTCATTCTTCTGTAAAATATCGAGGCTCTGTGATGGTGTGATGGCAAAACCAAATACTCTAAAATATGGTTGTCTTCAGTTTGCCAGTCTACTGACATAACACAGTGCCTTGTCTGAACATATTTCCAAAAATGTTCCTTTCCATTTAGGTTATATTTACTCAATACATCAATATAAGACATAAACACTTTACCATCATACAAATTATCCAGCGTACATATTCCATGGTTGTGCCAACTCTTCCAGTAGACCGGTGTTTTACCAATACAGATTGCAGGATTTTGCCACAAAAACGAATATGGCTGTTTAGAATGAGATAATTTAATCATTTTGTGTATCTTCATCCAAACTTCCTTGGAATGCAACATAATAGGGTTAGAGATTCTACCTGAATTTTGAGAGAGGAGCTCTATGGGTGTAAAGGGAAAGGATAAAGATTTTTCTATAATGGGCCAGTCTAACTTGCATTGTCCAGTCCAATGTAGGGCAAGTTTCACCATCTCAAAAGAGATATAGTACAATCTTGGGTCAGAGCATAGCCAGAGCGTTGAGCCGATCTTGTGACATAGTGTTTCTAAGGAAAGTTTTTATCCTCTTTAATGTAGAAAAGCACCACTCAGACTCTGATGTTGTCATTGGTGTTGTGATGATGATGTTGAGAAGACTTACAGTTTCAGTGAATGTTTCTCCAAGGTCGTTTTCCATCAAAACCTGATAGAGAGCCAGTGCACCTTTGCAACTCCGGAACTCCTCATTCTCGTAGATCAGGGACAGTTCTGTTTTAAGTCTGGCCTTGTCCAATGAGGGATAGGCTTCCACCGTGGTTTCCAGTGCTGAATCTGGGAACTTTCTGCTGTGTTGTTGGAACAAGTCTCCTTGCAAGACAGTGGCACTGATGAGGTGCTTGGTGAAAGAAAACCTCTCCTTGGCATGGCTCATGACGGTGTCACATACCTATGTGATAACATACAATTATAAAAAAGGTAAAGAATTAGGTCTTCACGTCTCACTACAATCAATGTTCTGAATAGCTAGCCTATATTGTGTAATAAACCAAAATGGTTAACTGTAATTATTCATAGATATCATATGACAATAAACATTTGAGTCTGGACTACTATATCAAGTGGTGAGCATCTTCATTAGTTTTTTTTGATGATGTCTTTGTTTCTCTCTGTTCCTCTGTGTCTCTGTGTGTCTGTTCCTCTGTGTGTCTCTGTGGGCCCTATCTTAGCCTGGCGCAAGTGCCATTTTTGCTATGTGCATAAGATAGCAAACGCGCTTGCGCTGGGTCTGTGCCACTGTGGGTGTGAGGTCTAAACATGAAGGCAAAAGGAAGGCGTGGCTGGGCACGTTTGCTATCTTGTGATCAGGGTAAAACGTGCTCGTGCCTTAGGGTCGTGTCTTGTGCTGATCAAAAGCGTAAGTGGAAGGCGGGAGGCGCAATGGATTTAATTTATTCAAGGTGTGTCCAAATCCAACTTTGCTGTCTTGTGCCAGGGGTGGGAGTGATATTTCGCCCTGCCCCACCCTTTGCGCCACCAGTGCAAAGCAGGATAGACCTATCAGACGTGCCCAAGTGCCCTCATTAATTCACAGGGGAGTTTAGGCCGAACTTGCAATAAACCAATCAGAAAGTCAGCTCTCATCACCTTTCAAGAGGCAGGTGCGCCAGCAGCGCAAGCGGAGGCAGCATGACGGCAGATTTACCAGGAGGAAACAAAGAGAAAAGATTTTCAAAGCAAGGAGACAGATCTCCTGGTTCCAGAAGAGAATGCGCAAGAGCACGCAATATATGGAGACAGCAGGACGTCTCCAAAACAGCTTCACGCCGAAATAGTTTATATACAATAATACAATAAATATGAACTGCAAATGTCATGCAGATATGTAACTGGTTATGTTTTAATCTGAAGCACCTTGAAACTGTGTTGTAATTTATAATTAATTATTAGCATCATCATCATTATTAATTTTACTGGCTGAGGAGCGGGGAGAGAGATGGTGAGAGGGGAGGCGAACAGATCCAGAGGCCGGGAAGCTTCCCGGTTCCGCTGGCACACCTGAGCCAGGTGGAGGAGCAGTTAAGCGGTGGTCTGTGCTCCTCCTTCTTCTCCTCTCCCACCTAATCCTCATCTCCTCCTCTCATCCTCCCTCCTCTGTCCCGCTGCGAAACAAGTTGTTCTGTTCTGAAGTTTGGAGTGTGCAAAATTACGCACGGATCTATCCAACCAGCTATGACAGAAGCACACATAACTTTTTTCTCTCAGGTTGGGCCGGACTCCTATGGTCAAATATAGTGTCTGTATATTTTGTATGTTATAGATCATAATTGTTCAATCATTGTTTTTCTGGATCATAACAAACAGGCAGACACACACTATAGCTGCTCCAGCTGTCATGCTGACTCATCCGATAAAGACAATCTTTAGGCTTTATAATTATAATTCTTTTCCTCATTAGTGAGTTCATCTTAAAAGAAGAAAAGTGATCTGTGATTGTAGAGACGTGTACACTTCAGCCAAGCGTGAGACACACGTGAAAGCTTTTAACTTCAATATTTACTTTTTATTGCTGATAGAAAATATGTTTGAATAACACTTAACTAATCGACACTCAAGTGGGAGGAAGAGAATGATCATAAATGAAGGTGTTTTGTGATTGTGAAGACGTGTGTGTGTTTCGGCCAAGCCCGCCAGGTGCTATCTTGTGCTGAAAAACCACAGACTTTGCGCTTCGACCAGGTTTTGGCTGGTCTAAAGCGCAAGCGCGTTTTACTCCAATGTGCTCAGCACAAGATAGCAAACACGCCGGGCCACGCCTTCATGTTTAGACCTCACACCCACAGCGGCACAGACCCAGCGCAAGCGCGTTTGCTATCTTACCCACATGGCAAAAATGGCACTTGCGCTGGCGTAAGATAGCAAAATCACTTGCGCTGGCGGCACAATGGCTCCACAATCACCAAACACCTTAATTTACATTAGTCTTTATTCTCCACAGGAGTGTCGATTAGTGAAGTGTCCTTTGAACATATCCACCAGCAATAAAGTGTGAATATTGAAGTTAATAGTGCAGGTATGTGTGTGTCTTGCCCTTGGCTGAGGTGCGCACCCTCATCTCCACAATCACCAAACACCTTTCATTTATGTTTAAAAGTCGTGCACTCGCGTGTGTGTCTTTGAAGTTAATCACACTAATAAGTACAACAGTACTATTATTATAATTATAAAGCCCAATAAATCTCAGCAGACCTGCAAACAGGATCACAACTGTCTGATAGTCTTTATCAGATGAGTCAGCATGACAGGTGGAGCAGCTGTAGTGTTTATGTCTGCGTGTTTGTTATGATCCAGAAAAACAATGTTTAAACAATTATGATCTATAACATAGAAAATATACAAGACATATTTATTATACATTATACATATATATTTGACCGCACAAGTCCGGCCCAACCTGAGAGAAAATGTTATGTGTGCTTCTATCATAGCTAGTTGGATATATCTGCGTAATTTTGTGCACTTCAAACTTAGGAAACTCTCTCTGATTATTTCACAGCGGCTCAGAGGAGCGAGGATGGGAGGAGGAGATGATGATTAGGTGGGAGAGGAGAAGAAGAAGGAGCACAGACAGCCGCGTATCTGTGCCTTCACCTGGCTCAGGTGGGCCAGTGGAACCAGGAAGCTTTGCAGCTAGACTGGATTGGTTCGCCTCCCCTCTCTACTGCACCATCTCTCTCCCCCGATCCTCAGCCAGCAAAGTTAATAATGATGATGATTATAACAATTAATTATGAAATATAACATACTTTCAACGTGCTTCAGGTTAAAATATAACCAGTTACATATCTGCATGACATTTGCGGTTCATTTGTTGTAAAGTTTCTTGCAGGCGTTACTGTAAAGTAAACTATTTCGGCGTGAAGCTGTTTTGGAGACGTCCTGCTATCTCCATATATCGTGTTTTCACTTCTCTTACCAGGAGATCTGTCTCCTCACTTTAAAAATCTTTTCTCTTTGTTTCTTCCTGGTAAATCCACCGTCATGCTGCCTCCGCTTGCGCTGCTGGCGCACCTGCCTCTCAAAGGTGATAAGAGCTGACTTTCTGATTGGTTTATTGCATGTTCGGCCTAAACTCGCCTGTGAATTAATGAGGGCACTTGGGCACGTCTGATAGGTCTATCCCGCTTTGCGCTGGTGGCGCAAAGGGTGGGACAGGGCAAAATATCACTCCCGCCCCTGGCACAAGACAACAAGGTTGGATTTGGACACACCTTGAATAAATTAAATCCTTTGCACCTCCCGGCTTCCACTTACGCTTTCGATCAGCACAAGACACGACCCTAAGGCACGAGCTCAAGATAGGGCCCTGTGTTTCTCTGTATCTCTGTGTGTGTAAGCAAGTGCTGACCTCCAGTGCCAAATGGTGCTGCGTGTCTTCTCCCAATGTTCTCCGTTTCTTTGTGGGTGGCTCCTGAACAGGTCCCCTGTACTCCTCATCCTCAGCCAGATTAGGAACAGCTTCCCTGATCCAATACATAAGTTTTATGAATCAGTTGTGAAAACCGATTAGGGATATATTAACCAAACCCAAGGTTGTTATAATTACTAGCAATTATATTTCATCTAAATTTCACATTAATTAATTATTTGAATAAGATGACATACAAGCATTTAAGGCTACACATAATTTATGCAGAGAATTAACAATTAGGCTAGGCTACATAATAATGCATTTAACATACCTGATAGCCTGCATGCGATTCATGAATGTCTGGGTGATTCCTGCGATGTAGACAGCATCGATGTTCCTCTTCTGGAGCTGATTATACAGCATGTCCACATGTGGCATGATCTTATGGAACAAGGCTAGGAAAAAACACAAAGCTTCATCTTCCAGCATTCTCACATAGCCTCCAGCCTCTCTCTTCGTAGGGCTATCAAACGCTTCACTGTTCCAGATGGTCTGAAAACACTTCACCAGATCATTCTTGTGCTCATAGACTGTGTTGACTGCACCACTGTTGAAGTTCCAACGTGTTAACGATGCACTTGGAAGTCGGTGCGCCACCACCTCATCTAGCACTGCAGTTCTCTTGCTCGCTTTTGAGAAAAAAGAAGCAAATTCCCCCATGTCAGTAAAAAAGTGAATGATCTGAGGGATGTGGGAAGTTGCCTGCTGCATTACCAGCTTTAACTGATGGGCATGACAGTGAATGTAGTGAGCGTTTGCATAGATGTCCTGTACCTTTCGCTACACTCCTCCAGTGGCACCCCTCATTACCGCAGCCCCATCATATGCCTGGGCCATCAACTTTTTTTCTTGTCCCTCGGGAAGGATGCTGTGCAGCCTCTCCAATAAGGCACTGGCTATTGAATCCGCACAGCTGTTGGGTAGCTTGATGATTTCATAGAACCGCTCCTGTATATTGTTGCGTCCATCAATGTACCTTAGTACCAGGACTAGCTGACAGTGTGTGGAAATGTCAGTAGTTTCATCAGCCTGGATTGCTAAAAACTCAGCTGTCTTTACTTCATCTATGATCTGTTCTCTCAGAATTGCCAGCATACAGTCCAGGAGCTTGTTCTGAACTGTCTTCGAGGTGCCTTTAAATACGGTCGCATTTTCAAGGTGCTCCCTCAAGTCCCAATCAATGGATGCCATTAAGTTGACTAAACCTCTGAATATCCCGGTTTTGTCTGAGGAATCCCTTTCATCATGTCCCCGCATTGCTAATTCAAAAGCACCACAAAATTTTACATTTATTTTGGATAAAATATTACGGTTTTTATCTACCTCTTCATTGTGCCTTCTTACAGCAATGCGGTCCCCATCATCTAGCTGCGTTGCTATGCTAATCTTTCCGAGCACAGCTAGCTTTATGCAGTTTTCCATGTGAATTTTGGACCTCTCATGCTTCTTGATCCGTTCAGAGAGGTGCTTTAAGTCAGTTAGTCCAGTCTTTGTCCAAGTTGAATCACATTTGTCACTTCTGAAGAGGATACAGGGGAAACAGAAAAGTGCATTGGCTGCTCCACAACCTGCCAGCCACGTCTTACGGTTCAACCAGCTCAGACAAAAACTCTGTTTGTACAATTTATCTTTCTCCTTGGTTTGCTGGGAAATGTTCATTTCAGGTTTGTCGGGTCCCAGCTCCTTAACGAGAAGTTTTTCCTCCGTCGTCCGTCTCGCAAAAGGGTACATTAATAATTTCACCGAATTTGGTGGAAGCTGTGCTTGAACTCCAGTTGTCACTGCCATCGCCATCGCCATCGCCATCATCTCTCTTCCTTGTCACCATAGTTTTTATTCTCCCACTGTAGGACAGAGTCTGGGAGTCGCACTACAAAAAAAACCTATCACTGGCTCCTCACGTAGCTCTAGCAATCATAAACCTTCACACATTTTACGTAGCAGTTGGGGCTACATTTCCAGCGCCCCACCGGCATTAAATTTGGTGACATTGATAGGCCAATTATTAATAATTTTTCCCTAGCAACCATTGGCTACTTAGCTGCAGGTCAGGGGCACTTTGCCGAGCGCCCCGTGAGAGAATGATACACTGTAGGTCAGTCTAATCAGAGGCATGCAACTAATTGTGATCACACCAAAATCTAATTAAAGGCCCTGTCAACCATAATATCCACTCAAAAAAAAAAAAAAAAAAAGTGACTGTTGACGGTATTACACTAGTCTTTATCACTTGATTAAAGGCAGGTGTAATCATTCCCACAAAACAAAACAAAAAATCAGGTATGAAATTCAAAACAAAGTTTGAGCTCATTAAATCTGTCACCAGGAAGTGCATGATTACTCAAGCTCAGTGTGAAAAAGACACATTTGAAACATTTGGATGAAGAAGGTCACAAAGCTAGCTCGTCAAAACTGCAGTTTGTCCAACAACAAGTGACATTTTTGGGTCATGTGATGACATGTGAGGGCAAATCCCTCTCCCAAAAAAGAGTAAAAGCATTTTAAAACATTTTCAAACTAAATCATAAAGAAACACGTTATGCCTTTTGTGTTCCTGTTGCAGGCCCTTCATTCCCACTGGTATTTTCACTGGTGTCCTCAAGGCCCCCCTGAGTGCAATTGCACCTGGGTGAGGCCTAGAAGCACATAGTAAAGTGACATGGACTGCTGATGCAGGGTAAACATTTGTTGACTTAAAACTTGTCCTTCGGAAGACTCTGACGACTCCAACTCTTGGGTTACCAGATCCAAACCGACCTTTCGCTCAGACTGTAGACAAAGAGTGTTGAGTGTTACTCCAGGACCACGGAGACAGACAGAGACCTGTAGCCTACTTTTCAGCTAAACTACAGGAATTCCTACTTTTAAAGGTGACTGTAAACTAATTCTGCTCTCGTATGTCTCCGCCAGTCCCACCAATCTTACGTTGTTTCTTTTGCAATGATTCTCCAGGATTTGCACACGGTCCCAGAGCATATCCACCTTTTTCCCCATGGTACCGGTGTTTGTCACAAGGCCCTCAGTCGTGTCCTCCAGCTGGGAGATTCGCTCCTCCGCCTCCTCCACTCGTACCTGTAGCCCGCTGACAGAGTTTTTCAGCTCGGTGGTGGTTTCTTTGATGGTCACTACATCAGCAGCTACTTCCGTCAGTTTAGTACTCAGTTTGGTTATTTCAGCAAAGATTTTTTCGATACTTATTTTCTGTTCTGCAGCTTCGTCGGGAGACTTGTCCTCATTAGCAGCTAGCTTGTTCCGAGTAGCTATGTGGCCCATATCCTTAAAATATTTCGACGTTGTCGCCATTTCTCACCGCCAAAAATGTAGTCAAAGTACTAAGAACTTTTCTGGGATAAAGTCTATCAATATTTAGCTCAAGGTAGGCAAATAAATATGGATTAAACAATTAAATTAGTTGCGAGTGGTCTGAGCCCTCCTACAGTGCTGCCATCCTGCTCAGCGTACCCACGTGACTCCTCATTTTCATTTAGTTCTAGGGATAACCTAATCAGCATTTCTGTAAATGTGCCAGTGTTAGACAGACAGTTAGCTGGCTAAATTTCAACTGCAGGTGAGAAGTTTTGAAACCTATGAAGTGTATATTTTGGCCACTTGGGCTGTGTTGATTATATATATGACAGCCACCCCAAACTAGAGCTGTAACATGTAATTGGTTAATAGATAATTAATCAACTATCAAATTAATCACCAATAATTCTGATAATTGATTAATCACTTTGAGTAATTTTTTAAAGAAAAAAAGTCTCAATAGTCTGTTTTTAGTGTGAATATATTCAAATGTGAATATTTTCTGTTTTTTAGTCCTCTGTGACAGTAAACTGAATATATCTAGTTTGTGGACAAAAGAAGACATTTGAGGACGTCATCTTGGGCTTCAAGAAACGCTGATCAAGTGATTTTCACACTTTTTTTTGACATTTTATAGTCCAACCAACTGATTGATTAATCAATACATTAATTCTGAAATAATAAATTATGAAATATTAAAAATAATTGTAAGTAGCAGCACCACCCCAAACAAATGAAATAAATGTCATTAGTCCAGTAGTGGCACACTTAAAAGTTATCTTACCTTCTCTGCAATCAAGAGCACTAAACAGTAGAATGAAAACAGATTTTCAGGACAGGACTTGTGTATACAGCATTTTTATGACAATCAACCATAATCAAAATTCTTTGCTCACCTTAGTTTCCATTGTTTTCACTGGATGCGATTAGTGCATTGTCTTTCTGAGCCACAGCCAGATCTTGGGGTGAATCACTGGGACTCTGGTTCACTACCAGCCTATAAGGATCTGTCACTGCAGAAGGTGATGTGGTGATCAACCTCACCAGATTGTTGATGCATCCCAAAAAGACTGACCAACACTTTTAAATTCTCTTAGAGCTGCAAATTAGAGCTGCAAACCACGGCTGCAGACTCAAGAATGACTTGATGACACAATTTTAGAATTCAAGATCTAAACAACATTAGTGGATTCTGAAAAGGAATAGTGAACTTTGGTGGCTCACTCAGTTACAGCATGGTCTGCGACATGAATATGTTGTTGTCCATGTCGACAACTGTTTAGCTCATCTTGTTCAGATTGCTAATGTAGTCTACAGGCTTTCAGTACACATTGTATTTGAACTTGTTTATGTAATAAATTTGCATTGAACCATTGTAAAAAAGATATGTAGTGTTCATAAGCTGTTATGTGACAATTTTAAAGATTCTTTTTAAAGGTACACTTGTAGTTTTGGGAAAGAATTTTGAATCAAAAAAGAATATTCACGGATACATACATGACTGACTGAATTAATAATTAATTACAGAATAAACAAATTGTCCTCAAAGAGCATAATTTTCATATTGTTTCTTTTTTTTTGCAGGGACCCAACTTTCTGGCTTCAGACAGTGTTTTAGGGACCTCATTTCCCTCTTAGGATCCCTTATTTATTCAGTTATGAAAATATATCAATATTTGCGTTTGTAATACAAACGCAAATATTGATATATTTTCATTTTTCAAGAAATTTTTCAAGAAATTCAAACTCAGAAAAGTAATAATATTATTACTTTTCTGAGTTTGAATTTCTTTTCCAAAACTGCATAATGCGCCTTTATAGTTGCTAGGTTTACACTAAATGGTCAGAAGTATGCCACACAGTACCTTCATAACTGTTAAAAGGATGGTTCCTGTTATTCGAAGTGTGTTTGTATAGGGTACTTATCCATAGTCAGTGTATTGCCCACAGTAGATGTTAGTTGCCTGCTTCTGGTTTGGAGAAGCAGCAGGAGTACCGATGTAGATGAGCTAAACAGTATACTGCTTTAGACAGGGTTAGCAGCAAAATATTTTAACCACTTGAAAGTGTTCTTCCCAACAAAAAAGTATTTAACTTTATGCAATATTTCAAATATTTTCACTGCTTTACCTTCCTGTCAGCCAGCCTTTCCAACAGGATCTCACCTTTATACAAGCCAAATATCATATCTCCAAAGCCACCCGAGTCTTAGCAGAAGCACTACTTACTTAATACATGGTTGGTTTGGAGAGCGATATATATATATATATATATATATATATATATACATATGTATATATATATGTATATATATATATATATATATATATATATACATAAACACCTGAAAAATGTTATAAATTAGTTTTAATACAAATATGAAATATTGTAGTTAAAGGTATAGTTTTTGCACACTTTCCTGATATTGTTAGTTACATGACGTTGATAGATACTTTATTTTAAACCAGATTTCCAGAGGCTTTGAGTTGCTACACGGTTTACAGATGGCCAAATGTGTTTCTCTGCAATTATAATGTTTTTTTAGGATAAAAAAAGAAATAAAAAATTACTGAAACTGACTGCCTCACTTTTTTGAGTACATTTCTCAGCACTCTTCCTTTATACATAAATAATATTGTATGACACAGAAAAACATCTTCTTTTTTAAGTTTTAAGTTAGTGCTTTTGAGTTACGGATAGTTAAGAGGGCTTACTGAACATGAAATGATGGGTTTTTATTAGGCCTGTCACAGTACGTAACAGCCAATGAAATACAAGTAATTTTTCCAACAACCAATCAAAGTACAGATGTGTTTTTTTTTGACAGCCAATCAGAATATAGGGAGATTTTACAACAGCCAATCACAATACAGGGGGATTTTCCAGCAACCAATCAGAATAAAGAGGTATTTCTCAACAGCCAATCACATTACAGTGGGATTTTCCAACAGCCAATCACAATAAAGGGGGATTTTCCAATAGCCAATCAGAATAAAGAGGTATTTCTCAACAGCCAATCACATTACAGTGGGATTTTATAACAGCCAATCACAATACAGGGGGATTTTCCAGCAACCAATCAGAATGAAGAGGTATTTCTCAACAGCCAATCACATTACAGTGGGATTTTCCAACAGCCAATCAGAATACAGGGGGATTTTCCAATAGCCAATCAGAATACAGGGGGATTTTACAACAGCCAATCACAAAACAGGGTGATTTTCAAACAGCCAATCAGAATACAGGGGAATTTTACAACAGCCAATCACAATGCAGTGGGATTTTCCAACAGCCAATCACAGCACAGATGTTTTTCATGACAGCCAGTCACAATATGGGGTCATTTTCAATCAACCAATCAGAATGCAGGGTTTTTTTGCAACAGCCAATCAGAATATAGGGGCATTTTACAACAGCCAGTTACAATACAGGGGGATTTTCCAACAGCCAATTAGAATACAGGGGGATTTTCCAGCAACCAATCAGAATAAAGAGGTACTTCTCAACAGCTAATCACATTACAGTGGGATTTTCCAACAGCCAATTACAATACAGGGGGATTTTACAACAGCCAATCAGAATACAGGGGGATTTTCCAACAGCCAATCACAGTGCAGTGGGATTTTCCAACAGCCAATCACAATGCAGGGGGATTTTCCAACAGCCAATCACAGTGCAGTGGGATTTTCCAACAGCCAATCACAATGCAGGGGGATTTTACAACAACCAATCACATTACAGTGGGATTTTCAAACAGCCAATCAGAATGTAGGGGGATTTTGCAACAGCCAATCAGAATACAGAGGGATTTTCAAACAGCCAATCAGAATACAGGGGAATTTTCCAGTAACCAATCAGAATAAAGAGGTATTTCTCAACAGCCAATCAGAATACAGGGGGGTTTTCCAATAGCCAATCAGAATACAGGAGGATTTTACAACAGCCAATCACAAAACAGGGTGATTTTCAAACAACCAATCAGAATACAGGGGAATTTTACAACAGCCAATCACAATGCAGTGGGATTTTACAACAGCCAATCACAGCACAGGGTGATTTTCCAACAGCCAATCAGAATGCAGGGGAATTTTACAACAGCCAATCACAATACAGGGGGATTTTACAATAGCCAATCACAGAACAGATGTTTTTCATGACATCCAATCACAATACAAGGTCATTTTCAAACAGCCAATCTGAATAAAGGGGGATTTTGCAACAGCTAATCACAGCACAGATGTTCTTCATGACAGCCAATCACAACAAAGGGGTATTTTCAAACAAACACTCACAACACAGGGAGATTTTACAATATATACAATTTTACAATATATGATTATCAAAGTTCATAGATTGTTTAATGTGTATGTTATTTAGGAGGTGTGTCAAAAAGTAACAGGACTTAGTGTGCTGTGTGAGCTATGAGTCGGGTAGGGATTAGCGGGTTGTGTCAGTTTGTGACAGATTTTTCCTCAGCCGGACCAGAAACTTCAGGTTGGTTCATTGCTCTGTGCCCATCACTTGACGGCCTGAAATTAAAGAAAAAAGGTCATATATTTGTATACAATATAATTGATATGAGTATGCAGTTATCAGTATGACTATTTCTATCATTGTATATGATGGAATATTAGAATGTCAGTATCAATATATAAAAATGCACAGTAACAAAAATCAAGTAGGGCAAGAACATCCTCTGAATTAAAATTGAATTCAAATATAAAAAATAATTCAGAGGATTATCTTCTGCCTCCTCAAACCTAATGTACCCCAGTGTGGGGGCTGGATTTGTTTTTAGAGTGGCAGTGTGAAAATATTTTAAATGTATGGCAAACAGGTTCTGGTAAGGATGGAATGTAAGGTTTATGCCACAGGTAACCTAAATTAACAGCATTGGGAAATACCCAAATCATTTTTTTATGTTTCTGTAATGGTTAATACACCAGTATGTAGAGGGAATTTAACCGAAATATTTCTAATGCTAAAATGTAATTATTATTGTTATCCATGAATTTTCAAATTTACTGTTTACAAAAAAACCCAGAAAACATAGTAAAGCACATTATTATTTCTTGATTAAGATGTCAAATTATAGTTATTTACTTGCATTCCTGAACAGAAAAAAATGTTTTAGTGGTTGAATGCTATGCTTGATTAATTTCTGACTTCTCAGAGAAGCCCAGTGAGCCAGCTCAAATTTGGGTACAAAAAGGTGAATTCAGTTTGAAATTCCTCATTCCTGTTCACAATGGTAAAACGTCGAGAGTGCAGTGAAAATCAAAGAGTACACATTAAAACACTTCATGATGCTGGATGATCTCTGAGACAAATAGGGAAAGACATGGAGTCAATTGCTTCTGTGCTCAAAAAGTTACATTCAGTCACCCAAAAATGTATCTGTTTCACAAATGAATCACCATAGTTCACGTTCATGTAATTTATGTTTGGAGCAGACAAATCCACATGATCCTGTTTATTTATTTATTTATTTTTTGGTTTGATTTTTGCTGTTACAAATACCCATTTTTGGTAAACTGAAGAATAACGACAAAAAATTAGAAGATAGTTGTGTCCTCAACTTATTTCCACGATCCAATACAAAAGTATCAGAACTGATCAATATTAGTATGCTCAAAATAATATAATTGATTTCAATGCATTGCTGTTTCTTATTAAATTCTCTCACCCCTTTTTTTTCTTTTTCTCACAAGATAATCAAAATTAATTAGTACAGAGGAATTCTCTACTCTTCTACGCATGCTTTTTGGAGTCTTACTTCACACAATATAATTATTACCCAGTAATGATTTTTC
Organism: Lutjanus erythropterus; assembly: GCF_056507025.1. Taxonomy (NCBI): domain Eukaryota; kingdom Metazoa; phylum Chordata; class Actinopteri; order Lutjaniformes; family Lutjanidae; genus Lutjanus; species Lutjanus erythropterus. Next base: position 37,018,959 of record NC_139333.1, on the reverse strand, counting down.
CATACACTATTGTGGATTTAGTAAACACTGAGTCTTACTTTGCACAATACGACAATTAACCAGTGATAATTTTTCCCATACAGTATTGTGGTCTTAGTAAACTCTTAAGTTGGACTCGTCAGTGCACCTCCAGGTTTCTACTAAACCTTGGTTAAAAACTGTCGGGACTCTTTCCCATCTCAACTCTTATATCTTGACATCTTTAGTAACCTGATTTTCCCCAGTTTTTTATTTTTCTAAAAATCAATTAAATAAATTTTCAGATTCTCACCAATCAGAATTGTTGAATCGCAGCGCTGAGTGAGTCTGGTCTCGGGTCTAAGGCCCTCCTTCTCACCCGTCTTTGTGGGGAGGTTGAGGTTGAAGGGAATATCTCCTCAGGGTGTGCACTACCACTGTCGACCCTGAGTCCAGAAACCCTCACACAAGCGATCCCACTTTTGACACCAAATTGTAAATTGAAAATCTGAAAATTAAGACCATGACCCCATGACCAAGATTGTCTTTATGGTGTTTTAATCGAGCTTTGCAAAGGATCAGTACACAGTCACACTCAAAGTGTAAAAGGAACTGATAATCAAGTTTTAAACAGTTTGTAGACTGCTCAGCAGTGCAGTCAAGAGTACAATTATTGAAAAGTCATTCATCGGTAGATGTGTTCTGAACATGTGCCTCCTTGAACCTGCTGTAAGTGCCAGTGGGGGACAGGTACTTGCTTCTGATAGCAGTGATGATCCAGCTTGGCAGCACTCTTCTGTTACCACAAACAAGACGTTCTCCTCTGACAGCCCACTCCAGCACCACATGATAGGCTACAAGTCTGTCCTGGCTGGACGAAAGGAAAGGGTTAAGATGATTTAGAAATGTCTGAGGGCAAACTAATGCATGCAACAGAAAAGGTGCATCTGTCAAACAATTCTAGGTACAGATATTACATGCATGAAGACATATTATTTATACTTACTCAATGGATAGTTGACAACAGTGACCAGTTTGGTGAATAATTTTCCCACCACAGTGGTTACACAGCGTTGGGTAATTTCTCTATCATCCCTGGACACATCAAGACCATAAATACTGGGCAACAGGTCCCACTCGTTACAACGCAGACATTCTTCCTCTGTGGGCATAGAGTCACAGCATTTACAGGAGCACAACCAGTCTTCACAGATTCACAGACATGCAGCAGCTGCTTCACCCTCACCTGCCCGTTGCCCCTCTCTCTCTATCCTCATCCGCTCTTTGTTTGTAGGAACTCAAACTCCTCATCCGTATACTCGGGCTCAAATAAGTACTGGCAGCCACTGAAATCAAAGGTCTCATCTACATTCTCCAAATCAGGTAAATATTTAGCCATGACACTTCAATCGGCCTAGTAAACTCTCACCTGTACTATGGGACAACCAACTGACTTTTACAAGTCATGGCTCCTGTTTTCTTCCAGTAACAAGCAAAGATCCCGTGAGATTTTGTCACACACAGCCCGGAGCAAGTGAAGGGTAAGACAGACGCTTCGCATGCTGTTGACAGAGATAAAACTGGCAATCTGAGCAGGTCTGTGGTGAAAAAAAGCACTTTCAATGCAAGAACTTGTACGGGACACATTTGTCCAATGTATACTGTTGTACTTATTTCGCAGCTGCCAGCTGCATCTGCTTTCCTCAATACTGGACCAATTTCAAAACGAGCTGTCTCAATCAAGGCCAAGGTTGAAAATTTCCAAAGTTGTCCTTTAATACTCACTCATAATTACACCATGTCTTGATGGAGACTACATTCTATGAAATTTTCTGACCATTCTATGGCCATTATCACTAAAGGCTAAAACACACCGGGCCACGCTGCATCACTCTCGTCCAAGACAGTGTGCTTGGAATATATCTCGACCTCAGCATCTCTGACCCTCCATCTTTGCCATCAAGCTAGCGTGTGTTGTGAGACTGAGCTCCTGTCTGTGCAGGAGAGCAGAGGCAGTGGTCTGAAGAAGTGTCTGTGTGTTAAAGTGATAGTTCACCCAAAAATGAAATTCCACTCATGCCATTTACACCATGTTTTTAGCCTAAACAGGGCTGTACAGTGCGACAATTTTCGTCGCATTTGCTACTAAAAATCATTCTGTGCGAAGAGAAATACGTGTCCACTCGCACAAGTGTGAAGGAGTTGCGCTGGTATCATGTCTAAAAAAAAATAGTAGGGAAAACAAGGCTATAGGCCACATACGGCCCGCGAGATAATTTCACGTGTCTGTTATGAATGGCCCATCGGTAAATAGCACTCCCACCACTCATACTACAAGTCCCACAATGCACTGCGTCAGCTGCCGCGCAACTCGAGAAATAAATCAGCTCGCAGTTGCGAAGACGCAGGTCAATATGTTCATCTGTACCTGATGGGCTGATGGGTTTGTAATATTATTATATGAGCATATTTCTATGCCAAATGCAGTGTCATTGAGGGTTTGCATGATTAAAGTGTGCGATATCTTGTGTGCAGACAAAAAGCAAGCATTTTCAAATGTAACCCCCACCTGGATATGTGAGCTGAAATATTCTGAGCTGAAATATTCTCGTTTTCTTTTGTTATTGTTGAAGAAAAAAAATATTTTAAATCTTATTTATTTTATTGAGGAAAAAGTTGTTGCAGTCTGGCTGTTCAAATTCATATTTCTGAGTAAAACATAGTCAGTTTTAGACAGTTTAATAAATGTTAATCCTGTTTGGCCCGCGACTAAGACTGTGTTTTAAATTTTGGCCCTTTCTGTGTTTGAGTTTGACACCCCTGCTATAGGCTGTCTCTTGTCCTATACGTCAGTTGTTGTAGCAATGCTTCACGGGAGTTGTAGTTCTAAGTGTGTACGGTCCTTCTCAATCCGAATACAAAAGAACTACATTTCCGGGTAAACAAACCAAAAAAGCACTGTTTTGTAAATATTGTGTGGCAGCAGGTGAACTGATGGCAGGGAATACGCCATACATCACAGGGAGTACAATCTTTAAACGTGACAACGTTTATAAACACAGTATTACAAAGCGACACATCGCCTGTAGAGATGCTCACCTCGCCTCAAGTCAAGTTTTTTTGTAACATATTGTTCTGTTTTGAGTGTTCAATTTGAATGTTCAAGTACGTAAAATAAATAAGAATTGAAAGATCTGCTGCTGATTTAAAAATAATTTCAGTGGAAACGGGGAAAAAAAGTGGAAATAGTGTTACTGCAGTATTTTATCACTAAGAAATAACAAGATTTGTATGCATAGGCCTATGATGATTAAATGGCAGATTTTAGTGTTGAACAGTAAAAATGACTAATTTTACTATTTTTCTCAAAGATGAAACCCTAACATTACAGAATGCATGATTATAATCAGCAACTTTGAGATAAAAAAAATGTGGTTTGAATGGGAGTTAATTGTCCTTAACGTCTAAATCTGATGCTACACAAAAAGTAATAATGCATCAAAGTCAATATTTTGGTTAATCCTTGACATATCCAAGACTGATAAAAAAAAAATGCCCCAGCCACCCAACATTTGTTGTATGGAAAATATCTAAATTTCTTTGCTTTTTTTCATAAATAATAACAGTGATATCGAGTAATCAAACAGGCATTTAAAGGGTTAAACTTCTCAAAATGATTGAATGTTTAGTTTTGGGGGCAGGACTGAAGTTGTTTGAGAGATTTATGCAGAAAAAAGTAGAAAAAATATGAATCTGTACTTTTTTTAATGTAGTTTTTATGGAGGTGGACATTTTTGTCCTTAACAACCAATTAGGATGGAAATTAAGACGAAGCCGGGGGTTAACATCTGATCAGTATCGAATTTAGCCATTAAACACGTTAACTAACTGTCCAACTGTGTGTGCTACTAAATTTTTCTTTGTGCTATTAAAATTTTTTAACTTGCTAGCACCAGTGCTACCACCTAAAAAAGTAAGTGTACAGCCCTGCTAAATGTCATCTGTAGCCTTTCAGGTCCAAATGCTCTGTAGTCATGGTAATGGGGTCCTTTGACGAGAGGGTCCTGAAAGGACAGATGGACCACGCTCATTCCAGCCCAGGTGCCCCACTCCCAAAGCAAAAAAGCTACGAAGATCTAGAGAGGGACAGCAGAGAGGAGGGAGGGAGGGGGATCGTGTGTGAAGTGCCGACTGATAGAAAACTTTTTTGATGATAAATCCTGATGGTACTGAACAGTTATCTGATTAAAATATCTGTCTGAAACAGACAGATGCTCGGCTACTCTATGAAATGTTTGTCACTTCACTGCATTATTCTGAAGCCTGCAGTGTGTTTTGGCCTTTGGGAAAAAAGTGTATAGTTTTTTTTAAGGCTGCCTCAAGGGTTAAAGGGATATTTTTCAAGTGTTTAAAGTGTAATTCAAATGAAACTTTATTAAATCAAATACATTAACCTAAATGACAAATATGCCCAGAAACCCTCAGAGGCACTGCATTTGGCATTAAAATACATGCTCAAATAATTACATGACAAACCCAAGTCCATCAGGCACAGATGAGCATACTGACCTGCTCAATTTAACATTAAGGCCAAAACGCACTAAAAACTTCAATAGTTAAGTCAATTGAGGCTTCTAATAGCGCACTGCACTGTAGCGATACTAATTTCAAACAAGGTAAACTTCCAGCTCTCCTCACAGATCAACGATAAAGAAGGGCACTACTTAATGGTCAAAGGTTTAATTGACCACAAACAAGTTACATTATTGAATGTTTATAGACCACCAGGAAATAATAAACAGCTGATCAAAAAAGTTTTTAATCTTATATCTGGTGTGTGATATAGTGTCAGGTGTGTTGGTATGTGGGGGAGACTGGAATATCCAACTTTATCCCTCCATGGACTCCTCAAACAAAACAAAACAAAAAAATAATAAGACCTGAAGCAGTATACATCAAAAAATTGCTTAAATAATTTGGTATGGTACATGTGTGGAGGGAGCTACACCCACTTGATAGATGCTTTACTTTTTTTTTCTCATGCTCATTCTGTATATTCAAGAATTGATTATTTTTTTTATGTTTAATTCAGATCACCACAGGATTACCAAATGTAACATTGGGGTAAGGGGCATCTCTGATCATGCAGGGGTATATTTAACACTGCATTTTGACAGCAAGCCCAAAGACACATTGTGGAGATTAAACACTAATCTTTTGAATGATCCTCAATGTCAAAAATACAAAAAGGGAGAATTTCAAGAATACATGACCCATAATGACAATGGCACAGTGTCTCCCAGTACACTGTGGGACGCTGCAAAAGCTGTTATAAGAGGTAAACTTATCATGTGGTCAGCTCAGAAGAAGAAGGAAAAAGAGAAACAAGGATTTGACTGAAAACTTAAAGTCTTTGGAGAATAAACACCCATTGGAATGGTATTAAACCTTTAGAGAGATTATAATACCAGTTCTTAAGGAATGTTTTAATTATGTTCTTCGAGGGGGGGAGACTCCATCGTCCTGGACACAAGCAGTAATTTTAGTAATTCCTAACACGGGTTAAGATAAGTCTAGTAGTAGAATTTATTGATTTATAATGTTAAACACTGTCCGAAAAAAATACTGTATGTATTAAGAGCCATTTGAAGATGTTAATCACAGTCTACAATCGCAAAATCGTACTTTAAATACCGCTGAAATGCGCGTTATTTTGCGCTGTGCAATACAAGCCTCACACATTGCTGTACAAAACATGACAACGACTCACTAAACGCTTCACCTTTTCAGACCAGAGGGTCACAGTGTCTGCGGGTAAAGGACCCAGAGCTAATGTTAGCTGCCAGCCTGACACACAATGTGGCTAATGTTAGTAATGCTAGCAGCAGCAGTTTGGCAGATTTATGTCCGTGTAAGTTCTTAATGTGGGCACATTTCTCCAGTCGAGTGAATACATATCAGCTTATTCTGTCACAGTTTTACATTCATCTGTCCGACTTTGCAACTCTGGATGTTTATATCAGCAAACATCCCCAAACATCATCCAGACTTCTTCAGGTTTCTTCTTTTGTTTTTTTTTTTCTCACTGCTAAGCATTACTACAGCAAACTGTTGCATGAAGTCAGCCTCTGTTTTGTTTACATCTGCCTACCATCACAAGAGATTGCGCTTCCTCTGGTATATAAACTTGATAAGACTGAGGCTAAGAGTGACCCGGAGCACTTTTGAAGAAAATGTAAAAGATTTCATTGCCAGTGATTTATTATGAATGTACAATTCAATTTTCCAAAAATGTTTTTGTATACTGCCGATTACAGGTCTTACTAAGAAAGAAAATTTGAATTAGCAAAGGTCAGACTTTAAATAGAATGGAACTGGCCATGGACACTGCAATCTATACAATTCTAATCATACAGTTGGTCTAATAATGTTGGTTGGTTAATGGTTTAATAATTTGTGTATCAATTACTTTGTGGTTGATCAGGTTAATTATCAGCTAATTATTGTCATTTTCTAACTGCAGTATGCAATAAATGGTTGCCCTTTGTGTGTGTTTACCTGTCACTCACTACTGAAAGTACACAACACAATAAAAACCCGATATTTTTTATAATGGTGAAATATAAAATGAGTTTTTACGTTGTCTGATTGACTGCATTTATTTAGTGGTTTGATTAATGGTTTAAGGTTACGGGCTGTTTCCCAGAGTTGGGACAACCTTAAGGGAGACCTTGAAATACAACTTACGATGCACGTAGCGCTACGAAGGCTCTGGGAAACGGGGCCCAGGTCTGACAAAGAAAGAACCAATACTTTTATAGTCATACTCCTATTACGCTATACCACATGGAAGCAGCTTACCTTAATAGTGATAACGCACTTGCCACTCTGTATTTTACACCCAGCAGCAAAGTCTTGTAACACCAGTATACACACTGAGTGTTAAAGTGAAAAACATGGTGACACAAAACACTGCATGCCAAAAACATAATATAGGACAAGCAATTGTATAATTACTCTGGAATAAAAAATAAAAAAAAAACATTCAAAAACCACAGAGAAATAACCACTGGCAAAGGACAATCCCATCGTTACTTTGTGATCATCTCATGAAATCTTTGAATTGATACAACAAAGTACGTAGTAATTTCTGTGGTACTGGATCTTTTGTTTGTTCTGTTTTGTTATATGATTTTGTCTTTTATGTGATGCAGAACAGAAATTAGCTGTAAACCAGTTTTAAGTGAGTCAGAGCTGTTTAATTCTGATTTTATTACGTTATTTTTAATCTTTTCCTGCAAAATAATAAATGAAATAAAAGTGAAAAATGTTGTGTGTTATTGTAAGTTTTAATGCTTTCACAAAGTAATAAAACTATTTGTGCAGCATCATGCATGATGTACATGAGATAAGTACAACATTGACTTTGATGCATTATTAGTTTTTGTGCACCATCACATTTGAACTTTTTCTCCCTTTCATACTGTTGGTGGATGAAATTTCCCCATTGACTTCCATTATAACCACATTTTTTGATCGCACAGCCATTACAGTATAAAAAGATGCATTCTGGTCTGTAGGGAAGAGGTCAAATTAGTCATTTTTAATTGTTGACCACCTCATGACACAATTCACCCACTATAGGCCTATGAATGAAATGCTGGTCATAAAGCAAGTATGAAAAAAATTCTAAATGCTTCAGTAATACTAGTTTTCATTTTCCCTGAAAAAACAAAACTCAGAAAACCAAATGCATATTGAGGGTGCATGGTTGGTTTTCTGTTTCATTTTGTTGGTGTCGGTGACACTGCTTATAAAATTGGCATTTAAAATCTTAAAATTCTAAAAATATTTAAATATTTAGTAGTTTTGACCAGCAGTGAGGCTAATTAACATATTTATGCAAAAAAAGTTGAAAAAATATTTATCTGATATATTTTTACAGCGGTTTTTGTTAGTGGCTGTTTTCAGCCACCAACAGTAATTCCAACGGTACTGAAACAGAGTTTATTCCAGATAGATTTTCCTTTTCTAACCACCCAGCGTTCATTGAATATAATTTACTCTACTAAGTTGCCTTACTTGGCAGTTATCTCCCTGGATGCCCAACAGGCATTTGATCAAATTGAATGGAAGTACATGTTTGCTACTATTCTTGCCCCAAATCCTCCATTTTGACTAATCATGACAGGTCTCCCCCAGGCAGGGTTGCTGCCTCTCCCCAATGCTCTTTGCGCTGACTCTCGAGCCTCTGGCCATTTCTATTAGAGCCAGTCCCCAAATCACTGGTATAAGTTGCGGCACATCTCATTGTACCATTGGTCTGTACGCAGGTGATATAATCTTGTCTCTAAACCCAGAAAGCTGTCAAAAGCTGTTTATTATATCAAAAAGGGGAAACAGGGATGTTTTTAGATCTTTTAGTGTTAACTGGGGAAAAAGTTTGGTCATGCCCTTCTCTCATGGTCTCGACGCTGGCTTTCTCGGCAATCTACCCTTCAGACTTTCCACTGAACACCTTGTGTATCTCGGGATTAATATCACTAGAAACCCTAAATTTCTTTTTAAACTTAATTTTTTGGATTTGGGGACTAAAACTATGATAGATAAATGGAAATTTCTCGTTCTTTCTTTAATCGGATGCATTAATATTATTAGGATGCTAGTACTCCCCAAATTTATTTCTCTCTTTCAACATGTCCCGATTTTTCTTACATCTTCGTTCTTTAAAATATGCCCTTCATTTGGGCTAACGAAGGTGGCCAGGGCCTTCTTGTCTTCCAACATTATTACTGGGCCTGCAATGCCAGATCATGGGTTTTCTCATCATTCTGCTGCTAGACAGAAGAGCAGTGTCTGTATCAGATGGCCTGAGATTGAGTCTTGTAATGCAGTCTTACTCACTGGAGCCTCTTTAATGGCCTTTTTATTTTCACAGCCAAATCCACCTATCAAATGTCTAAAGGATGACTTTATTTTTTTTTATATTATTCAGTTTAAAGTCATTCATTCTGTCTCTTCTACTTGTGATAAGTGTAAGTCAGGTGATGGTGAGGAAGTGTTGAGTATAGAGAAAAAGATTTTTTTATTAATCTAATATTACTACTGTGTAAATTCCATATTCATGAATGTAAACTTAAAACCTGTCTTGTTTTTATTTCTGCCAGCAAAAAATAAAAACTGCTCTCTTTACCCATTTTTCTTTTTTGGTTTAAAAAAAAAAAAAAAAAAAGCACTCACTTAAAGGCATACTCCCTCTTGTGGCATGGATTGGCAACAACTCAGGGTTTCATGTGTGCAATGTCTGAATACACCTATGAATTACTGGTAGAAAATTAATTATTGATTTTTCAGGGAGTAAAGCAATACGTTTTTGAGTTCACGGGATATTACAATCTTAAAATATTAATTCTGTATCTGCTTTTGACTAAAATCCAATGAATACTATGTCCTACTGGCTTTATTTTTTAATATACGGTTACTTTCACATTTTGCATAAATGATTTGCAGCAGCATTTCTCATCTTTCTTATAAAACCCAAACTTATTCTACACTTGAGTCTTATGAAAGTTTGGTGATGCGACGCGGTACAATGTCAATTCTGTCACTGTTTTCAGCACCGTCTGTTATGAGCAAATGAAGAGGAGCCACAGGAGAGGGAGGAGGGAGCGCTTGTTTTTGTGAGTGAAAAAGCACAGAGCCACGAGTCTGACCCACAGAGACGTCATGTCACTGTGAGAACAGGTAACACAGAGCATCACTGTTCCTCCACACTAATCAAAACCACACCACTCTTCAAATGAAACAGAGCAGCAGATCATCTTACTGCAAAAATACTGATATTTTAAACAGTTCCAAAGTTTCTCATTTATCTCACTTACACATGAGACTCATAATAAGATATAAACATCACTGTAAAGTCTCCCTCTCTGTCTCTACTGTTACTATATTTAGTAAAACTATCAGGATTTTTTGGCAACTAACAGTACTCTACAAACATAGCATTAATTGAATCAAAATGTAAAGACTGACACATTGCATTGTCTTGTATTGCGTCGTATCGTATCGTATCGTATCGTATCGTATCGTATCGTATCAGAATTGAATCGTATCGAACCGAATCGCTGGCCGCTTAAAGATTTATAAAATATATCGTATTGTTGAACATGTATCGAGATACGTATCGAATCGTCTCAGTCAGTGAGATTCACACCCCTAGGCCTGATGCTATCAGCTAGTGTTTGTGAATCGTACTCCTTACAGCAGTGGTTCCCAGGCTTCTTTGGCTCGTGATCAAATATAGGCAATATCTGGTTAAAACATATATTATAATGCTCTCTTTTAACCCACCATATTTAATTGAGCAGCTGAGGTTGTGTTTTTAACATTATAAAGATGAATTTAATTTTAATTTAGCAATTATTTATTTATTATTTATTTAATAATTTTATTTTTCAAGTTCAAAACATTTGGCCCAAATATAGCTCCATAGGTTTAAAGCTAAAACCCAAAAAGGGCACACTTTGAAGCATATATTCCCTCCTGTAGTATTGAGGGGCAACACTCTTCTCTTCATAAGCTCGATTCTCCTGGCTCTTATTTTGATAGAACTAATTTAACTTCCAGGTCAGATGTCTGCCTTTCAACGGTTTTCAAGTCAACAAGTAAGAAATAAGATAACACCAGTATAATTTACAATAATTATTTGGATTTCTCTCTTGTTTTTATTTCTGCCAGTAAAAATAGAAAATTAGCTCCCTTTACCAATTTTTCTTTGCTGGCTTAAAAGCACTAACTTGAGGGTATACTCCCTCTTGTGGCATAAATAGGCAACAATTTGGGGTTTCATCTGTACATTGTGTGAGTATACCTATGAATTACTGGTTAAAAATTACATATTTATTTTTCAAGGAGGAATCTGGTGTCCAATGACTGTTCAGTTATCTCTGTGCAAGCAGCTACAGTCTGAGAGGCTACACTTGACATTTAGGCTAAAAACATGGTGTAAATGACGTCTTTTTGGGTCAAATTTTAATGTCGCAATTTACGGACACTTGGATTACACCACATGAGCAGTATGAGACATTTTGTGGGGGTTTTTGTGTGTATTCTTTTAACATTTTAAAATTGGTCACTGTTCACTTCAATTGTACTGGATTTGGCTGCAACACTGTTTTCCACAGAAACCCCGGGAGTGTTTTGTGAACTGGAGATCTTCACTCAGTGAATTTTCATTTTTGGGGGAACTACTGCTTTAGGACATTACAACCTTCAAATATTAATTTTGTATTTGCCTTTAAACAATATCCAATGAATATTTATTATATTGATATATATTTTTTATTTTCATAAAGTTACTTTAACTTCTGTGTCAAGTCTTCCTGTCAGTCATATCAAAATGGAAAACAATACATGTATGTTTTAGCAAACAGGACATTGCAACCTTCAAACATTAATTCTGTGTTTGCCTTTAACTACAATGAAATTACATTAAATAAACAATATATCAATATATATAATATATATGGCTTGTGTCAGTTAGGCAATGAAGGAAAGCATCACTAAAGGCACAAATATTATAAGTTAAAGGCAAGATATTAGTTAAAAGCAAATACAGAAATAGTATTTGAAGGTTGTGTTGTCCCATTTACTCAGGGACTTATTGTTTTATGTTCAGATGTAACAGAGATAGCTAAACAGTCACTGGGCACTAGTTTCCTCTCTGAAAAATAAATGTGTAATTTTTAGCCAGCAATTCATAGGTATACTCACACATTGAACAGATGAAACCCTGAGTTATTGCCTGTTTTTGCCACAAGAGGGAGTATACCCTCAAGTTAGTGCTTTGAACCAGAAAACAAAAATGGGTAAAGAGAGCTAATTTTCTTTTTTTTTTGCCAGCAGACATAAAAACAAGAGTAAAAATCTAAATAATGATACTAAAAAAAGGGATCAGTTTTGGTGTAATTTTATTTCTTACTTGTTGACTTGAAAACAGCAGAAAGGCAGACAGTTGACCCGGAAGTTAAATAAGCTCTATCAAAATAAGAGCCAGGAGAATCAAACTCAGGCATAGCATATATGAAGACATGAGTGTTGCCCCTTCATACCATAGTAGGGAATATATCCTATAAATAATAAACCAAAATGTGAAATTGCTCATCTTTAAATCCAAAATAATTTTATAGATTACATCCTAACCAACCATCCTAAGCAATCTATGAACTTTGATAAATATAAAGGCAAAGGGCTGAGTTTCTTCTGTTTTCAGGACACATTATAAGAGACAAAATACTATTTTTTGAACTATGAAGGTAAACACAGAGTTAATGTTTGGAGATTACAAACACATGTATTAAAGATATTTACATCATATCGAAACAAAATACTCGCTTATGCTGGTTTATAATGGTTTATGCGTGTTGGACTAGTAGTAAGAATTTTCATATAAATTATTTCAGATTCATCGATTCTTTAACTAGAATGTAATCTTTCAAGTATTTTAGATGTAAAAATGACCTTTTTTCAATTTTGGTTTAAAATATAGAAAGGGCACACTTAAGGGTATATTTCATAAACGTGTCATAAACGGACAACAACTCTTTGTCTTCATATGTGCTTAATTTATGTGCTATGAGTTATATTTTCCTGGCTCAGACAAATAGACAGTATATAGAATGTTGCATATATATAAGTTCTTGCTGCTCACACAAATTAAACAGGATTTTGAGCGGTGCTCCCTACTAAATCTTTCTGTAGCTGCCAGAATCAATGCAATTAAAATTAATGTTTTCCCGCACTTTTTATAGTTATTCCAATGTATTCCAATATTTCTTCCTCTTTCATTTTTCCATAAAGTGGACAGTCTTATTCTCGGTTTTGTTTGGAATAAGAAGTCTCCAAGGTTACGTCGACAAGTTTTACAGAGGCCCAAAGCTCAGGGCGGAATGGTGTTACCAAACTTCCTGTACTATTATTGGGCAACAAACATATGAAATTTGAACTACTGGGTCAAATATGGGGATACTGAGGTCCCTCCGTCATGGTTGATTTTGGAGTCAAATTCTGTTCACCCGGTATCACTAAAAGCCTTCCTGTACTCACCCTTGTATTCTTCTATTTCTTGTTATACTGACTGTTATACTATGATAGTGTCCTCCAGTATTAAAATATGGATTCAATTTAGACATCATCTTGGTCTGCAAACACTTTATACTGGGGCTCCACTAGAAATATATATATATATATAAATATATATACATACAATATTGTGCGGCATTAACTTTTTCCACTAAAGTTTACCTACTAATGTTGAAATCTAAGTCTAAACAGTTCAGTGTGATACATCATGGCATTTAGCTTGACAAAACTGGAAATGCTGTACAGTAGCCAGTCAGCGTAAACAAAAAGTAGAACAAGAGATTTTGTACTCAAATTAACATTTCCAGGGTTAACTGTCATGGAGAAAAAAACAGCTAAACATTTCAAGCAGTACATCTCACACAGTGACAACAACTTTAAATGTTGTTGTCAACTAGGTTTTAAACATGAATGAAAGGCTTTGGTTGAATTACTACCTTTTCCAAACATGCAACAGAGCCGTGATAAGGGGATGAAACAGCAATACATTCCTCCATGGCTGTTAGACAGAAGGCTGTACTCAGTACCTTGCTCACACCGAGAGAGGTATCAGGAGCGCACACACAAGCATGCATAGAGCTCTGCCTCTTCTTCTTCTTCTTCCCTCAACCTCGGATTATACCATTTTCTTTGTAGTTTTACATGAAATATTGTTGTCATGTATGAATGCAAGATACAAGAAAGGATTGCTGCAGAAACATGCCAATTTAAGTTTGTCCCACAACCATTACTTAGCACTTGAATGAATAAGATAACCCAACTCAAAGAACATTACATGTCCTGTTCAAGAAAATGGCACTAACACCGAGATGTTCTGTAGTGATAGTGTAAATAGTCTCATGCTTGCACTGTTGTTTTTCTTTCCGTTTTGACAGTTCCACTTGTTTCAAAGTTTAAAACTAGGGTTGCAACTAAAGGTTATTTCCATTGTTGATTAATGCTGATTATATCTTCTCAATTAATCAAGTAGTTGTTTTGTCTATGAAATGCCAGAAAATGGTGAAAAAAAAGGTTTTTGTTTAGTGTCTCCCGAAGTGCACAATTATGCTCTCATATGTTTTATTTTGTCCACAACCCAAAGATATTTAGTAAACTGTAATAAAGGGTTAAAGAAACCACAACAACAACTCTCACATTTGAGAAAGTGCATCAGAGAATTTTGACTTTTTTTTTCTTAAAAATTACTCAAAGCAATTCACAGATTATCAAAATAGTTGGCAGTTTGTTGGCAATATCAAGATTCTCTTGGACTGAACTAATATATTATCTTTCCTCATCTCGTTGTGATGGCCCACTAGCAGATGTAGACATAAAATATTTTTATATTGTGGTGGATTTATTAGACCATGATGCTGTATTCGCTGTGTAAAGATTTATTTCATCACAACTTACAATTTACAATTTAATTTAGCAGACATTTTTATCTAAAGTCACGTACATCTGAGAGCTGATACAACACACAAGCAAGGATCTAGTCATGAGAGAACAACACGAGTAAGTCCCATGAAGCAAAGTTCAAGTCTGACTGAGAGACTCTGACAATCGTTCCACCAGAATGGAAGAGTCTAGCAAGTGACCTTGAACTCTGTTGTGGTGGTCGAATCTGGTGTCTTTCATTTTAGATTATTAGAACATGATGTTGGTCTAAACCGGGGAAGAAAATACAATTGTATTTACCAGAAAATGTACGTGGTTGTAAGTCACCATTTACGTTTCACTTTCAAAGAAACTGCCCATAAAAATTGTACAGATTTGATATTTAATTAGAACTTTAAAGCGGTGAAGAAATTTTCAGCAAATGCTGCTCTAGATGTGCTTTAATTTTACAGAAATGTCTACCTAAGGATTAACAGAAGTGTCCAATTCTTCTCTAAAAGATAAATCTGTAATTTTTACCCAGTAAATATATAAATAACCTGAGGCACAGCACATCTTAAGACAGAAGTTGTTGTCCCTTTATGCCACAAGAGGGAGTATATGTTTAATGAGCTCAAGGAATTACATACATCACACACCTTGTGCTGTGGTGCTATAAAAGAAAGGCTGGGCAGAAATGTATAAAAACACTGCAAACTCTGGCTTTTTTGCAGAATACCAACCATGTAAAGGAAAAAAAATAAGAATTCTTTATTCAAGGGTCAGACAGATACAGCTACCATTTCCTGCCACCTACAAAGTTTTAGAGGAATGGATTTTTTTTAAATTCGTATAGATATTCTGGGGCAGTGGTTCTCAAACAGGGGTCTGTGGCACAAGTGGATTGGTGAAAAGTTTTTAGACTCATTAATTAAAAAAGAATATGTAAATAAATATCTAGCCTATAGTTTTATTCATAATTCAACAAATAATATATGTTAAATCTTAGCAGTGCCTTTAGCTATAATGAAATGAGACAGAATAAGCAATGCCTGAAGTGACAATAAAGTCATTTCTGGTTTTGGTTGAACTTCTATTCCAATTGCTGATTTGAGGACATGGACCAAAAAAGCAAGTGGATTTTTCATTGTTATTATTTTTTGTTTGTTTGTTTGTTTGTTTGTTTGTTTGATATATCGATATATAATGATATATTGTATATTTGTTTATCCTAATTATCAAAGTTAAATACAGTTTGGGAGGGATGATACATAGACCCCTCTTCAAGATCAAGATCCGGTCGCTCACCTGGTAGAACACATGCCTTATTTGCAAAGGCGGACTCCTTGTGCAGAGGGTTTCATTCCAGCCCTTGGACATGTGCTGCATGTCATCTGTTCTCTCTCTGCCACCTGTCCTATCACATTCTTCAGTCTGCCCTGTTATTGAAGCCAAAAAAATCAAGCTGTAATGTTATTCAATACATAAGACATGATTTTTAATGTCTGTAATGTGGAAACTAGCTTCTAACCCCTGAGTGGAAAATGAAGTGCTTTATACCAGCTTATCTCACTGTTAGGAGATATATTTTAAATTTTGCATGTCTAGAATAGATTTGAAAAGAATCTCAAGTCAATCTATGTTCGGATTCCTCATTAGCTCAACTGTAATTACGCATGTTCCATATGCAAAAACTGCATCCTTACTGCAGCGGCCCTGGTTTGATTCCAGTCAGAGTAGGGAGGAGGCTTAAGTGTTTCTTAAGCAGAGGAGAACATGACAAAGAATTGATCAGAGACAGTGAGTTAGTAAAACACTATGGATTGGACTGTGCGGGGATAACATTTGTGGTCGATCTCATGAGAGATGTGCTCATGTAACAATAATAATGATCAACTTTTTTTTATGTACCACTTTTTTTAATGTTACCAAGTACTTTACAAGATAAAATAAAACTAGACAAGGCTGATAAATCTTCCATAACAACAATGCCAGAAATTAAAGTGATCATAACAGGGAGACTTTGGTCAACTTTCCATCAGCAGAGTGATCACACAATTACAGTGCTTTCACAGTCTTACATGGTGATACAGTTGATTTCATTTCCACTGGATGCCCACATCTGCCAGGCTCACAAAATGGCATTCATGGACACAGGAAGTACAATTAGGCTTACAAAGTATTCAGTTCTTAAAGGATAACTTCAGTATTTTTCAACCTGGGTCCAATTTCCCCATGTGTATGTGTGTGTATGATTGATGGGGACAGCTCATTTTGAAATTGGTCCAGTATTGAGGGATGCAGATGCAGCCAGCAGTCGCAAAACAAGTTGCAACAATATATATGGGGGCAAATGCCTCCTGTAAAACTTCATGCATTGAAAGTGCTTTTTTTTCACCACAGACCAGCTCAGATCACCAGTGTAAACTCTGTTAACTCTGTTAACAGCATGCAAAGCACATCTCTTAACCTTCACTTGCTCCAGGCTGTGTGTGACAAAATCTCATGGGATCTTAGTGTGTTGCCAGAAGAAAACAAAGGAACCATGACTGAGAGCTGGTCAGAGTGGAGTTGGTTGTCCCTGAGTGCAGTTGAGAGTTTCACTATATCGATTACAAAAGAAAAAAAAAAAAAAAAAGATGCTGAAGTTGTGGCTAATTGTGCTACAAATTGATGCTAACATTCCTGTCCAGACACTGCATCTTGCAGACCATCGGGTCTGCAGTGTACACTTTTCCCAAGATCACTACTGCCAGCCCAAGAAGAGAATACATCCGATTTTAACTCATATGCTACAAGTCTTTAAAGTGGCAGAAAAATTCCTCAAAGTTAAAAGTTTTTGGTGTAAATCATCCCCACTATGGAATAATGTTCACCTTTTATCTCGGGGGAAACCTTTTACTAACAAAGCCTGGGAAGATAAAGGTATTACAACAAGATATTAATGGGGCAAGCACAATCCTTAAATTCCATACAATATTGACAAACATTCTCTTTTAGGGTCAGTTTGTAAAGCCTATAAAGTTCAGTGGGAATCAGCCTTACAAGAACATCCTATTGTAAGTTGGATACAGTGTGCTCCAGATGAATAGTGGCTTATATATATGACAAATTAATCTTACTTGGCTTGGGGGAGAGACATAGCTGAGGTGGAACAAAAACTGAAATGGGTTGTAATTTGGAATAACGTTCCTGATGCCTCCTAAAACCCAAACCATCAGTATATAAACATTTGAAATTTTGTCACAGAGCATACCTTAAAGGGGACCTATTATATTCATTTTCGGGCCTTTGTATTTGATTTCTGGACTCCTATAGAGCAGCTACACACGATCGCCCGCACAGAAAGCTTTGTAGATCTTCGGGACGCAGTGCCTCTCACTGCATCTCTTCCTTGTATTTTCTGCGTCCCGCTAAAACGGTCTGTGTAATTTACTCCACCCCCCCCGGCCCTGCTCCATGTACGCCTCCCGCCGAGCCCACTCCACTGTGATTGGTCGCACTCCCAAGGACTTCCGAAGGGCTGGCGAGCGCTGCCGAGCCCGGCTACCGGCTAATCCAGCTTCATACTGGCCCATGTTGACAAAACAGTCCCCTGTGACATACTGTAGACAGAGAAAAAAGAGGAGGTATTTTTCTTTTGCTGGCTGGGAAAAAACAACTCTATCCACTTCTGCCTGGTGCTTGCCTCTTTAGGAAAGCTAAACAAAGGTAATTTTCCCTCACACCCAAACAAACATTTTCTAGGAGCCATTGCTCAAAGTGCTAACACTGTGAAATCGTTGTAGACAGCAGAGCAGCGCACAGCGATGTAACTTCCGAAGCAGAGCGGGGGAGCGGGCAGGCCTAGAGCATATGCCGGGGTATGACCATATAAGTAAGTCTGGCATGCATTAACATCAATGTTACTAGATCGTTAAAAAAGACAGTAAAACACAGCGTGCAGAGCCATCCAAAACAGCTTGCAGGGCTCACTTCCAAATGCATGAACCTCATTATCTGACGCTTTGGAATCGTTTAACATGAGTATCCGACATTGTGACAACATTTATAGGTCAAAAAAGAGGAAAAGCATAATAGTTCCCCTTTAAACCGAGAATTAGGCATCAAATAGGACTAGCCCCTGACCCATACTGTTCTTTCTGTTCCCACAGAACTGTTGGCTCCTTTATTCATGTTGTATGAAAATGTGCAGGGATTCTAGATTTCTGGGCAAAAGTTGTTAATACCCTGGCAGGACTAATTGGGGTGGTATTACCAATGCTGTACATCCTGCTGTACATCTTCTAAATGACGATTCCTGTGTCTCCCTCACGGCTAAAGCACGCAAAATCTGGCTGGCGGGCCTAACTGCAGCCAAGAAGATTGTAGTCCAGTGCTGGAAACTTCCTCACAATATCTCAAATACTAATTGGCTCTGGAGCTTTTTGGACATTCCTTACCTGAACTACCATCAGCAAGGATTATTGATGCAGGACCAAACACAATTTTAATGTAGATGGATCTGATATCTGACTTGAAAGACTTTCTGTCTAAATAGGACTGCTCTGATCTATCCTGTTGGTTGCTAGAGGGGAGCTGGGGTAGGGGGCAAGAAGGGATAGGGAAAGAGGTTGAGGGCTGGGGGTACATAAACCTAAAATGTAAAATGGCAATTTGCTGGACTGGCTTTTAGCCCATTTGTTATTGTTCCAATAAAAAATGAATGATAAAAAAACCTTAAGTATCCAAAAGTACACATTACAAAGTTCATTTCTATATACACTGCTTATTGTTTGAACCTTGAAACTCTCTGAAACCACCACAATGGTGCTCTGACTTACTTGTAGAACCATGATGAAACACTATAAAAACTTCAGCATAGAAATGCAATCAAAAACAAAAAGGACAGCTATTGTCATTTTTTCTGATGTAACTGTTAAAATCACAGCATAAAATCAGATTGAAGCCAAGGAAGTTCTCCAAGTCTGTTATATAACTGAGATTTCTTTCTGGCTTCAGGGGCAGTATAATTGTGTGGTATTTTTCACCCAAATAAAAACAATCCAACATTAAACGCCTACCTGAAATTATTTCTCTTTTTCTAATTCTAACAACATCTTGAGATTTAATTTTGTCTTTCTCCTGCCGTCATCATTACTGAGTTTTGTTGGAATGAAAGAGGGAGTGCTTGCTTGGGCTTGTTACAGAGTGCCTGGATGACGCATTTCTGCTTTTGCATCAATCCCAGTTAAGAGTGGGTACTGTACTTGGTTTCCTTCTGTGAGGAACACAGCATGGGGCCAGTCGCATTTTAGAAAAGAAGAAACAACAACAGCTGACTTCAAAGTAATGACAACCTTTCTAGAAATGTGGTACAATCGTACAAGACTACGATATTTGTTTCCAGAAAAACAAATACTCAAGTAAAGTACAGTACTCAAGTAAATGTACTTTCTTACTGTCCATCCCCTGCATATATGGAGTGGATGATTTTGTACTGTAAATACTTACAGTGTGCAAGATTTATGCAGGATCTGCTACTGTCTCTAAAGACTGGAACGGTTTGTAGACTGCAAAGCAGTGCAGTCAAGAGTACAATTATTGAAAAGTCATTCATCGGTAGATGTGTTCTGAACATGTGCCTCCTTGAACCTGCTGTAAGTGCCAGTGGGTAATGGGTACTTGCTTCTGATAGCAGTGATGATCCAGCTTGGCAGCACTCTTCTGTTACCATAAACAAGACATTCTCCTCTGACAGCCCACTCCAGCACCACATGATAGGCTGCAAGTCTGTACTGGCTGGACGAAAGGAAAGGGTTAAGATGATTTAGAAATGTCTGAGGGCAAACTAATGCATGCAACAGAAAAGGCGCATCTGTCAAATAATTCTAGGTACAGATATTACATGCATGAAGACATATTATTTATACTTACTCAATGGATAGTTGACCATTTGGTCGATGTGGTTTTGGTTGCCTCCAATTTATTTTGGGCACATGAAAGAAGGTATCCAGCACTGCCCTGCTGGTCAGAGGGCGGAAATCCTGTAAGGTGGTGTGGTGGAAAATCTGAAAATTAAGACAGACCCCAATGACCAAGATTGTCTTTCTGGTGTTTTAATCGAGCTTTGCAAAGGATCAGTACACAGTCACACACAAAGTGAAAAAGGAACTGATAATGAGTCAAGAATGTAAATCTGTTTTACAGGGTTAGGAGATGAAGGAGGTTGGGTCAGGATGGACCTGAACTGCTTATCGGGAGAGTCGGGATGTGATTGTGTTATCAGAAGTTGTTCTTCCAAAGAGAGAACTGTGTGTTCAAGGACGAGTAACCAGTTAGTGCCTGACAGAACATGAGAAATAACTAAGAGGAACAACAGTGACCAGTTTGGTGAATAATTTTCCCACCACAGTGGTTACACAGCGTTGACTAATTTCTCTATCATCCCTGGACACATCAAGACCATAAATACTGGGCAACAGGTCCCACTTGTTACAACACAGACATTCTTCCTCTGTGGGCATAGAGTCACAGCATTCACAGGAGCACAACCAGTCAGTCAGATTCACAGACATGCAACAGCTGCTTCACCCTCGTCTGCCCGTTGCCCCTCTCTCTCTATCCTCATCCGCTCTTTCTTTGTAGGAACTCAAACTCTTCATCCGTATACTCGGGCTCAAATAAGTACTGGCAGCCACTGAAATCAAAGGTCTCATCTACATTCTCCAAATCAGGTAAATATTTAGCCATGACACTTCAATCGGCCTAGTAAACTCTCACCTGTACTATGGGACAACCAACTGACTTTTACAAGTCATGGCTCCTCTGTTTTTTTCCAGTAACAAGCAAAGATCCCTTGAGATTTTGTTACACACAGACCGGAGCAAGTGAAGGGTAAGACAGACGCTTTGCATGCTGTTGACAGAGATAAAACTGGCGATCTGAGCAGGTCTGTGGTGAAAAAAAGCACTTTCAATGCAACGGGGCGCATTTGTCCAATGTATACTGTTGTACTTATTTTGTAGCTGCCAGCTGTATCTGCCTCCCTCAATACTGGAATACTGGAAAAGTTGTCCTTTAATACTCACTTGTAATTACACCATATCTAGATGGAGACAACATTCTATGAAATTTACTGACCATTCTATGGCCATTATCACTAAAGGCTAAAACACACCGGGCCACGCTGCATCACTCTCGTCCAAGACACTGTGCTTGGAATATATCTCGACCTCAGCATCTCTGACCCCCCATCTTTGCCCTCAAGCTAGCGTGTGTTGTCAGACTGAGCTCCTGTCTGTGCAGGAGAGCAGAGACAGTGGTGTGAAGAAGTGTGTGTGTTAAAGTGATAGTTCACCCAAAAATGAAATTTCACTCATGCCATTTACACCATGTTTTTAGCCTAAATGTCATCTGTAGCCTCTCAGCCCGGAACTGTGCACACACCTGAAGCAGGTACACAAGCTCTTGCCCAAGTGGTGTAGCTGCAGCAAAGAAATGATGTTCCTCTTCTATATTAGTCCTTGGACATTTTCTTCTTGGTTGAGAGTTTGCAAAGTCAACTGTACGCATAACAAGTAACTATTTCTGAAAAGATCTCGCTCTGTCTGAGTTGCTTCCAGGTAGCATGTAAACACAGGTATGAAAGTATCGCAAGACCTTGTATATCTCATGTTGCGCCGCTTGGGCAAGAGCTCGTGTACCCACTTTAGGCGTGTGCAAGCAACTCCGGTCTGAGAGGTTACAGTTGACATTTAGTCTAAAAATATGCCGTCTTTTTGGGTCAAATTTTAAGGTTGCAGCTTACGGACATTTGGGTTACACCACACAAAGAGTATGGAGACATTTTGTGGGGTTTTTTGTGTTCTTTTTCTACATTTTAAAACTGGTCACCATTCACTACACTTGTACTAAGTTTGGCCGCAAAACTGTTTTCCACTGAAGCTCCAGGAGTGTTTTGTGAACTGGAGATCTTCACCCATCCTCACATCAGCACAGGGATGAGTAGATATCAGGAGAAATTTAATTTGTGGGTAAACTATCACCTTAGGCTCTCAATACTTTCTAACCTCTAAATGAATGACTGTGGATTCAAGTTTAGTTTCTCACCTGTGATGCTGTTTATACTTTTAGGTCACTGCTTTATTTTACCATTTCTTTATATTCGCTTAAGAAGTAATGGCAATGCTTCAATTTGTGTTCAACATTGTAGAGAAAGGCTATGTAGCAGTAGGTTTGGGCCAAAAATACAGGCATATGTGTAAAGCCATTGATGGAATTGTACTTTTGGAATTGGTTCTTAAGTGGGTTAACAGGGTGTCAAGGCCCATCCCTTATCTTGGGGCTCTCGAGTTGCTTACCTGGTAGTGCACATGCCCCATATGCAACACTAAA
Organism: Lutjanus erythropterus; assembly: GCF_056507025.1. Lineage (NCBI taxonomy): Eukaryota > Metazoa > Chordata > Actinopteri > Lutjaniformes > Lutjanidae > Lutjanus > Lutjanus erythropterus. Next base: position 36,996,129 of record NC_139333.1, on the reverse strand, counting down.
GTCCTTACTGCATAGCCCCTGGTGCATAGCCCCCTCTTCTGTGCTTTGTTCTTGCTACATGCCACAGCTTGTCCTGTTATTGAAAAAAAAGAAAATTATCATATTACATATGTGAGAGTGCTGTTTGTGGACTACAGTTCAGGGTGTAACACCATAGGGCCCTTCAGGCTCATCAGCAAGTTAAAGAATCTGGGCCTGAAAAGGTGATGGGTAACTCCCCCACCCACTATGTGGTGTGTGTGCGTGAGTGTGTGTACATGTGTGCATCTTTGTAGGGGTAAAACTATATGAGTTAGTGGTCCTCATTGCATGTTTGCATTCACACTGCTTCATGTGGATGTGAACCACAGAAATACTGAGCTGAGCTTAATGCTGATGTAGGTAAGTTCAAAGCCACTCGATAACATCAATCACACGTGCACTCCGTGTAATGCATACATGTGTATCAAGGACCCAGGTGCAGAGAAAACAAAAACCAAGTCGGGAAAAGTTTGAGTCTGTGACTTCAGACGCATTTAATTTGCACATGGGAATCAATAGTGGAATTGGAAATCTCAATTCTTAATGATTCTGGAGTAATCGTAATTTTGGAACTGGTTCTAAAGTAAAACCAGGTCTTGATGCCCATTCCTAATAGCTACTGCTATATTTTGTAAGCTACTTTTACAGTATGGCTTACAATTTATTCAAAAGATATTATCTTAACCCTTGTGCATTCCTTAATAAGTACAGCACATATTAGGGATGCACCGATCGACCAGAACCAGCCGGTTTTCAGCATGACCTGCCCTGACCGGTGACCGGCCGGTCAGCGTCACATATCTGATTCTGTGCCCGTCATTGTCACACATGAGTTCTGCACGATGGTCACGTCATGTGCGCAGCAGACAAACTGACCGCTGATAACAGCTACACACACAGAGAGAGTCAGAGAGACAGAGAGAGAGAGAGAGAGAGAGAGAGAGAGAGAGAGAGAGAGAGAGAGAGAGAGACTTTGTGTGTGTGTAAACTCATGGACTCTCAGACTTTGTGTTTTTCTGTTTTTCTTGCACCTGTGTCCTTCATGCAGCTGTCTGTTTACATGAATGAGATGAATGAGTGAATGTTTGACTGTGGATTATTGAGGGACTTTGAACTTTACTACAAGTAAAGCTCAAAGCTCACATTTAATTTCTCTAAGTCCACATCCACATCAAGTATAGTTTACAGCAGACATACAAAAACAACTTTGAAGACTGCAGGATGAGAGCCAAAAAAAACCCCAAACATGCTTTTATGCTCCAATGGCAATGGGATCAAAAATCGCAGTTTTGCCACTAGTCAAGGGGACAAAAATATCTTCTGGATGTAAATTGGGGAGCATTTTCATTACACAGTTTATTTTAGAGATATCATAGCATATGAAGTTTAAGTGTCTAAATTAACACAAAAATACACAACATGACCAAAGTGTATGCAATATGCATTAACACAGCCAAAATGATGGAAAAATTAAAATCCAAAAGGACAAAAATGTCCATGGGTGTTATTGAGGGTTAAATAGTGTTCATAATTACACCATGTCTTAATAGGGGCTAGGGCTGAACAAATTTTAAGAAATATCTAGTTGCAATTATTTTGATTGATTTTGCTATTGCAATAGGATTTGTAATATTGGAGGAAAATATTTTTTACATTATTCTCAGTTGAAAAACACATTAAAATGATTATGGTGTGTTATTTTCAGGGATCTGCACTAGAGAATGATGTGTTGGCCAGTACACCTCTGCAGCACCACAATATTTATTTAAAATGGTATTTTGACCTTAATTTTGCCTTTAAAAAATGTTGTGCATCCTGTGATTTGAAAATTGCAGCAGAACATATTGAAATTGTGACAAAATTTTGATTAATTGTTCAGCCCTAATAGAGACTAAATTCTATCTGTCCTATTTTTTGGATCAACCAATCACACCTTTTAAAAGAATAAGTCATACCCAGCAACAGCGTCAACCACACCTCCTCACCAAGATAAAAATTTCTGTCCCTCCTCCTTTTTTTTTCATTTTTTAGAATGTTTGTGAGTACCGCTCCAGATATTCAGAGGAGAGATACATGGCTTTCACTGAGATGTTGCAAAGGTAAGACTTTAAATAGAGTGGAATTGGCCATGGACACTGCAATCGACACAATTCTAATCATACAGTTGGTCTAATCATGTTGGTTGGTTAATGGTTAATTTGTGTATCAATTACTTTGTGGCTGATCAGGTTAATTATCAGCTAATTATTGTCAGTTTCTAACTGCAGTATGCAATAAATGGTTGCCCTTTGTGTGTGTTTACCTGTCACTCACTACTGAAGGTACACAACACAACAAAAAGAACTGATACTTTTATACTAGTGAAACATAAAATTAGCTTTTAAATTGTCTGATTGACTGCATTTATTCATTGGTTTGATTAATGGTTTACAGTCTAATAATGGGTGTTTGTGTTGGTTATTTACAGTAGCTCATCTAGCTAATTATCAGCTAAAACTGTTTCATCTATACACAGTGTAATTACCACCTACTGTTTGTGCACTTTTGTGCCCTACAATGTGGCCAGAAAGCCCCAATAAATTTGAATTCATCATAGGCCAAAGTGACTTCTCCTAAAAATGACCTCATTCTAGGCCTGAGTATATGTTGCCAATAGCCTGTTCTGACAAAGAAAGAACCAATATTTTTATAGTCATACTTAAGCTACATCACATGGAAGCAGCTTACCTTAATGGTGATAACACACTTGCCACTCTGTATTTTACACGCAGCAGCAAACTCCTGGAACATAAGTATGCACACAAAGTGTTAAAGTGAAAAACACGGTGACACAAAACATTGCGTGGCAAAAACATAATATAGGACAAGCAAATGTATAATTCCTCTGGGATGAAAAAAAAGAAACATTCCAAAAACACAGAAATAACCTGATAGTTTAGTCTCACTGGCAAATTTGGCATGAATACAACGAGTTGTGGCAAAGGACCAACCCATCGTTACTTTGTGATCATCTCATGAAATCTCTGAATTGATACAGCAAAGTATGTAGTAATTTGTGTGTTACTGTATCTTCTATTTGTTCTGTTTTGTCACGTGCTTCTGTCTTTTATGTGATACAGAACAGGAATTAGCTGTAAACCAGTTTTAAATGAGTCAGGGCTGTTTAATTTGAACTGTAAACAGTAAAGGTGAACAGTAGAGTACAGTAAAGATGGACATTACTATGCTCAATGAAATAATGAAATATAGCAATATGTGGATTGTATAACTTGTCGTGTGATTACTGCTGTTCTGTCAAGGAGACTTTAAAAAGTTTTACATGGCTCATGTATCAAAATAAATGTTTTTATTCTTCAGTGCTTGTTGTCAAGGTTTATTGCACGAATGCAATAATATGTTTTCCTTTTTTCGTTAAGGACATGTTTTCATTATAAAGACTTGTTCAGTCAGTCTGTCAAAATATGTATCCCCCATTATGTGGGGACACACATTCTGTCAGGCTGTATTTTCAGTCTGCCAAAATATGTATCCCCTGTCTACAAAGCCAGTCTTTACCATATCATCAAGTGGTTTTATTTTACAATTTCTTACCCAGCAAAAAATAGAAAAAATTATACGTCACATGAAAATAAATATCAGTCTAATTTAATTACATACAGCATTCTGAAAAGAACAAATGACCAACATAACATTACATTGTCAAATTAATAACTAGGTAGACACAAAAAATGAATGCTCCATCCTGTCTAGATTACAGTCAATTGTCTACTCATATACAGCATGCTAGCCACGTTCATAGCCACACCTCACTGTGTCACAAACTCACTCACAAACTGTTAAAAACACGGCCAATTATCACTGAAACACATGGCGGACTTTCACCCAACATGTACACATGAACCAGTGAACAGGATGGGTGGTTTTAGTGCTAACGTTTAGACATAATGTAGGATACTGATCCAATGCTTACCTTGCGGAGCAAGCGAAAATAAACTTTGAAAAACATGGCGTCCTACACGGAGCAAATCCCAACAGTACGGTGCCCTGGAAGGGATAAACAGAGCGAATCACCAGATCAACTGCAGAACAGGCAGCGCAACAGTACCACCCTGTGACGTAAATAGGCAACTGCCCAACATCAAGTAACTGTCTGACAAAAGGAATTGAGAACCGTAACACCAGTAATAGCATTTTAATTATTTTCAGTGTGATAAAATAAGATCAACAAAATATTAAAAAAGTATCAATGCCATTTTTTATGATTGAACAACACAGGGCTACACACACATACAGCATATATACACAAATATAAAGAAATATAATCTAAGGAGTATTTTCACAAATGTCTGACATTTCATATATGATTAACCAAATCATTTCAGCTCTTAGTGTGAGGGCCTGTACTTAAATTCTGTCATGATATAACACTTTAGAAATACCAATTTGAAGTAGTTAGATTCAGAAAAAGTATTCCATCCATCCACAACTGCTTGTCCTGACAGGTGGTGGTGGTGGTGGGGTCCACCTGACAAATATCACTTTGTATTCACTTTATTTGTGTTTTGGTCTGCACCAAATTTCTGCAGTTTGGTGCTAGGTAGGTAGTGTACAGTGAATTTATCACAGCCTTTTCACTGAAAACTGAATAGCTGCCTGCTGTTGCTAGAACCTGGGTTGATGACACTGAGGGTGAGATCTGAGTTTGCCATCTAGAAAATCAGAACAATCAGTTAAAAGAAGGTTAAAAAGTGTTGATTAATTAAGTGGTGATAATTTTTTACTTTGTAATAATTCACTAATATGGATTACTGCACTTTTAACAAACGAGAAATTGTTGTGTAAGCGGCAGTTTTTTAAAGAGTGATTATATACATATATATATATATGTATATATATATATATGTATATATATATATATATATATATATATATATATATATACATATATATATATACACACACATACACAGCTTATAAAATTTTATAAATTTTATTCTTTTTCTATTTTTACCTGTTATAATGAAGGAAAACCCCAAACAGAAGTTTAGTGTGCATGTGTAGGCCTACTCTGAAATTAATTAAACACTGAACTATGCGTGCCTATTTGTGTAAAATTAATAAAATAAAAACTAGCCCACTTTAATATAAATAAAACATAGTGAAGTCCATTTCAGTGTGCTGTCATCCTTTTCTGTTTTTGTTTTCCTCAGCCACGTACAGCAATCAGCACCAAAGCACCTGAACATACAAACAAAACTACATCAGCTCCGGGTCTAAAATAAATGTTTTTCTGAAAAGCAATAACCTATTAAATGCTAGTGTTCTCACCTATTTAATGTGACTTGATTTTCATCTGTGAGGCGGGAGCGATATTTGGAATTTATGAAGTTCATGCTTCATGCTCACATAAGTATGTTGAGCCAAAGATGGACAGGACTTCAAATGGTTTTTCATGTTCATATAAGTGTCAGGAATGGCATTTCATGTTTCAAAAACAAGTTTGTCGGGTTTGGGGGGGGTTTCAATATCACTCCATTAGTGCTCTTTAGCGAGAACGGCCTTCTGACAGATGACTTTTTCAAGATCCGCTGTCAGGCTTTTGAACTTGGACACCCATAAGTCTTTATCCGATATGTCGGCCAGTTCAATTTCAAGATCGGGCTGAATTACTCTTGTGAATGCAGAAATGTTCAGCAGGGATGGGTCCATGTCCAGGGGTGTGACAGGGAAGGACAGAGTGTTTTTTCCCTTTCTGAACTCGCTGAATCTTTCCCCAAATGCTGTTTGAGCACACAGTGCTTCTGGGTGCAAGATGCAGTGAAACGTCAGCAGCTTTCAATCCAGTGACTTCTGAAGTAAATTCACAAAGCCCTTCTGTGCTCCTCTCATACTACTGTCAGTTGCCACTGACACCAGGTGAGTGGGTTTTTTTTCCTTTGGCTTTTAGGCAACTCACAACAGCCTCACAAATGTCCTCCCCCCGTGTTTGGCCTTTTAGCGATATAAGTTCAATCAGTTCTTCCTGCAACCCATCAGAGTTTACACATCTGCATAACAGTGCTGTTACATCACTTGACTCATCACAGGCAATTGAATATGCTTGAGCTGAATTGATGTCATTAATTTGCTTACTGGTGATGTTTGATGCCATTTTAATGGCCCTGTCCTTGACGGTCTTTGCAGAGAGAGGCACTTCTTTAATTTTCTGAACAATTTCCTGTTTTGTACTTTTCAGCAAATGCTTGCTCTGAAAATGTCTTTCAACGTTACATTTTTTTTGGTTTGCTAATTTCTCGCCACATATCAAGCACACAGGTAAGCCAGCATCGCTGGCAGTTAAGGCAAAGGAATATGTCCACGCAGAATTAAACTCTCTATTTTCCTCTGAAACTTTTCTTTTTTTGGATTTATTCATGGTTGGCTTACCGAGGGCGGGGATCGCACACTCAAGAAGCCCCCTGCAGGTAAAGGCGTGGATAGACGTGGATGTGATGCATATTTTAGTTGACAGATTATTAAAACTTTTTAAAATTAGTATCACCTCAAACTCCAAGATAACTGTGCAACAAAATAAATAAAAATGAAATAAATCAAAGTTAAATTAAGAAATAACTGTTATTCATTTTCTTTCTTTTCTTTTTTTTCTGTCAAAGCCAGAGGGAGCCACTACAAGGAGGCTGAAGAGCCGCTTGCAGCTCCAGAGCCATGGGTTGCCGACCCCTGCCTTAGGCCTTCTTGAAGGTCAGTGATATCTTGCTTGTGACTAAGCCATCGAGACCAACGCTGTTGCTCGGTGGCTGACTTGATAGTACTGACTTGTTTAAGGCAGACTTTCGTGGTGTAGTGGAGGATCTGCATGTCCGGGACTGAAATTGCGCTCATCCCGGTGTCTGTTAGAAAAGAATTTTCAGACACTTGAATTTTCTTCATTAAAGTTTCTCCTAACAGCACAGCACAGGACAGCAGACAGAGCTGTGTTAGTAGACAGAAAAAATAAAACTGGAGACTCATGATCCTTATCCATTAGTACAGCTCTTAATATTAAACACAAACTTAATTATAACTTATCCAAACAATAGTAACAGTAACAGTAACTGCAGTAAAGTTTTAGTACAGAAAACTCTTGTTCAGCTATTATTGTGTGGTGTTTGCTGCCCTCAAGTGGAGTTTATATATGGCACGTATATGACACATATGGCATGGTTTGTATATAGTACAAACATGTCATGAGCTAACTGCGGCCTCCCCCTTATTCCAGCAAAATCCTTTTCCATTTTGCTGCATTTTTGGTGTCTGGCAAAGTTTTGGCTGAACTGAAGTCCCAGCTCTAATTGTCACGGTTCGCCACTGAGGTGCAATTCAGGGATAAAGATACTTTCCTCAAATGTCTTTTCTTTGGTGCTTCTATGAACAGGTGCTATGAAAAAAATTACATCATCCAGGACCCATAACCCAGAACAAGCAAGTTGTCCCTCTGTCATTCAAACAAAAAGCAGCAATGGTGACAGCAGGAGAAAGACAAAATGAAATCTCAAGATGTTATTATAATTATTAATTGTTCCAGGTAGCTTTTAAAGTTGGATTGTTTTTATCGGGGTGAAAAATACCACATAATTCATGTATATATACTGCCTCTGAAGACAGAAAGAAATCTCAGTTATTTAACAGACTTGGAGAACTCCTTACAGTTAGCTTCAATCTAATTTTATGTGGTGATTTTAATACAGTTACATCAGAACATGACAACAGCTGTCCTTTTTGGTTTTGATTGCATTTCTATGCTGAAGTGTTTATAGGTGTTTCTATAGGCTTTGTGTAGCAGAGTGGTTCTACAAGCAGGTCAGTGCATCATTAGATGGTTTCAGAGAGTTACAAGCTTCTGTAAATGCATCATGAAAACAATACAGCATGTATTGATATTAGAAAATGTACTTTGTAATTTGTACTTTTAAATACTTAAGTATTTTTATAAATGTGTACTTCTGAATACTTAAGTATTTTTAAAACCAAGTACTCTAGTACTTTAACTCAAGTAAAATTTTGACTGAGCAACTTTCACTTGTAGTTGAGTAATATTTGACCAGGAGTATCTATACTTTGACTCAAGTACTGGGGTTGAGTACTTTGTCCACCACTGGAATTGAGGGCCCGCATCCAGACAACTGCATTGAGATACAGGACACTCAGCAAACACCAGACCGCAGTCAAAAGTATTCTGGCTATCATATGGCAGGACCAGTCAAGAGACACTGCAGAATTGAGGGCCCACATCCACAGCATCAGATTAAATCAGATTAAAATATCTGTCTGAAACAGACCGATGCTCGGCTCCTCCATGAAATGTTTGTCACTTCACTGCATTTTTCTGAACCCTGCAATGTGTTTTGGCCTTTGGGAAAAAAGTGTATAGTTTTTTTTAAGGCTGCCTCAAGGGTTAAAGGGATATTTTTCAAGTGTTTAAAGTGTAATTCAAGTGTAACTTTATTAAATCAAATACATTAACCTAAATGACAAATATGCCCAGAAACCCTCAGAGGCATTGCATTTGGCATAAAAATACATGCTCAAATAATTACATGACAAAGTCCATCAGGCACAGATGAGCACTGACCTGCTCAATTTAACATTAAGGCCAAAATGCACTAGAAACTTCAATAGTTAAGTCAATTGAAGCTTCTATGGCGCACTGCACTGTAGCGATACTAATTTCAAACAAGGTAAACTTCCAGCTCTCCTCACAGATCAACGATAAAGAAGGGCACTACTTAATGGTCAAAGGTTTAATTGACCACAAACAAGTGACATTATTGAATGTTTATAGACCACCAGGAAATAATAAACAGCAGATCAAAAAAAGTTTTTAATCTTATATCTACGAAAGTGTCAGGTGTGTTGGTATGTGGGGGAGACTGGAATATCCAACTTTATCCCTCTATGGACTCCTCAAACAAAACAAAACAAAAAAATAATAAGACGGTATGGTACATGTGTGGAGGGAGCGACACCCACTTGATAGATGCTTTACTTTTTTTTTCTCATGCTCATTCTGTATATTCAAGAATTGATTATTTTTTATGTTTAATTCAGATCACCACAGGATTACCAAATGTAACATTGGGGTAAGGGATATCTCTGATCATGCAGGGGTATATTTAACACTGCATTTTGACAGCAAGCCCAAAGACACATTGTGGAGATTTAACACTAATCTTTTGAATGATCCTCAATGTCAGAAATACAGAAAGGGAGAATGTCAAGAATACACTACACATAATGATAATGGCACAGTGTCTCCCAGTACACTGTGGGACGCTGCAAAATCTGTTATTAGAGGTAAACTTATCATGTGGTCAGCTCAGAAGAAGAAGGAAAAAGAGAAACAAGGATTTGACTGAAAACTTGAAGTCTTTGGAGAATAAACATATGGAATATAATGACATTGATGTTCTAAACCAGCTTCAGGATATAAAACAGACTTTAAACAAAGTATATGAAAATCAAATAGAGAAGAGAGCTAAATTAATTAAACAATTTTTTTATGAGAATGGTTCTAAATTAAAAAAACTACTTGCTTGGAGAATACGCAAACAGCAGGCCGAGAGATTTATACATAAAGTGAGACCCGCAAACCAATAAGATGTATCATACACTGGATGACATACAAATTTCCTTTGAAAAATACTACACAAAATTATATTATTTTGCTCAGCCTCAGGCAGCTGAGTCAACGGCCATATCAAATTTTCTAATGTCTTTAGACTCACCATCTGTAGGAACAGAGCAGAATAAAATAATAACTCAGGAGATAATAGAAGAAGAAATAAACAAGGCTATATCAAGATTAAAAACGAATAAAATGCCAGGTGCAGATGGCTACCCATCGGAATGGTATAAAACCTTTAGAGAGATTACAATACCAGTTCTTAAGGAATGTTTTAATTATGTTCTTCGAGGGGGGGAGACTCCATCGTCCTGGACACAAGCAGTAATTTTTGTAATTCCTAACACGGGTAAAGATAGGACAGAGTCTAGTTCTTACAGACCCATATCTGTTTTAAATATGGACTACAGATTATTTGCATTAATACTCACAAAACGAATGGAAAATATAATCCTGGATTTGATAGATACAAACCAAACTGGTTGGTTCTTAGATGATTTGGTTTTAACAGCCAGGTAGTTGGATGCCTGAAATCCTTACCTTCATTGCTCTCCCACAGCCAGAATTAAAATAAACGGGAATTTATCTAAAACAGTGTCTCTTGAGAGGGGATGTCGTCAGGGATGCCCCCTCAGCCCTACACTTTTCGCCCTCTTTATTGAGCCACTAGCACAGGCAATCAGAGAAGATAATGACATAACAGGCATATTGATTGGAGATACACAACACAAGACCTGTCTGTACGCAGATGACATTCTTGTGACGCTTACCAACCCTAATGAAAGCTTGCCTAAATTACTGTCTCTTCTTAAAGTATTTGGTTCATACTCCGGGTACAAATTGAACTTACAGAAAACCCAAACTCTTACTTTTAACTATGAACCACAAGAAAAAGTTTACAGATTATGTCATTTTAAATGGAAGGGTGACATAATTAAATACCTGGGAGTACAAATACCTAGAGATCTAACTGCCATCTATGAACATAACTATACTCATATAACAGCGGATATTAAGGCCGATTTAAATCGCTGGTCATTATTACCAATGAACATGTATAATCTAATAGAAGTTATAAAGATAAATATATTACCCAGGCTGCTCTACCTTTTTCAGTCATTGCCTGTTGATGTCCCTCCCAAGCAATTCAGTGAGTGGATCTGAATGATTTCATCCTTCATTTGGGGAAAGCAAAGACCTAGGATTCGATTTCAGACATTACAATTGCCCAAGGACAGAAGAGGAACGGCTTCACTCTGCTTAGAAGATTATTACAAAGCAGCACAGTTAACGTTTTCTGGTTTGCTGGTGTGATCCTACATATGATGCGAAATGGAAAGACATAGAACAAACTCAAACAAACATACCTCTTCAATCTGTACTTGGGGAAAAATCCCTTCAGAAGAAATATTTAGACAAATTATCTAAATGGACTGCAGTCCCCTTAAACATTTGGCATAAAGAATTTAAAGACCTGAACTTCGAGAGGAATGCACGAATATTACGCTGGCAACACCACCTAAATTTGAAAACAGATTGAAACTCTGGACAAATGCAGTCTTTCAAAAACATATAACGTAGAGAAATGCAATTTCTTTAAGTACTGTCAGGATGTATTTCTGTGACCGGTGTGGTATGTTTTACACTCCGACATGACGTGTATGGTGACAGATATATGGCTGGCAGGGTGCCAGAAAGTCTGGTGGACAAGACTCTGTGCATTGTTGGCATATTTGCATGGTCCAAAAATAAACTGGTTATGTCTAGTCAGACAACCCTATATAAGCTGTAACTGTTGGAGTGTTCTTGGTTCATTCCTTCTTACTCTGTATGCTGTATGATGTGGAAGAACCCGAGCTCATATTGAACATTTTTTTTGGGTACACCTGTGTCATCTCTTCTTTCTTCTTATTCCCACAGTAATCATCACTGTAACAGGTACCTTCAACTGAGACATTATTTTGACACAAATATTAAAACTATTGGAGAGAAGGGACTGAGATTGATTAAGATATTCACTGATGCATACAAAGGTAACTCTAATAGGAAATTGATCTCAAAGACTTACTCATCTTTACAACTGGACAGGGGTTTTTCCACTCTGTATGTTAAATCAAGGTGGGAGAAAGAAGCTAACATAACACTGACTGAAGATGACTGGTTAAATATTTGTAGGACAATGTCTACAACTTCAAATTCAGATTTATGGAGGGAATACACCTAGACACCTATAACTCCAAAGGTTAAAAAATCACAAAGTCACAACCCCGAACAAGGTCGGTGCTGGAGAATGTGTGGTAAAATGTCTGCTGGTCATTTTCACATTTTTTGGGAGTGCCCTAAAATCTTTTCTTACTGGACAGATGTGGTGACAGAGATCAGATGTATAATCAGCTCAGAGCTTGATTTTAATTTCAGTGTTATATATTTGGGAAATGTATCAACTGTCCTGAAAAAACAGGATGGATACCTGTTACAAATACTACTAGCAGGTAGTAATAAAAAGCAATAACCAGAAAATGGTTGAGCATAGAACCTCCTACAATCCTTGAGTGGATAGAAATAATTAATGCCATTTATACTATGGAACGATTGACCTTTTCCCTGAGACATGCTACCAAGAAATGTGAAAAATACTGGAAAAAATGTCCTATTTGTCCTATTTGAAACTGTAGTGATTTCTTTATACATGTTTGGTTGGAGAAACAATGTAATGTATTTTTCCTTTGCACAAACAGAGTAGACTTTTAAGTTAAGAAAGAATGGGAGACATCTCACTTTGAAGGAAACACTGACGACTAGCATTAAATGGAGCCAAGGATCATAAAAACTTTTTGGACCTCAAATAACACCCATGGACAAAAAGGACTTTTTCGACAATGAATGTAACGCAGGTTCATTCAATCCTCATTCTGTATGTTTAGCATTTCTCTACACCTGTGATGACCTTGTCTGTTTTAAGTTCTGTTTTTGTTTAAAAGACAATAATAAAAATAAAGTTTAAAAAAAAAATTGTGTTGTTAAAAGGAATTTACATTAAAGCATTAACATGTTAACTTTGACAGCCCTATTAAATATACATTCATCGCATAGTTTGTGCTTTGCAGCTACACCCTACCTCAGAAATGTTGTGTTTTTTATCTGAGAAATAATTACAAGAATATTTTTTAGTCATAATTTGTCTGCAATCTCATTATGTTAAAAAAAAATCGTATCATTAAGCCAGCATCAGAAATTGTATCGAATCTTGAGTTGAATGCATTGTTACATCCCTAGTCACCATTAGGGATGTTCCTGGTGACTAATTTCCCTGTCGATTAAGGCAAAATTGAATTTAGACTAATCGACTGGTCTAACACTAAGAAAACACTCAGAAAGCTGCTAAAATGTAGTAGAATTTATTGATTTATAATGTTAAACACTGTCCGAAAAAAATACTGTGTTTATTAAGAGCCATTTGAAGATGTTAATGTTAATGTACAATTCAATTTTCCAAAAATGTTTTTGTATACTGCCGTATACAGGTCTTACAAAGAAAGAAAATTTGAATTAGCAAAGGTCAGACTTTAAATAGAATGGAATTGGCCATGGACACTGCAATCTATACAATTCTAATCATACAGTTGGTCTAATAATGTTGGTTGGTTAATGGTTTAATAATTTGTGTATCAATTACTTTGTGGCTGATCAGGTTAATTATCAGCTAATTATTGTCAGTTTCTAACTGCAGTATGCAATAAATGGTTGCCCTTTGTGTGTGTTTATCTGTCACTCACTACTGAAAGTACACAACACAATAAAAACCCGATATTTTTATAATAGTGAAATATAAAATGAGCTTTTACGTTGTCTGATTGACTGCATTTATTTATTGGTTTGAATAATGGTTTACAGTCTAATGATGTGTGTTTGTATTGATTACTTACAGGAGCTCATCTGGCTAATTATCAGCTAAAACTGTTTCTGTTTCCTTTCTTCATATAGTGTAATTATTACCTATTGTTTGTGCACTTTTGTGCCATACAGTTTGTCCAGAAAGCTCAAATAAATGCGAATTCATCATAGGCCAAAGTGACTTCTCCTAAAAATGACTTCATTCCAGGCCTGAGCATACATTGCCAATAGCCAGGTCTGACAAAGAAAGAACCAATACTTACCTTAATAGTGACAACGCACTTGCCACTCTGTATTTTACATCCAGCAGCAAAGTCCTGTAACACAAGTATACACACTAAGTGTTAAAGTGAAAAACATGGTGACACAAAACACTGCATGCCAAAAACATAATATAGGACAAGCAATTTTATAATTCCTTTGGAATAAAAAAAAAACATTCAAAAAACACAGAGAAATAACCACTGCCAAAGGACGAACCCATCGTTACTTTGTGATCATCTCATGAAATCTTTGAATTGATTCAACAAAGTACGTAGTAATTTCTGTGGTACTGGATCTTTTGTTTGTTCTGTTTTGTTATATGATTTTGTCTTTTATGTGATGCAGAACAGAAATTAGCTGTAAACCAGTTTTAAGTGAGTCAGAGCTGTTTAATTCTGATTTTATTACGTTATTTTTAATCTTTTCCTGCAAAATAATAAATGAAATAAAAGTGAAAAATGTTGTGTGTTATTGTAAGTTTTAATGCTTTCACAAAGTAATAAAACTATTTGTGCAGCATCATGCATGATGTACATAAGATAAGTACAACATTGACTTTGATGCATTATTAGTTTTTGTGCACCATCACATTTGAACTTTTTCTCCCTTTCATACTGTTGGTGGATGAAATTTCCCCATTGACTTCCATTATAACCACATTTTTTGATCGCACAGCCATTACAGTATAAAAAGATGCATTCTGGTCTGTAGGGAAGAGGTCAAATTAGTCATTTTTAATTGTTGACCACCTCATGACACAATTCACCCACTATAGGCCTATGAATGAAATGCTGGTCATAAAGCAAGTATGAAAAAAATTCTAAATGCTTCAGTAATACTAGTTTTCATTTTCCCTGAAAAAACAAAACTCAGAAAACCAAATGCATATTGAGGGTGCATGGTTGGTTTTCTGTTTCATTTTGTTGGTGTCGGTGACACTGCTTATAAAATTGGCATTTAAAATCTTAAAATTCTAAAAATATTTAAATATTTAGTAGTTTTGACCAGAAGTGAGGCTAATTAACATATTTATGCAAAAAAAGTTGAAAAAATATTTATCTGATATATTTTTACAGCGGTTTTTGTTAGTGGCTGTTTTCAGCCACCAACAGTAATTCCAACGGTACTGAAACAGAGTTTATTCCAGATAGATTTTCCTTTTCTAACCACCCAGCGTTCATTGAATATAATTTACTCTACTAAGTTGCCTTACTTGGCAGTTATCTCCCTGGATGCCCAACAGGCATTTGATCAAATTGAATGGAAGTACATGTTTGCTACTATTCTTGCCCCAAATCCTCCGTTTTGACTAATCATGACAGGTCTCCCCCTTTCTCACTGCACCATGAAACCAGGCAGGGTTGCTGCCTCTCCCCAATGCTCTTTGCGCTGACTCTCGAGCCTCTGGTTGCGGCACATCTCATTGTACCATTGGTCTGTACGCAGATGATATAATCTTGTCTCTAAACCCAGAAAGCTGCCAAAAGCTGTTTATTATATCAAAAAGGTGAGACAGGGATGTTCTTAGATCTTTTAGTGTTAACTGGGGAAAAAGTTTGTTCATGCCCTTCTCTCATGGTCTCGATGCTGGCTTTCTTGGCAATCGACCCTTCAGACTTTCCACTGAACACCTTGTGTATCTCGGGATTAATATCACTACACTGTAAATGCTAACATACAAATTAATTAAATATGATAAGTGAACCAAACTCAGTTTTCATCAACCTGTTATGAACACTAATTTTAAATAAGTAAGTAGTAATTTGGGGTTGGAAAACATGCTTAACTTGATTTATCCCAGTTAAGTCAAATTAGAAAGAATAATTTATTGTACCCAGTGTGCTTTGGGCGTTTTATTGGACATGCTCAGACCTGCCTCATCTACTTCGCGCAACCAGAACTTTCCTACACATGTCCACGTCAACCGCATGGTCAACCAGGAGCTCCCTTCAACACCTTAACCTAGCCTACTTGTGTTTAGCACATTGATTTGGTAAGTAAATATTTTACTCTTTTGTAAACCGTCGCGTTGTCTTGTTGTAGTGTAGTGCTGTGTGCTTGCCAGGGAGGAGTAAACAAAATCAAATTCAAATATCACCACTAGCACAGTAACGTTACCATTTTTTTAAACAAATGTAGACTACAGTTTATGTAGTGTGGGAGAGAAGGTCAGCCGTTTGGCGTTGTTGTGGGTGTGGCGGAGCTTCGGTACTGGGACCACGGTGTTCCGACCCGCACAGGGAAGTTAGTTTCAGTCGGTTCACACCGGACGCCGAAGCATGCAAAGCGGCTCGCCCTCGAAAATCGCGCGCTAGCCGCAGCCTTCCAGTTCACACCAGATGCTCATTTCTCTGCGCCGGTCGACAAGGCCTCTGCCCCTCAGCTGTGTATGTGTAGCCTGTGTCGTTGTGTGTCGGTGTGTGTGTGTGTGTGTCTGTCAGTGTAGGCTATGTGTACCCTGAACGTATATAGGTCATCTATATACACCTAAGGTGTGTCGGTGTGTGTGTGGGTACCCTTTGTGTATATATGTGTGTCGATGTGTGTGTGTTTTCATCTCTGTTGCGTTCTGTTTAGATAAATAAAACACAAATAGGCAACAAACGCACACGGAGAGGGCTATGGTATTTGTCAATCTCGGTGTTTTATTTTGAAAATTGATTTAATTTAGAAAATTGACCGGATTCTCTCGTTGTTTCATGTGTGACTTCCTGCCAAGATTGACACGATTGCTTGCGGCTCGCGGCTCGCGCCCAAAACAGGCCATTCGCCGAAACGATCGCTGCAGAGCGCGAGCGACCCCGGCGCCACTGATGTGAACTACACCTAAGGATCCACACAGATTTAATTTATTTTGACAATGTAACGAGAGTCGGGGTCCTTATCTCTGTATTTTCTAAAGGATTTCTCCTTTGCCACTGAATTTAAAGCTCAATATAGGAATACAGTTAACAAGAGTGATATTATAACAACCTGGTGTGTTGATTTATGTGTCTATATTTTGAAATTGTTGCCTTAATTGTGTGTTTTTTCACTGTCCTCCATTCAGGCTGAAGCAGATGGTCAACTGTCCACACTTACCCCGCTCTCAGCAATTAAAGGTATTTACCTAATGCTTCATACACTGAATAATCATTCAATATTTGTATTAGTTCCATGGGTTTGGGTAACAGAAATACATTAATGTTACTACAGTGGGATTATGATAAAACCAATTCCATTGTTAAACGGATCAAGTTAATTTATTCCAATTTTGGACTGTTTAAAATAAATCATTGTACATGGCAGTTTGTGACTGTTCATCGCACACTTCGACCTGACTGTTAAAAAATAATTAATTGTACATCTTTATTTATGACTGTTTAAAAAAATAATTCAAAGCACATTTTTGGTTTGTGACTAAAAAATTCATTGTATATTTCAATTTCACTATTTAAAAAATCTTTCATTTCATTTAAAAATAATTTATTGCACATTTTAGTTTGTCAATGTTAAAATGATTCATTGCAGATTTTAATTTGTGTTTAAAACAATTAATTGTACATTTTAATCTGTGACTATTTAGGAAAAAAAATAAACTTTTTTTTAAACATAAGTGCTTAATGCTGAAATTATCATGTCTTTTCAGGTCAACCAGAGCAGTGCTCCCTAATGCAGTGGACTTGTAAGTACTGCACATTTTTTGCTGAAAAGAGAGGCTACTTGCTTAAGCATTACCGCTTAAAACATGGATTTCACACTCGGACATCCCCACTCCCATGCCTTCATAAGGAATGCCTCTGCACATTTAAATCTTTTAATGCACTCAAAGTACTCCTTTCAACATGGCACACTCAAAAGGATGCAGGCAAAAGTGGAGAAACTGCATTTCACTGTCAGTTGTGCGACTTTGTGGAGCCTTGCACAGAAGCAGACTTCTTTACCCATTTGCGAAGACATCTTAAGCTGAGGCAAATGGTTGCCTGCCCATATCAGGACTGTAACTTTCAGAGTAGTGTTTATTCTACCTTTACTGCACACAAAAGCAAAGAGCATCAGATGCACAACAAGACACCATTAAAACAGGAAATTGTTTCAAAAAATGTAGTTGAAGAACTTCCAAAAAATAAGAGTGTTCAGCTAGAGGAGAGTGACCCTGAAGTTGATGATATTGACTGTGAAGTTGCTGAGCAAAATGAAGATGTGGAGGACTTAGAGAATCAGTTGGAACGCAATGTAGCTGCTCTTTTCCTGAAAATGTCATCAATTCTTAACATCTCTGAAACTGACCTGCAAGAGGTCATAGATCAGATCAACCAAATTTATTTGTTATCACAGCCATTGCTACATTCTTCTATTCGAAAAATTCTACATACGCATTGTGCAAATGTTGATGATGCTTTAGTGAATGAGATAGCTCAAGTGGTCATTGAGAATAATGTATTCCTCAAATTCACTTCTGATGAGGGATCGTTGTCAACTGCTAACAGGCGAAAATCATACATTTCAAGGGAATTCTCTTTGGTTATGCCAGTTGAATTTGTCCTAGAAAACAAGCAGAATGTTGTGTATGTCCCCATACTAAAAATGCTGCAAACATTACTGAGCAATAGAGAAATTCTGGAAAAGACCATGTCACATGAGGCAACTTTGTCAGAGAAATACCAATCTTACAGAGATGGTGCCCGCTTCAAAGACAGTGCTTTCTTGAATGAGGAAGAAGTCAGGATTGCTCTCCAACTGTATATTGATGATTTTGAGGTGGCTAACCTTTTGGGAACCTCCAGAAAAAAGCACAAACAAACTGCCATCTACTGGACACTTGGCAATTTACACCCTAAATATCGCTCGTCTCTTCATTCCATTCAGCTTGCTCTGCTTTGCAAGGCCAATGACATCAAAGACCAGGGTTATGCCAAAATTCTTCACCCTCTTATTCAGGACCTTGTTTTTCTTGAGCAACAAGGCATATATGTTGAACAGTTGGGAGCCACTGTTAAGGGCACAGTGTTATTTGTTGCAGCAGACAATCTGGCTGCCCACTCTTTGGGAGGGTTCTTTGAAAGCTTCAGAGTTACCCAAGTTTGTCGATTCTGTATGGCCAAGCGGGAGGAAATGCAGGACAAAGAAGTACGGACAGGCTTATTTCAACAAAGAACAAAAGAAAACCATGACAAACATGTGCAAGAGGTGTCACAGGATTCAACCAAGGCTCAACAATACGGTGTGAAAGGAAGCTGTCCACTTACTGAAAGCTTGCAACATTTTCATGTCGTTGATGGTTACCCTCCAGGCATTCTACATGATCTTCTGGAGGGTATTGTTCCAGTAGAGTTGGCTCTGTGCTTAAAGGCACTGATATCGAAGGGAACTATCTCCCTTGAGGCCCTGAATGATGCTATAAACAGTTCCCATACACATTTGCAGACAGAGCAAATCAACCCCAACTCATTCCAAAGACCTTCTCCTCAAAGTCAACAATTGGAGGAAATGGTCATGAAAATTGGACTCTTCTCCGACTTCTACCATTATTAATTGGTCAACACATTCCAGACGGTGATGAAACCTGGGAGGTTTTAATGACCTTAAAAGATGTGGTGGAATTGGCAATGTCCACAAGCTTTACAGAAGAGTCTTTGTGCTTTCTTGATAGCAAAATCTCTGACCATAGACACTTGTTTCAGAAGGTTTTCCCGGGTGAAAAGCTACGACCAAAGGACCACTACGTTGAGCATTACCCTCAGCTCATTCAAACCTTTGGTCCTCTATCTGATGTGTGGACAATGCGTTTTGAGGGGAAACACAAGTTCTTCAAGAAAGTTGTGCATCACTCTCACAACTTTAAAAACATTCCCCTGACTTTAGCAAACAGACATCAGAAAATGATGGCCTTCCATCTAGCTGCCACAACTTTTTTTAAGCCATCTATTGAAATTCACAAAGTGAAGTCTGTGATGGTTTCCTCATTTCCAGAAAATGTGCAGAACTGGCTCAATCAAAGAAACAACCAGCTGAACACAGTCTTTGTAGCTTCCTCTGTCATCATTGATGGCATCAAGTACAGTTCTGACATGGTCATTTCTGTTGGATCTTGCGCAGGGCTCCCAGAGTTCAGACAAATCTCAAAGATTGTTGTTATAAACACAGATGTAGCATTTGTCTGCAGACTGATGACCTCATGGTATGATGAGCATCTGAGAGTGTATGACCTCTGCAGCAGCCATTTGCCCATCTTCTCAGTCACCCAGTTGTCAGATTTGAATGATGTGTTTCCTCTGTCACTTTACAGAGTTCATGGCAAACAGCTTGTTACACTCAAACGGTACATATTATGCCAAGTGGATTAAACACTGAGATGTTGCATGTCTCAAGATGATCTCATTTTTTCACAGGAGGTGACATCGAGATGGACCAAAGATTGATGCTCCGAGTTGTCATTGATGAAGATGATATAAGGAAGCTGACCCTAAATGATAGACCGGATTCCATTGAAGAACTAAAAACACAGCTGCGGGATAAGCTGTCACTGCAGTACGACTTCAAACTCCAATATGAAGATCCAGATTTCAGTAATGCGCTATGCAATTTGACTGAAGTAACAGATTTGCCTGCAAGAGCTACGCTGAAAGTAATTCCTCTTGTGACTCTCGAGTTGACCGCCCTGTCTTCACCCACCGAAGAATCAGACTGCAGCACAGTAGACACTGAGATCTTGTCCCGCCCTGAATTGTCACCTTCGCTTAGAAAACAGTGGCCAGAGTTCTTCGACATACCCAATTTCTCAGTGGATGTAGAGTACAGGCCGACCTTTCATTCATGAAAGACCGTCTCCCAATTACTCCATCACAAGACATGAAACATGACATACTTGAGAAGCTCGCCAAAACAATGTACAGTTTCAAGGCGTACCCGAACGATGACGACTTCAGCAGTGTCGCAAAATCACTGATAAGTAAGCACCCCAGTCTCACTGAACCTGGTCCCCAGCCAGGGTGGTATGGCTGGAAAAATAGCATAAAATTCAAGATGGCAAACTATCGTACAAAGCTACGAAAAGCAGGATGTGATGATGTAATGATAAATGGGGGTAAAAGAAGTAAACTTAATCCAGATGGAGAATCATCCAGCAAGAATGTCAAGCGACCAAAAAGAGGTGAAGCCAATTATTTGCCTAATTTACTTGACGGACATGATGAAAGAAGCCTTGAAAATGCCAGGAAGATTGTCATCGAGGAAATGAAGAAAAAAAAAACCCAATGCCACTATAGTCTCGCAAATGATGGACCAAACATTCCCACTGTGCAGAAGGGAGATAGTGACACAGGAGCCTGCTGTGCAGAGCACGGTTGAACGTTGGCCAGCACTTTTCACTGAGAGACAGGTAAGCTACTTGTTCGTTTTGGCCTGCCTTCCCCCATTAAGTTTCCAGCAGATTAAATGTCAGTCAGAACATATCAATGCTGTGAGGTGGAATATTAAAACACATCATCCTCAAAAAATTACTCTTGTACTATATACAAATCAGTAAAATGTTTTCAATGTCAGTATGTGTACTAATGTTATTTGTTTAATAATATAAGTAGTAATGTATTATTCACCATAGTTTCATATGTTAAGCTCTTTAATTTTCTACAGTATTAATTGAATGACAGTCAGTTTAATGTTGCTATCCCTCTCCCTCCTTCCACTCTCCATTTTTTCAGGTCTTTGCTGAGTTTAATCGCATCGCCAGTAGGAACCTTGAAGGAGACTTCTATGAAGCCCTAGACCAACACACCCCACGCTTCATCGAGCTTTTCAAGTCCAAAAAAGGAACTACAGGACAAAAACTGACAGACTTGATGCAGCACATCAACTGCCTGGTAAGGATTTTGTAATTTACACTCCAGTAATAACGGGTGGTGGCAATACACCTTAGGCCTGTTTCACATACCATTCACACTGCCTTCCTCTCTGCTGTGTTGCTGCATGCTGCTGTGGAGAGCAAGCGAGACTGATGTACCCTTGGTGACCGTACCAGTGATGTGTACCCATAAATACACTAACTAAATCACTTCAACAATTAAATCATGTTTTTTAAAATCCTTTCACAACACCTATACCAGTTGTTGTGGACTACTCATCTCAACATGTTTTTGTTCAATTTCAACAGGTTTTTATGTGTCTCTCAGTCTGTCATTCTTCGTAACAAGAAAGTCCAACAGTATGGTAGTTTGCACATTTCAAGTGAGTGCTCAATGAAATGCATGCACAAGGGCATTTTATTTTAAATTTAATTGAAATGTTGAGTTTGTATGAAAACAAAGAAAATGTTTACAGGGAAATTGGGATGTGTAAAATTAGGTATTTAAATGTTACCAATTATACTAATAAAACTTAAAGCCCTGTCTCTATTATGAGGCTATGAACTATTAGAGAAAATATAGAAAAGTATATCAACACATACCCCCCACCCCACCCCTCAAAATGCTACGAAGTTCTTAACTTGTATCTATTCTCTCTCTGTATTTTTAGTCGCCAGATGTGACAGCACTTTGCTCTGTTGTCCTCAGAGGCCTTCCTATTGTGCTTGTGATGACTCCAGTGAGGTCTACAAGACTTGCTTTGTAAGTAACATATTGAAAGAAGAAAGAAACATATTGATCTCAAGTTATTGACAAATCATATTTGATACGTTTGATAGTGTTGTCAAATATTTAAAATTACTGCTGTCAAAATTATCGCGTTAGCGGGCGATAATTAATTTTTAGAATTAGTGCCGTTAAAAATTTTCACGTATTTGACGCATGCGCAGAATGACCCGCCCCATACATCCCATAATACCACTCAGAAGTGCAGTGACGCGCAGTGAGCAGAGCGGATGCATGCGTGCGGTGAATGTAAACATCGAGGAAGAGCAGGTTGGCCCTCTGGATGGGGAATTTCAGTTTAAAAAGAATACAGATGGAACAATAAATAAGCAGATAGTAATTTGCAGCGACTGGCTAGAGCACATGTGGCCACATCTGGCCCGCGATTCAATTATATACGGCCCGCGAGATAATTTCACGTGTCTATTATGAATGGCCCGTCGGTAAATAGCACTCCCACCACTCATACTACAAGTCCCACAATGCACTGCGTCAGCTGCCGCGCAACTCGAGAAATTAATCAGCTCGCAGTCACGAAGACGCGAGCTTCTGTCAAACGACAATGTAAACAGGTTTGTCTGTTTAGGCAACTGACTCAGTGCAAAGAAACACAAGTATATGAGGAGGGAGATGAGCTGCAGCTCCACCTGAAACCAGGTAAAAATAAAAATAAGACTGACCCACAGCAGAGAGAGGGAGAGGGAGAGAGATAAAAAAAAACTTTTTATGATCATGAATCATAATATTAATGTACACTTATGTGGTGCGCGATTTTTTTTTTTACTCCAAGTCTGATTTGTGTACTTTTAAATACTTAATTGCTGCATTATTGTAAGTCATGATGAAGAGGACAGACTCTGTCTTGTCAGTGTGCAGTTTAACCTTTTCCTAAAATACTGCTGGTTCTGTGGTGTTACATTTTAAATCTGAAGCCTGCAGTGCACCATAGAAGCTACAGTTGACTTTTCTGTTGAAGTTCTCAGTGCGTTTTGGCCTTAATGTTAAATTGAGCAGGTCAATATGTTCATCTGTACCTGATGGACTGATGGGTTTGTAATATTATTATATGAGCAGACTTTTATGCCAAATGCAGTGCCATTGAGGGTTTGCATGATTAAAGTGTGTGATATCTTGTGTGCAGACAAAAAGCAAGCATTTTCAAATGTAACCCCCACCTGGATATGTGAGTTGAAATATTCTGAGCTGAAATATTCTCGTTTTCCTTTGTTATTGTTGAAGAAAAAAAAATATTTTAAATCTTATTTATTTTATTGAGGAAAAAGTTGTTGCAGTCTGGCTGTTCAAATTCATATTTCTGAATTAAACATAGTCAGTTTTAGACAGTTTAATAAATGTTAATCCTGTTTGGCCCGCGACTTAGACTGTGTTTTAAACTTTGGCCCCTTCTGTGATTGAGTTTGACACCCCTGGGCTAGAGGATGAGTAGAGAAGAGGGCCACATTTAAATGTACACACACACACACACACACACACACACACACACACACACACACACACACACACACACACAGACACAGCAAAGAGAAACATTTGATTTATATGGTGAAGCTCAAAGCAGGTAGATTTTCTGGTTTTGAATTTTTAATTAGAAAAAAAAAAGAGTGGCCCTGTTGTGCTAGTTTGAAGAGGGGGAAAAATACTGTCCTGTTACTGAAAGAAAGAAAGAAAGAAAGAAAAAGTCTTGTTGATTTTGAAGAGATAAAAAAAAAACTGTCTAAGAAATAAATAATGTTCTTGAACAATATTAATGCCATTCAGTGTGGATTTATGGTTGTAATGAACAAATACAGTATGTTGCTGTACAGTGTATATCCGCCTTGTGTCATTTCTTTCCATTCTAACAATAATTATTCAACATGTCCCGATTTTTCTTACATGTTTGTTCTTTAAAATATGCCCTTCATTTGGGCTAACGAAGGTGGCCAGGGCTTTCTTGTCTTCCAACATTATTACTGGGCCTGCAATGCCCGATCATGGGTTTTCTCATCATTCTGCTGCTAGATAGGAGAGCAGTACCTGTCTCAGATGGCCTGAGATCGAGTCTTGTAATGCAGTCTTACTCACTGGAGCCTCTTTAATGGCCTTTTTATTTTCGAAGCCAAATCCACTTATCAAATGGCTAAAGGATGACTTTATTTTGCGTAACTCATTTAAGATCCTAAAACAAATCAAAGGTGTGCTGAGCCTCCCAGATTTGTCCATCTATGCTCCTATATGTCAGAACCCCTTTTAAGCCAGGCCAGATGGATGTTGTTTTTTCACACTGGTCAGATAAGGGACTGTCCACTATTAAGGATCTCTATATTAACAACCATCTTGCTTCTTTTGCGTAACTTCAGGTGAAATTTAATCTGCCTCCTGGTCACTTCTTTCGCTATTTGCAAATTAGAAATTTTGTCAGACAGTCACTCCCTCACTTTGATACGATCCCCAAATAACACATTTTTTATGAGCTTACAACTAAAACCCCTACCTCCAAACATTTAATTTCACAATTTGTAGGTCTTTTCTCATCGGCAACCTCCTCTCTCCACATTAAAGAGGCATGGATTAAGGACACTGTTGTAGACATTTCAAACAAGTTATGGGCAAAAGGGCTGGGCAGGATTAAAGCATGTTCTATCAATGTTAGACTTCAACTCATTCAGTTTAAAGTCATTCATTCTGTCTCTTCTACTTGTAATAAGTGTAAGTCAGGTGATGGTACTCTAGGCCATCTTTTCTGGTCTTGTCCAAAACACATCTTTCTGGTATGACTATATAGTAGACAAGATGAGGTTTTGCTCTTGAGGAGAGGAATATTATATTAGGAAGTGTTGAGTATAGAGAAAAAGATGCTTTTTTTTTTATTAATCTAATATTACTACTGTGTAAATTCCATATTCTTGAATGCAAACTTACAAACCCGTCTTGTTTTTATTTCTGCCAGCAAAAAATAAAAACTGCTCTCTTTACCCATTTTTCTTTTTTGGTTTAAACCACAAAAAAAAAAAAAAAAAGCACTCACTTAAAGGCATACTCCCTCTTGTGGCATGGTTTGGCAACAACTCAGGGTTTTATGTGTGTAATGTCTGAGTATACCTATGCATTACTGGTAGAAAATTAATTATTGATTTTTCAGGGAGTAAAGCAATACGTTTTTGAGTTAACGGGATATTACAACCTTAAAACATTAATTCTGTATTTGCTTTTGACTAAAATCCAATGAATACTATGTCCTACTGGCTATATTTTTTAATATACGGTTACTTTCACGTTTTGCATAAATGATTTGCAGCAGCATTTCTCATCTTTCTTATAAAACCCAAACTTATTCTACACTTGAGTCTTATGAAAGTTTGGTGATGCAACGCGGTACAATGTCAATTCTGTCACTGTTTTCAGCACCGTCTGTTATGAGCAAATGAAGAGGAGACACAGGAGAGGGAAGAGGGAGGGCTTGTTTTTGTGAGTGAAAAAGCACAGAGCCACAAGTCTGACCCACAGAGACGTCATGTCACTGTGACAACAGGTAACACAGAGCATCAGTTCCTCCTTAATTTTAATTTAGCAATTATTTATTTAAGTATCTGTCAAACCCATTTTGAGGTCCTGACCCAAGGTTGGGAACCACTGCTGTAAGGAGTACATACCAAATTCTGAAACTGAAAAGAAAAGATCTGAAACTGAAACAGAAAGATCCGAAAGTGAAAGATTTGAAACTATAAAAAATAATATTTGAATCTGAAAAGATAAAATTTGTAACTGAAAGAAATAGGATCTCAAATATCTAAATATATGAAAGTGAAAAATGAAAATAATTTATTCAAAATAATTACCAGAGTGAATCATAATTATATTTAACCTGAAAAAAACTTTTTGAACACTTATTTTGAATACACTGATGTATTTTTCAAAATTCAAGATCAAAACAGTTTCAAATTTTATTTTTCAAGTTCAAAACATTTGGCCCAAATATAGCTCCATAGGTTTAAAGCTAAAACCCAAAAAGGGCACACTTTGAAGCATATATTCCCTCCTGTAGTATTGAGGAGCAACATTCTTCTCTTCATAAGCTCGATTCTCCTGGCTCTTATTTTGATAGAACTAATTTAACTTCCAGGTCAGATGTTTGCCTTTCAACGGTTTTCAAGTCAACAAGTAAGAAATAAGATAACACCAGTATAATTTACAATAATTATTTGGATTTCTCTCTTGTTTTTATTTCTGCCAGTAAAAATAGAAAATTAGCTCCCTTTACCAATTTTTCTTTGTTGGCTTAAAAGCACTAACTTGAGGGTATACTACCTCTTGTGGCAGAAATAGGCAACAATTTGGGGTTTCATCTGTACATTGTGTGAGTATACCTATGAATTACTGGTTAAAAATTACATATTTATTTTTCAAGGAGGAATCTGGTGTCCAATGACTGTTCAGTTATCTCTGTGCAAGCAGCTACAGTCTGAGAGGCTACACTTGACATTTAGGCTAAAAACATGGTGTAAATGGCGTCTTTTTGGGTCAAATTTTAATGTCGCGACTTACGGACACTTGGATTACACCACATGAGCAGTATGAGACATTTTGTGGGGGGTTTTGTGTGTATTCTTTTAACATTTTAAAATTGGTCACTGTTCACTTCAATTGTACTGGATTTGGCTGCAACACTGTTTTCCACAGAAACCCCGGGAGTGTTTTGTGAACTGGAGATCTTCACTCAGTGAATTTTCATTTTTGGGGGAACTACTGCTTTAGGACATTACAACCTTCAAATATTAATTTTGTATTTGCCTTTAACCAATATCCAATGAATATTTATTACATGTATATATATATATATATATATATATATATACATATTTTATTTTCATAAAGTTACTTTAACTTCTGTGTCAAGTCTTCCTGTCAGTCATATCACAATGGAAAACAATACATGTATGTTTTAGCAAACAGGACATTGCAACCTTCAAACAATAATTCTGTGTTTGCCTTCAACTACAGTGAAATTACATTAAATAAACAAGATATCAATATATATAATATATATATGGCTTGTGTCAGTTAGGCAAAGCATCACTAAAGGCACAAATATTATAAGTAAAAGGCAAGATATTAGTTAAAAGCAAATACAGAAATAGTATTTGAAGGTTGTGTTGTCCCATTTACTCAGGGACTTATTGTTTTATGTTCAGATGTAACCGAGATAGCTAAACAGTCACTGGGCACCAGTTTCCTCTCTGAAAAATAAATGTGTAATTTTTAGCCAGCAATTCATAGGTATACTCACACATTGTACAGATGAAACCCTGAGTTATTGCCTGTTTTTGCCACAAGAGGGAGTATACCCTCAAGTTAGTGCTTTGAACCAGAAAACAAAAATGGGTAAAGAGAGCTAATTTTCTCTTTTTTTTTTTTTGCCAGCAGACATAAAAACAAGAGTAAAAATCTAAATAATGATACTAAAAAAAGGGATCAGTTTCAGTGTAATTTTATTTCTTACTTGTTGACTTGAAAACAGCAGAAAGGCAGACAGTTGACCCGGAAGTTAAATAAGCTCTATCAAAATAAGAGCCAGGAGAATCAAACTCAGGCATAGCATATATGAAGACATGAGTGTTGCCCCTTCATACCATAGTAGGGAATATATCCTATAAATAATAAACCAAAATGTGAAATTGCTCATCTTTAAATCCAAAATAATTTTATAGATTACATCCTAACCAACCATCCTAACCAATCTATGAACTTTGATAAATATAAAGGCAAAGGGCTGAGTTTCTTCAGTTTTCAGGACACATTATAAGAGACAAAGTATTATTTTTTGAACTATGAAGGTAAACACAGAGTTAATGTTTGGAGATTACAAACACATGTATTAAAGATATTTACATCATATCGAAACAAAATACTCGCTTATGCTGGTTTATACTGGTTTATGCGTGTTGGACTAGTAGTAAGAATTTTCATATAAATGATTTCAGATTCATTCAGATTCAGATTCAGATTTAGTTAGAATGTAATCTTTCAAGTAATTTAGATGTAAAAATGACCTTTTTTCAATTTTGGTTTAAAATATAGAAAGGGCACACTTAAGGGTATATTTCATAAACGTGTCATAAACATACAACAACTCTTTGTCTTCATATGTGGTTAATTTATGTGCTATGAGTTCTATTTTCCTGGCTCAGACAAATAGACAGTATATAGAATGTTGCATATATATAAGTTCTTGCTGCTCACACAAATTAAACAGGATTTTGAGCAGTGCTCCCTACTAAATCTTTCTGTAGCTGCCAGAATCAATGCAATTAAAATGAATGTTTTCCCGCACTTTTTATAGTTATTCCAATGTATTCCTATATTTCTTCCTCTTTCATTTTTCCATAAAGTGGACAGTATTATTCTCAGTTTTGTTTGGAATAAGAAGTTTCCAAGGTTACGTCGACAAGTTTTACAGAGGCCCAAAGCTCAGGGCGGAATGGTGTTACCAAACTTTCTGTACTATTATTAGGCAACAAACATAAGAAATTTGAACTATTGGGTCAAATATGGGGATATTGAGGGCCCTCCGTCATGGTTGATTTTGTCTAGTATAGATTTGAAAAGAATCTCAAGTCAATCTATGTTCGGATTCCTCATTAGCTCAACTGTAATTACGCATGTTCCATATGCAAAAACTGCATCCTTACTGCAGCGGCCCTGGTTTGATACCAGTCAGAGTAGGGAGGAGGCTTAAGTGTTTCTTAAGCAGAGGAGAACATGACAAAGAACTGATGAGTGACAGTGAGTTAGTAAAACACTATGGATTGGACTGTGCGGGGATAACATTTGTGGTTGATCTCATGAGAGACGTGCTCATGTAACAATAATAATGATCAACTTTTATGTACCACTTTTTTAATGTTACCAAGTACTTTACAAGATAAAATAAAACTAGACAAGGCTGATAAATCTTCCTTAACAACAATAACAATAACACTATGATGCCAGAAATGAAAGTGATCATAACAGGGAAACTTTGGTCTGTTACATCTTTCCATCAGCAGAGTGATCACACAATTACAGTGCTTTCACAGTCTTACATGGTGACACAGTTGATTTCATTTCCACTGGATGCCCACATCTGCCAGGCTCACAAAATGGCATTCATGGACACAAGAAGTACAATTAGGCTTACAAAGTATTCAGTTCTTAAAGGATAACTTCAGTATTTTTCAGCCTGGGTCCAATTTCCCCATGTGTATGTGTGTGTATGATTGATGGGGACAGCTCATTTTGAAATTGGTCCAGTATTGAGGGATGCAGATGCAGCCAGCAGTCGCAAAACAAGCTACAACAGTATATATGGGGGTAAATGCCTCCTGTAAAAGTTCATGCATTGAAAGTGCTTTTTTTCCACCACAGACCAGCTCAGATCACCAGTTTAAACTCTGTTAACAGCATGCAAAGCACATCTCTTAACCTTCACTTGCTCCAGGCTGTGTGTGACAAAATCTCATGGGATCTTAGTGTGTTGCCAGAAGAAAACAAAGGAACCATGACTGAGAGCCAGTCAGAGTGGAGAGTTTCACTATATTGATTAAAAACGAAAAAATGAAAAAAAAAAAAAAAAAAAAAAAAGATGCTAAAGTTGTGGCTAACTGTGCTACAAATTGATGCTAACATTCCTGTTCAGACACTGCATCTTGCAGACCACCGGGTCTGCAGTGCACACTTTTCCCAAGATCACTACTGCCAGCCCAAGAAGAGAATACATCTGATTTTAACTCATATGCTACGCATACGCATATGTTTAAAGCGGCAGAAAAATTCCTCAAAGTTAAAAGTGTTTGGGGTAAATCATCCCCACTATGGAATAATGGTCACCTTTTATCTAGGGGGAAACCTTTTACTAACAAAGCCTGGGAAGATCAAGGTATTACAACAAGATATTAATGGGGCAAGCACAATCCTTAAGTTCCATACAATATTGACAAACATTCTATTTTAGGGTCAGTTTGTAAAGCCTATAAAGTTCAGTGGGAATCAGCTTTACAAGAACATCCTATTTTAAGTTTGATACAGTGTGCTCCAGATGAATATTGGCTTATACATATGACAAACTAAACTCGCTTGGCTTGGGGGAGAGACATAGCTGAGGTGGAACAAAAACTGAAATGGGTTGTACTTTGGAATAACGTTGCTGATGCCTCCTAAAACCCAAACCATCAGTATATATACATTTGAAATTTTGTCGCAGAGCATAACTTAAAGGAGACCTATTATACTCATTTTCGGGCCTTTGTATTTGATTTTTGTACTCCTATAGAGCAGCTACACACGATCGCCCGCACAGAAAGCTTTGTAGATCTTCGGGACGCTGTGCCTCTCGCTGCATCTCTTCCTTGTATTTTCTGCGTCCTGCGAAAACGTCTGTGTAATTTACTCCCCCCTGGCCCTGCTCCATGTATGCCTCCCGCTGAGCCCACTCCGCTGTGATTGGTCGCACTCCCGAGGACTTCTGAAGGGCTGGCGAGCGCTGCCGAGCCCGGCTACCGGCTAATCCAGCTTCATACTGGCCTGTGTTGACAAAACAGTCCCCTGTGATGTACCGTAGACAGACAAACACGGATGTATTTTTCTTTTGCTGGCCAGGAAAAAGCAATTCTATCCACTTCTGCCTGGTGCTTGCCTCTTTAGGAAAGCTAAACAAAGGTAACTTTCCCTCACACCCAAACAAACATTTTCTGGGAGCCATTGCTCAACGTGCTAACACTGTGAAATCGTTGTAGACAGCAGAGCAGCGCACAGCGATGTAACTTCCGAAGAAGAGCGGGGGAGCGGGCAGGCCTAGAGCATATGCCGGGGTATGACCATATAAGTAAGTCTGGCACGCATTAACATCAATGTTACTACACTGTTAAAAAAAGACAGTAAAACACAGCATGCAGAGCCATCCAAAACAGCTTGCAGGGCTCACTTCCAAATGCATGAACCTCATTATCTGACGCTTTGGAATCGTTTAACACGAGTATCCGACATTGTGACAACATTTATAGGTCAGAAAAGAGAAAAAGCATTATAGTTCCCCTTTAAACCAAGAATTAGGCATCAAATAGGACTAGCCCCTGACCCATACTGTTCTTTCTGTTCCCACAGAACTGTTGGCTCCTTTATTCATGTTGTATGAAAATGTCCAGGGATTCTAGATTTCTGGGCAAAAGTTGTTAATACCCTGGCAGGACTAATCGGGGTGGTATTACCATTACCATTACATCCTGCTGTACAACTTCCAAATGACGATTCCTGTCTCTCCCTCACGGATAAAGCGCGCAAAATCTGGCTGGCGGGCCTAACTGCAGCCA
Organism: Lutjanus erythropterus; assembly: GCF_056507025.1. Lineage (NCBI taxonomy): Eukaryota > Metazoa > Chordata > Actinopteri > Lutjaniformes > Lutjanidae > Lutjanus > Lutjanus erythropterus. The sequence continues at coordinate 36,964,336 of NC_139333.1, read as the reverse complement.
AGATTGTAGTCCAGTGCTGGAAACTTCCTCACAATTTCTCAAATATTAATTGGCTCAGGAGCTTTTTGGACATTCCTTCCCTGAACTATCATCAGCAAGGATTAATGATGCAGGACCAAACACAGTTTTAATGTGGATGAATCTGATATCTGACTTGAAAGACTTTCTGTCTAAATAGGACTGCTCTGATCATCTATCCTGTTGGTTGGAGTTGGGGTAGGGGGCAAGAAGGGATAGGGAAAGAGGTTGAGGGCTGGGGGTACATAAACCTAAAATGTAAAATGGCAATTTGCTGGACTGGCTTTTAGCCTATTTGTTATTGTTCCAATAAAAAATGAATGATAAAAAAAAACCTTAAGTATCCAAAAGTACACATTACAAAGTACAGTTCTTTTATCAATACACTGCTTATTGTTTGAACCTTGAAACACTCTGAAACCACCACAATGGTGCTCTGACTTACTTGTAGAACCATGATGAAACACAAAGCGTATAGAAACACCTATAAAAACTTCAGCACAGAAATGCAATCAAAAACAAAAAGGACAGCTATTGTCATTTTTTCTGATGTAACTATTAAAATCACAGCATAAAATCAGACTGAAGCCTAGGAAGTTCTCCAAGTCTGTTAAATAACTGAGATTTCTTTCTGGCTTCAGGGGCAGTATAATTGTGTGGTATTTTTCACCCAAATAAAAACAATCCAACATTAAAAGCCTACCTGAAATTATTTCTCTTTTTCTAATTCTAACAACATCTTGAGATTTAATTTAGTCTTTCTCCTGCCATCATCATTACTGAGTTTTGTTGGAATGAAAGAGGGAGTCCTTGCTTGGGCTTGTTGCAGAGTGCCTGGATGACGCATTTCTGCTATTGCATCAATCCCAGTTAAGAGTGGGTACTGTACTTGGTTTCCTTCTGTGAGGAACACAGCATGGGGCCAGTCGCATTTTAGAAAAGAAGAAACAACAACAGCTGACTTCAAAGTAATGACAACCTTTCTAGAAATGTGGTACAATCGTACAAGAGTACAATATTTGTTTCCAGAAAAACAAATACTCAAGTAAAGTACAGTACTCAAGTAAATGTACTTTCTTACTGTCCACCCCTGCATATATGGAGTGGATGATTTTGTACTGTAAATACTTATAGTGTGCAAGATTTATGCAGGCTCTGCTAGTGTCTCTAAATACTGGAACAGTTTGTAGACTGATCAGCAGTGCAGTCAGGAGTAAAATTATTGAAAAGTCATTCATCGGTAGATGTGTTCTGAACATGTGCCTCCTTGAACCTGCTGTAAGTGCCAGTGGGGGACAGGTACTTGCTTCTGATAGCAGTGATGATCCAGCTTGGCAGCACTCTTCTGTTACCCACAAGCAAGACGTTCTCCTCTGACAGCCCACTCCAGCACCACATGATAGGCTGCAAGTCTGTACTGGCTGGACGAAAGGAAAGGGTTAAGATGATTTAGAAATGTCTGAGGGCAAATAAATGCATGCAACAGAAAAGGTGCATCTGTTGAACAATTCGAGGCACAGATATTACATGCATGAAGACATATTATTTATACTTACTCAATGGATAGTTGACCATTTGGTCCCTGTGGTTTTGGTTGCCTCCTCCAATTTATTTTGGGCACATGAAAGAAGGTATCCAGCTCTGCCCTGCTGGTCAGAGGGCGGAAATCCTGTAAGGTGGTGTGGTGGAAAATCTGAAAATTAAGACAGACCCCATGACCAAGATTGTCTTTGTGGTGGTTTAATCGAGCTTTGCAAAGGATCAGTACACAGTCACACTCAAAGTGTAAAAGGAACTGATAATGAGTCAAGAATGTAAATCTGTTTTACAGGGTTAGGAGATGAAGGAGGTTGGGTCAGGATGGACCTGAACTGCTTATCGGGAGAGTCGGGATGTGATTGTGTTATCAGAAGTTGTTCTTCCAAAGGGAAAACAGCTGTGTGTTCAAGGACCAGTAACCAGTTAGTGCCTGACAGAACATGAGAAATAACTAAGAGGAACAACAGTGACCAGTTTGGTGAATAATTTTCCCACCACAGTGGTTACACAGCGTTGGGTAATTTCTGTATCATCCCTGGACACATCAAGACCATAAATACTGGGCAACAGGTCCCACTCGTTACAACACAGACATTCTTCCTCTGTGGGCATAGAGTCACAGCATTCACAGGAGCACAACCAGTCTTCACAGATTCACAGACATGCAGCAGCTGCTTCACCCTTGTCTGCCCGTTGCCCCTCTCTCTCTATCCTCATCCGCTCTTTGTTTGTAGGAACTCAAACTCCTCATCCGTATACTCGGGCTCAAATAAGTACTGGCAGCCACTGAAATCAAAGATCTCATCTACATTCTCCAAATCAGGTAAATATTTAGCCATGACACTTCAATCGGCCTAGCAAACTCTCACCTGTACTATGGGACAACCAACTGACTTTTTTGAAGACAGACGCTTCGCACAGAGATAAAACTGGCGATCTGAGCAGGTCTGTGGTGAAAAAAAGCACTTTCAATGCAAGAATTTGTACGGGACGCATTTGTCCAATGTATACTCTTGTACTTATTTTACAGCTGCCAGCTGCATCTGCCTTCCTCAATACTGGAATACTGGAAAAGTTGTCCTTTAATACTCACTTGTAATTACACCATATCTAGATGGAGACAACATTCTATGAAATTTACTGACCATTCTATGGCCATTATCACTAAAGGCTAAAACACACCGGGCCACGCTGCATCACTCTCGTCCAAGACAGTGTGCTTGGAATATATCTCGACCTCAGCATCTCTGACCCCACATCTTTGCCCTCAAGCTAGCGTGTGTTGTCAGACTGAGCTCCTGTCTGTGCAGGAGAGCAGAGGCAGTGGTCTGAAGAAGTGTCTGTGTGTTAAAGTGATAGTTCACCCAAAAATGAAATTTCACTCATGCCATTTACACCATGTTTTTAGCCTAAATGTCGTCTGTAGCCTCTCAGACCGGATCTGTGTGCACACGCCTGAAGCAGGTACACAAGCTCTCGCCCAAGTGGTGTAGCTGCAGCAAAGAAATGATGTTCCTCTTCTATATCAGTCCTCGGACATTTTCTTCTTTGTTGAAAGTTTGCAAAGTCAACTGTACACATAACAAGTAACTATTTCTGAGAAGATCTCGCTCTGTCTGAGTTGCTTCCAGGTAGTATGTAAACACAGGTATGAAAGTATCGCAAGACCTTGTATATCTCGTGTTGCGCCGCTTGGGCAAGAGCTTGTGTACCCACTTCAGGTGTGTGCAAGCAACTCCAGTCTGAGAGGTTACAGTTGACATTCAATCTAAAAATATGGTGTAAATGGCGTCTTTTTGGGTCAAATTTTAATGTCTCAGCTTACGGACACTTGGGTTACACCACACAAAGAGTATGGAGACATTTTGTGGGGGTTTTTCTGTTCTTTTTTTAAATTTTAAAACTGGTCACCATTCACTACAATTGTACCAAGTTTGGCCGCAAAACTGTTTTCCACTGAAGCTCCAGGAGTGTTTTGTGAACTGGAGATCTTCACCCATCCTCACATCAGCACAGGGATGAGTAGATATCGAGAGAAATTTAATTTGTGGGTAAACTATCACCTTAGGCTCTCAATACTTTCTAACCTCTAAATGAATGACTGTGGATTAATGTTTAGTTTCTCTCCTGTGATGCTGTTTATACTTTTAGGTCACTGCTTTATTTTACCATTTCTTCATATTCGCTTAAGAAGTAATGGCAATTCTTCAATTTGTGTTCAACATTGTAGGGAAAGGCTATGTAGCAATAGGTTTGGACCAAAAATACAGGCATATGTGTAAAGCCATTGATGGAATTGTACTTTTGGAATTGGTTCTTAAGTGGGTTAACAGGGTGTCAAGGCCCATCCCTTATCTTGGGGCTCTTGAGTTGCTTACCTGGTAGTGCACATGCCCCATATGCAACACTAAAGTCCTTACTGCATAGCCCCTGGTGCATAGCCCCCTCTTCTGTGCTTTGTTCTTGCTACATACCACAGCTTGTCCTGTTATTGAAAAAAAAAGAAAATTATCATATTACATATGTGAGAGTGCTGTTTGTGGACTACAGTTCAGGGTGTAACACCATAGGGCCCTTCAGGCTCATCAGCAAGTTAAAGAATCTGGGCCTGAACAGGTGATGGGTACCTCCCTCACCTGCTATGTGGTGTGTGTGCGTGTGTGTGTGTACATGTGTGCATCTTTGTAGGGGTAAAACTATATGAGTTAGTGGTGCTCACTGCATGTTTGCATTCACTCTGCTTCATGTGGATGTGAACCACAGAAATACGATGTGAGCTTAATGCTGATGTAGGTAAGTTCAAAGCCACTCGATAACATCAATCACACGTGCACTCTGTGTAATGCATACATGTGTATCAAGGACCCAGGTGCAGTCGGGAAAAGTTTGAGTCTGTGACTTCAGACACATTAAATTTGCACATGGGAATCAACAGTGGAATTGGAAATCTCAATTCTTAATGATTCTGGAGTAATCGTAATTTTGGAACTGGTTCTAAAGTAAAACCGGGTCTTGATGCCCATCCCTAATAGCTACTGCTATATTTTGTAGGCTACTTTTACAGTATGGCTTACAATTTATTCAAAAGATATTATCTTAACCCTTGTGCATTCCTTAATAAGTACAGCACATATTAGGGATGCACCGATCGACCGTAACCAGCCGGTTTTCAGCATGACCTGCCCTGACTGGTGACCGGCCGGTCAGCGTCACATATCTGATTCTGTGCCCGTCATTGTCACACACGAGTTCTGCACGATGGTCACGTCGTCAGAAGAGAGAGAGAGAGAGAGAGAGAGATAGAGAGAGAGAGAGAGACTTTGTGTGTGTGGTAAACTCATGGACTCTCAGACTTTGTGTTTTTCTGTTTTTCCTGCACCTGTGTCCTTCATGCAGCTGTCTGTTTACATGAATGAGATGAATGAGTGAATGTGTGACTGTGGATTATTGAGGGACTTTGAACTTTACTACAAGTAAAGCTCAAAGCTCACATTTAATTTCTCTAAGTCCACATCCACATCAAGTATAGTTTACAGCAGACATACAAAAACAACTTTGAAGACTGCAGGATGAGAGCCAAAAAAAAACCAAAACATGCTTTTATGCTCCAATGGCAATGGGATCAAAAATCGCAGTTTTGCTAGTAGTCAACGGGACAAAAATATCTTCTGGGTGTAAACTGGGGAGCATTTTCATTACACAGTTTATTTTAGACATATTATAGGATATGAAGTTAAAGTGTCTAAATTAACACAAAAATACACAACCTGACCAAAGTGTATGCAATATGCATTAACACAGCCAAAATGATTGAAAAATTAAAATCCAAAAGGACAAAAATGTCCACGGGTGTTATTGAGGGTTAAATAGTGTTCATAATTATGCCTCCGCCTGCCGAAGGTGCCGGCCGGAGGCATACTGTTCTCCGGTTGTCCGGCCGTATGTGAGTCTGTGCATCCGTCCTTCCATCACAGATCTTTGTTTGCGCGATAACTTTTGAACAGGTGGATGGATTTGCACCAAATCTTGTGTGCTAACACTCTATAACAGGTACATGAACTGATTAAATTTTGGAGACCAACGCTTTCGAGATGGCTGCAAAATGGCCGCCTGACAGACCTGTCTCTGAAAACACACTTATGCCAATGACTTGGTCAATTTTAAAGCTTTTTTATATTTGACCTTGATATATTTTTGAATAACTATGTTGGATACTATTAGGTAATAAAGGTAATAGCTCTCTCCTTGCAATCTTTTCTCATTAACTGTATACTGTATCAATAGAGCCATAATTCTCAAACTCCTGAGACACTTGCAAATAGGATTTATAATGAATCAATGGTTTCAATCAGGTGTAGGGAACACAAAAAGTCAGTATGAAACTACTGCAGGTGGAGGCATCAGAATCGACGCTTCAGCGTCGACCCCTACCCGTTTTCATTACACCATTCCTTAATAGGGGCTAGGGCTGAACAAATTTTAAGAAATATCTAGTTGCAATTATTTTGACTGATTTTGCTATTGCAATAGGATTTGCAATATTGGAGGAAAGGATATTTTTTACATCATTATTCTCAGTTGAAAAACACATTAAAATGATTATGGTGTGTTAATTTCAGGGATCTGCACTAAACTAGAGAATGATGTGTTGGCCAGTACACCTCTGCAGCGCCACAATATTTAATTTAAAATGGTATTTTGACCTTCACTTTGCCTTTAAAAAATGTTGCACATCCTGTGATTTGAAAATTGCAGCAGAACATATTGCAATTGTGACAAAATTTTGATTAATTGTTCAGCCCTAATAGAGACTGAATTCTATCTGTCCTATTTTTTGGATCAACCAATCACACCTTTTAAAAGAATAAGTCATACCCAGCAACAGCGTCAACCACACCTCCTGACCAAGATAAAAGTTTCTGTCCCTCCTTCTTTTTTTTTTTCATTTTTTAGAATGTTTGTGAGTACCGCTCCAGATATTCAGAGGAGAGATACATGACTTTCAGTGAGATGTTGCAAAGGTCAGACTTTAAATAGAGTGGAATTGGCCATGGACACTGCAATCAACACAATTCTAATCATACAGTTGGTCTAATCATGTTGGTTGTTTAATGGTTTAATAATTTGTGTATCAATTACTTTGTGGCTGATCAGGTTAATTATTAAAGAATTATTGTCAGTTTCTAATTGCAGTATGCAATAAATGGTTGCCCTTTGTGTGTGTTTACCTGTCACTCACTACTGAAAGTACACAACACAATAAAAAAAAAATGATAATTTTATAATAGTGAAATATAAAATTAGCTTTTAAATTGTCTGATTGACTGCATTTATTTATTGGTTTGAATAATGGTTTACAGTCTAATAATGTGTGTTTGTGTTGGTTATTTACAGTAGCTCATCTGGCTAATTATCAGCTAAAACTGTTTCATCTTCATACAGTGTAATTATCACCTACTGTTTGTGCACTTTTGTGCCCTACAATTTGGCCAGAAAGCCCCAATAAATTTGAATTCATCATAGGCCAAAGTGACTTCTCCTAAAAATGACTTCATTCCAGGCCTGAGTATAGGTTGCCAATAGCCTGTTCTGACAAAGAAGGAACCAATATTTTTATAGTCATACTTAAGCTACATCACATGGAAGCAGCTTACCTTAATGGTGATAACGCACTTGCCACTCTATTTTACACGCAGCAGCCAACTCCTGGAACATAAGTATGCACAAAGTGTTAAAGTCAAAAACATGGTGACATAAAACATTGCATGGCAAAAACATAATATAGGGCAAGCAAATGTATAATTCCTCTGAGGTGAAAAAAAGAAACATTCAAAATTTAGCCTCACTGGCAAATTTGGCATGAATGCAACGAGTTGTGGCAAAGGACAAACCCATTGTTACTTTGTGATCATCTCATGAAATCTTTGAATTGATACAGCAAAGTATGTAGTAATTTGTGTGTTACTTTATCTTTTGTTTGTTCTGTTTTGACCTTCACTTTGCCTTTCAAAAATGTTGCGCATCCTGCGATTGCAGCAGAACATATTGAAATTGTGACGAAATTTTGATTAATTGTTCAGCCCTAATAGAGACTAAGTTCTATCTGTCCTATTTTTTGGATCAACCAACCACACCTTTTAAAAGAATAAATCATACCTAGCAACAGGGTCAACCACACCTCCTCACCAAGATAAAAGTTTCTGCTCCTTTTTTTTTCATTTTTTAGAATGTTTGAGAATAATATTCAGAGGAGAGATACATGGCTTTCAGTGAGATGTTGTGGTGAGGCCCTGCAATTACAGGTGCACCTCAAGTGTATTTAACGCAAACATGAAGAGAGCAATAAACATAATATCTGTTGCAACAAGAAGTGCACCCCCAACTTCTGAAAGTAAAGACATAAACATGCTGTTTGTTGGTCTGAGTAAGCATGTGTGACCAATTGAAATTGTATATATATCAGAATATAGAAATCAATATACAATGAGGCCAAAAGACAATAAAGACAATAAATATTGAGCTCCAAAAGCAGTGGGAGCGGTCTTCAAAAATGTCAAAACTACATGCCAAAACAATTTGTGTTATTTTTAGGGATAACAGATACGGATACAGTTTACTGTAAACAGTGAATCTGTAATTATGTGTCCCTAGAGTCTATTACTTATGGCCACTGACTGACAGATAATGTGACTTGGCTGATGCACAGAACATTTACAAAAACTGTAAAGACGACATTATTATTCCAAGCATGTGGTCAACACTCTAAGTAGTGAAGCTCTACTATGTCATGTTTTTATCTTAATATAAAAGTGCAGTGTAGCAGTAAATGCATTCCCTCAAAGGGCTGCACCTAATGATTATTATTTAAATGATTAATCTTTTAATTAATGTACTGATTAATCTGACATTTTTTTTTATTATTCAATTATATAATGATTAACTTACCAAAAATTACAGATAAAAACTTGTCTTAATAAAATTTCAATATTTTATTCAATCATAATCCTGTAAAACAGACAAATAAAGCATATTGGAATAATGATAATAGTGTCATATTTTTAAAATATGTCTAATTTCCACCCTATTTTTTCTTTTCTTTTTATGAGACTTTATAACTAAAACATATACATGTATAAACCAGTGTTTTTCAACCTTTTTTGAGCCATGGCACATTTTTTACATTTAAAAAATGCCGCGGCACACCACCAACCAAAAATGTTACAAAACGACACATTGTAGCCTAATACAGTATATATAATGACAATTTAGTCTCTTAATTTGTTTATATTCACTCAGTGTGAAACCTGGGCCTGTTTAGATGAACACAAAGCTGATATCCTGGCAGGAACTGAAGAAAGGCACACACAAAGCTCTTCCTCAACAGCTCTCAGTCTCTCTCTGTTTTTAGTTTTAATAGCAGTCATGCTTGAAAAGCTCAGTTCACATAAATATGTTGTGGAAAATGGGAGCAATGTTGAAATAGCTCTGTTTGCCAGAATGGGGAACTTCTTGGCAGCAGTCAACCAAAAACTGTCCAAAGGTAGATCAGCAAAGCTTAGTTTTAAACCACGGTCTTGTCTCAGTTCAGTTAGTTCCTCCTGCTCCTGCAAAGTCATGTCATTTCCAAAAACTGCTGCTGAGCTATATGGGTCCCTAACCCAGTCAAAGCTTTCAATGAGGGTTGAGGGGAAATAAAATGACAACCTCTCCTCAAGAGTTTTCAAATGTTTACCTATAATCTCACACAACGCAGCAGTGTTGACATGTCCTTGCCATTTCTGGGTGAGTGGGAACATTTCAAGGTTGGCACTTTCCAGATGTTGTTGCCAGAGGTGCACCTTTGAATGGAATCCATTTATTTTATCTGTGCTTGTGAGCAGGTTTTCATTTCGGCCTTGCAGTCGTGCGTTCAGTTCATTCAGATACTGAAATATATCTGCCATGTATGCCAGCCTTGCACACCACTCATCACTTGCAAGCAGCCTTGCGTCATCGGACCTCTCATCAGTCAAAAACACTTTTAGTTCCTCGCGCAGCTCATAAACACGGGCCAGCACTTTGCCGCGTGACAACCATCGGACCTCCGCATGGAGCAATAAGGCGTTATGCTCCGCTCCCATTTCCTCACATAAAGATGCAAATATGCGGCTTTTCAGAGGTCTTGTCTTTACAAAGTTTACCATGCGCACAACATCATCCAACACAGGAGCTAGATCTGCTGGTAAAGTCTTAGCGACGAGTGCCTCGCGGTGCAAAAAACAGTGTGTAATGATTACATCTGGGTGTCTCTCTTTCACTCTGCTAATGAAGCCTTTGGTGCGCCCAACCATGGCTGCTGCTCTATCAGTGCAGACACTCGTGCAGTTTTCCCACTTAAGTCCTCCTTGTTCAAGATATTCTGATGTGACCCGAAAAATTTCCTCTCCTGTTGTTTTTTCTAGCAATGCCTTGCAAAATAGGAAGTTTTCTCCGATGGCGTCTCCATCCACAAAACGCACATTGGCCAAGAGTTGAGCATGTCCACTAATGTCCGTAGACTCATCAAGTTGCAATGAAAATTTCCCACTGATGCTTATCTTTTCCAAGACAACACTTTCGATGTCTGCAGACATGTCATCAATACATCTGGCAATTGTGTTATCTGAGAGAGGGATTTTGGCTACTTCTTTAACTGCAGCAGGGCCAAGCATCTTGTTCACAATGGCTTTACAGGCAGGTAGTATTAATGTCTCTGCCACAGTGTGTGGCTTTTTTTGATTTGGCTACGAGTTCAGCTACTAAGAAGCTAGCTTTGAGAGCTCTCTCAGACACCTTTGTGGTTTTTCTCATTAAAGTTACCCGTTTCTCAGTGTGTTCACGCAGGCGAACAAAATAGTCTGCACTCTTGTTTTGAAGTGATGGGTGTTTCGTTTGCAGATGGCGTTTAAGCTTGCTTGGGATCATGGCACTGTTGGATAGCTTTTCCCCACACACCAAGCATAATGGGGTGGGCGCAGTCAGATCACCGGTGAAAGTAAATCCAAATGAAAGATAACTTTCGCTGTATTGCCTCGAGCTCACCGTTTTTGCTTTCTTTTGACCACCACTCGTACTAGGCTCTTCATCTGGGTTAGAATTTTGTCTAGGGCCCAGTTCGGAGTCTGCATTTTTCCTTTTCAAATATCCTCAATCAGAGATAACGGGTATTACGATGGTGGTTATGAACTTGCTTTGTTAATCCAGGTTCTCATTTTAAGGCTTTGTGCGCGCTCACATAAAAGGGGCATTTCTTGCATCATTTGACTCTTCTTCCACATGAAATGAAGCGATCGCGAGCCACTTAAGTCAAAATCATCAAGTTGTTATAATTATGAGCTGTGGAAAATATACAAAATACACTATGGCAAAAAGCAACATTGTTGCTGCAAATAAAGCAGGAGAAGAAGTATGCTGTCTGAAAATTACTGATCGACTAAATGCGGTCTTAATGCTGCGGTTTATTCTAACATGAAAACTGCACATTAAACAATAAAACTCCATACAGCAGATTTAAACATGAGGAAGTCTGTCTGACACTGTCCTTTGATGACAGAGATGTGGAGATCACTTAAGTTTTTGACCAAACCAACGTAAAATGAGTGTAATTGATTTAAGACTGTCTGTGATAAATGATGATGAATTTTATAATCAGTGATCTGAGCTGCAATATCACGGAGACAAAAAAGATAATAGTAAAAAGTATTCAAAGTGTGTGTAGCTGTTTCATCATTATTTTACTGTGTGGATTATATAGCATGTCAATTTAAAGTGTTAATATGATCTGGAGCAAACGGGAAAAATGACTCTGCATCACCAAACGGAGGTTATCATGACAGCGCGATGCATACCGTTTGTGCCGCTGTTACATTTTTACATTATATGGATTTGTTTGGTGATATTACAAACATACAGCTCAACAACTTTTCATTTTTAATGTCTTTCCTCAGTTTAAAAGCTATATCGCTCATAAACAACCTTGTTAGGACAATAATTAGTTAAAGAACAGCGCGTTTTACAGACAATTTAATCTGAAACTCTGAACATAACCTGCTCCCGACCAGGTTATGAGTTTAGCATAAGTTACCATGGTTATCTAGCCAGGTTAAAAGAGTACCACCTTCGTGATATGAAAATCTTGGCTTTAGACTCAACATAGCTCGTTAACCCATTAATCTCGCTTCGTAGTACACCCCTCAGATAAAAGAAGAGGGGGATTTTACAACAGCATAGCAAAACACAGGGAATTTTCTATGAACACAAGGGTTGTTTTTGTTTTATTTTGCTAACCCTAACCCTTGTTGCAACAGTCAGACCCTTTACAGCTGCCAACCACGAGACAGGTGGGTTTTACATCAGCCAATGATGACAGCCAATCACAGCACACGAACAAATAAAAGAACACAGTTTTTTTCTTTTTCTTCTTCTTTTTTTTTTTTTACAATAACCAATCACAACACAGAGGGATTTTTCATCAACCATCCATGGCACAGGGGGTTTATACAACAGCCAATCACAGCAGAGGTGTTTTTTTGTTTGTTTGTTTGTTTTTTACAACAGCCAATCACATCATAGGTGATTTTTGACAGTCAATCCAAAAACTGGGTTTTATCTACAAGAGTAAATAAGAGAACAGGAGCCAGTTTCAACACAGAAGGACTTTACAAAAGCCAACTCCAACACAGAGGAGTTTGAAATCAGCATTTGACAGCACAAGAGAGTTTTACAACAGCCAGACTCAACACATTGATTTGACTACAGAAAATCAAAGCACTGTTGCCTTTTGTAATACCCAATTACATCACATGGGGCTTTACAGCCATCAATCATGAGACAGGGAGGTTTTACATAAGCCTATCACAACACAATGGGAGTTTTATGACAGCTAGTCACAGAACAGGTGGATTTTACAATAGCAAATAAAAGAAAAGTTGTTTTTCCAATAGCCAATCATAACACAGGGGGATTCATCCACCAGTCACAACTGATGGGGGTTTTACAACAGCCAATTACAGCAAATGGGTCATTTACAACAGCCAATTACAACATGGGAATTTTTTTTTTAAAACAACCAATCACAGCACAGGGGGATTTTACAAGAGCCAATGATGGCACAGGTATCATTTTACAATAGCCAATCACAACACAGAAGGGTTTTAGAACACAAGTGTTTGCTTTTTTTTTTACCACAAGCAATCACGGTACAGGTACACAGTACACGGAGATTTTCCAAAAGAAAATCAAGCACAGGTGAGTTTATATCAGCCAATTACAAAATAGGGGAGCTTTACATGAGCCAATCACAACACAGAGGGATTTTAAAATAGCCGGTCATAACATGTGAGGGTTTTACAACAGCCAGTCAAACCATTGGTGTATTTCACAACAGGCAATCACAGCACATGGGACTTTTCAACAGCAAATCACAGGAAAGGAGGGGTTTAAAGGAATAGTTGACCCAAAAATGAAAATTTAGTTGTCATCTACTTGCCCTCATGCCAACTGATGATCAGGTTTAGTTTTTTAGTCCACAAAACACTACTGGACTTTCACAGGAAAAGAGCATTGCAGAATCCTCCAAACAATGGAACGGTGTACAAGGGGACTTGGATTACACCAGTATGGAGGGATTTTATGTTTCTTCTCTCCCCAGTTGTTTTTTAGCGTTTGAAAACTGGTCACCATTCATTTACATTGTTTGGGAGATTCCTGTCAAACTCCAGCAGTGTTTTGCAGACTAACAAAATATGCCCGACCCTCAACTGACATAAGTTTGAGTAGATAATGACTAAATTTTCATTTTTGGATGGACTATCTTTTTACATAGTGCTTTTAGCTGTGGGCTGTATAGTGTATATAGGAGAAAAATAGTGAACATGTTGTGCTTTTAACCAGCTCACTCATTTGAGACTCTAAATAAGTACGAAAGCATATACTGTTCAATATTGTTAAGTTTTGAAAAGTGTAAAAAGTGTTGAAAATTGTTCTTTTCGACTTCCCACTGCACAGCCGCAAAGATGGCAGCATAAAAGAAATTCACCCCCGACAACTTGGATTAAATAGCCCTGTAAAACTATTAAACTCGCTTCAGTTGACCTCAAACTACGGATAAGGGCGAAATCATGACGAAAGACAGGCAGAACAAAGTCAAAATCAAGAAATAGGAAACGAAGGAGATGGCTAAGAAAGGGGCTACCGGTCACTGTGCTTAAATCACCCGAGACCCGGAGAGGATCCAAGATGGCGGAGTGAGAAGCAGCTTTTTGCAGGCTCTGTTAAAAGAATATTGTTTTGTCCCAAAATAGGGAATCTTTACGCAACAACTCACAACCTCCACTAAGATTTAATCCCACACACTATTTTTTACCGTCAGTTTTTTTCTGAAGCGGTTCTTTTTCCTGGAAATTTTGACATTTTTAGAAGACGGCTTGGATGCTAACATGTCAGACCATGACTACAACTTAACTGCTCTCCGCGAAGCTTGTGAAGACAGTGACATCGAAGACATCGAGATGGACGAAAATTCTTCTAAAGAAAGTAAGAGTAACCCGACTCATACACCAATTAAAAGCCCAAACCCCAAGAAAATGAAGGGGAATGACAATAGTAAGGAAAATGAAAATATCGGCGCTGCCATTCTCCATGCTGTTCAAGCCCTGACTGGGAAAGTTGACGAACAGACTGAACTGTTAAAAAAAGTTTTGACAAACGCATCAAAGCTAATACTACGGCCACAAGAGAAAATAAACAAGAAATTACTCTCCTCAAGAAAAAGATTGACGAGCTCCAAAAAGAAAACATCACGCTTAAAAACGCAACGGAGGAACTGGCTCGTTACAAAAGGAGATGGAACCTGAGACTGACTGGTCTACCAGAAAAGGATGGTGAAAACACAAAAGAAATCGTTATCGGAATACTCACAAGAGTTGTGCCTCTGTCTGTGGACCGGCTGCGAGACACTGTGGACACAGTCCACCGCCTGGGTAAACATAACACCGCAGCTGCCTTTAACAACATGCCGAGGGCAATCATCACCCAGTTCGGGATGAGAACCGTCCGGGATGAAGTATGGAAAAAATCGAAGGAAGCACGAGTATGCAGTGAGATGCATATTCGCTTCAGAGAAGACTTCTCCAAAGAAGATCGGGAGGCTCGTTCCAAGCTGTGGCCACTGGTTCAGGAGGCCAGGAAGAAGGGGAAGAGAGCTTTCCTGAAGGAAGGCTACGCTCTGATTGACAACCGTCGTGTGGATTCTAATTGAACAGTTTATTTTGTTACACTGGTCCATAACAGGTACCGTGATTTAGTTTGACAGTTCTATGAATGTTCACATACCTCAAGGGTTATTGCAATAATTGTTAATGTTGAATTTTGATAGGGACACATCAGCTACTCATTCCTGCACATAATTTTCTTCGTGCACACTTATTATCTAGTGAGTAAGTGAATGTTATCTTTTTTTTCTTTAAATACTAGGGGATTAAAGAACAATGTAAAACGTAAGGCAACATTTCTGTTTTGTAAGGAGCAGAAGAGCAATATTATTTTTTTTGCAAGAGACTCATTCAGTAGAGGCGGACACTAATTTCTGGAAACAACAATGGGGAGACTGTGTCTTCTTCAGTCATGGGACTTCCCATTCAGCTGGAGTAATGATCCTGTTCAACAGGTTCTCTGGAAATATAATTAACCACAAAAGTGACATCAATGGACATTGGTGATGGTGATTGAGTTTAATGATGTTAATTATATTTTGATTTGTGTATATGGTTATAACAGAAGGGTACAGAACAAACAACTTTATTCTTCCTTGAGTAAGATGCTGGAGAAATGGAAAGTGACCTATACTACTGACAAAGTCATAGTTGGAGGAGACTTTAATTTGGTCCCTGACCTCTGGATGGATCGTCTTCCTCCAAGAGGGCAAAGTCACTACTATGAGGAAATTATAAGTGAATGTATTACTAAAGGAAATCTAATTGACTGTTGGATAATGAGAAACCCCAATACCAAGCAATACACATGGTATAATTCAGCTAACAATGGTCAGTGCTCCAGATTAGACTTTTGGCTAATCTCTACCAACCTGATAAATGAGGTCCTTGGTTGTGAAATATCATCATCACCCCTTACTGACCACTGTGCTGTCTCAATTTCCTTTCAACTAGGTGGGGTTAAGTCTATCCCTGTCTCTTTATGGAAGTTTAATAGTAGCCTTCTAGACAATGACGAGTTTTGCAATGAAACCAAAAACTTATTAAACGAAATTAATCAATCAGAAATGTCACCCTTGAGTAAATGGGAGTGGTTTAAATTTAAAATTAAAGAAGTTGCCATCAAAACGAGTAAATACATCTCTGAAGCTAAAAAACAAAAACAACGAGACATTATTAACAAGATGAATAGATTATGTCAAAAAACAGACTTATCTTTAGAAGAACAAGTTGAATTAAATCATCTGCAAAACCAATTGGACAGTCTATATTTGGAAAAAGCAAAAGGAGCATTTATACGCTCAAGAGCACGCTGGCTTGAGGAAGGTGAAAAAAATACTTCCTATTTCTTTAGTCTAGAAAAACAAAGACAAACAAAAAAGAAAATTAATAAGCTACTTATTAACAATATTAGCATTGACAACCAAGTCCAAGTCAATGAGGAAATAAGACATTTCTATAATAAGCTATACACATCCAATTTTTCAATGGATGACTGCCAAATATTTTTTGAGAGTATTAGAGATTGTAGCAAAATAATTGATGAAAATTTTAAGCAACATATGGAGGATAAGCTTAGAATTGAAGAGCTAGATTCAGCAATTGGGCGGATGTCAAAAGGAAAGTCACCAGGATTGGATGGGTTAACAGTAGAATTTTACATTCATTTTTGGAAATATATCAGAGTACTGCTTTATAATGCCTTTTTAGAATGTATTTCATCTGGCCATCTGTCCCCTACCATGAAAAGAGGTGTTATCACCTTAATTCCAAAGCCCAATAAGGATAAAATGTTGCTGGATAATTGGAGACCAATTACCTTATTATGTAATGACTACAAGTTGCTAGCACATATATACTCAAATTATATACTCAAATAGATTGGATATGGGGTTATCCAAAATAGTGGATGAGTGCCAATCAGCCTTTGTGAAAGGTAGAAACATACATAACCATACTAGATTGATTCTTGACCTGTTAGATTATAGAGAGTACATCACAACAGACAGTTATGTGTTGTATCTGGACTTCTTGAAGGCTTTTGACACAATTGAACACCCTTTTTTGCTGAAAATGTTACAATTCTTGGGCTTTGGAAACAAATTCTGTGACATTGTTGAAATGCTTTATACTGACATCAGTAGCACGGTCTCTTTGAACCCAGGAATGACTCCTGGATTTAAGGTGTTACGTGGAATACGACAGGGTTGCCCTATTTCACCAAAGCTTTTCATATTGGCAACACAAATGTTAACATTACTAATCAAAAATTCTAATGACATACAAGGAATAACAATTTTTAACAAAGAGTTTAAAATAAGTCAATTTGCAGATGATACTTCTATCCTATTAAAAGATAAATCAATGGTAGATAAAACTCTCAATACTATCTCAATCTTTTCTAAAGCATCTGGGTTATTTCTTAATATCAAAAAATGCGAACTACTCCCTATTCACGCAAGCTCTGACTCCACTATTGCTTCAATTAGAGTTGAATCTTAAGTTAAATACTTAGGGCTGACTATGTCCAAAAACTTAATTAGAAGAGAAGACATTAATTTCTCTAACCGTATTATGGATATGAAGAAATCACTTAGTCACTGGTTAACCAGAGACCTTACTATTTTTGGCAGAACCATTCTATCTAAAGCTGAAGGTATTTCCAAACTGATTTACCCTTGTCACTCCTTATATATTTCCTCTAAAAACATAAATAAAATTAACACGATTATTTTCCAATTTTTGTGGAAGAATAAAACCCACTACATTAAAAAGTCCCAGCTTGTGAAGGAGTATGTTAAAGGTGGTATCAAAGCTCCAGAATTTGAATCTATGGTTGGCACCTTTAGAATTAACTGGATAAAATCTTGTCTGTCACAGCCAAACTTAATCTGGTTCCACATCCCAAGGTCCTTGTTTGATAAAATAGGAGGTTTAGACTTTATTTTGAAATGTGACTTTGAGGTGAACAGGATCCCAATCAAGCTATCCAATTTTCACAAGCAGATTCTGCATTTTTGGAAAATGATATTTACCCAAAACTTCTCTCCCCATAATTCAACCTTATGGAACAATAGAGTAATAACACTGAATCGAAAATCAATCTTCATGAGAGATTGGTTTAAGAAAAACATTATATATATAACAGATTTGATGGATGATAACGGTGTCATTTTAAGTTACACAGACTTTATAGAAAAATACAATTTAAACTGTTCTCAAAGAGAATATAACAAACTATGTAAACTGATCCCATTGCCTCTGATTCACTTAATTAAAAATTTTATGATGTACAATAATTTCTCATCAGTACTACCAAACCTATTGATAGGACAATGTAATCTGATTGATAAAAAACGTAATAATAAATTTATTAGCAGTTTTTTAAAAGCCAAAATATTTCATGACTATGACAGAAGGATTACTTGGCAGATTTCGTCTTCTGCTATTCCTGCTATTCTAAGTTATAACTTATTTTTAATTTTATTATTTTGCTGCTCCATTCTTTATTAAATTGAAATGCCTCATAAAATGTATGTTTCGCACCTTGTCTCACTGGCTATTTGTGGTGTTGTTTTGTTTTTGCTTTGTTTTCCTTTTTGCTCCCTTTTGATTCATAAATCCCCTGTTATATTTTTGTACTCTTATATTGTTTCAAATTCATCTGTACTGTAGTACTGACCACAAACAAGGAGGACCAACAATCAGAGACAAGCTCCAGAAATTCAGCTGGGATCCGTCGCAGAAAGATCAGGATATGGCTGAGTAAAAATGAATATACATACTGCTTAAATGCCTACATTACATACTAGAACATGTCATGTTTAGGTCTGGCCATGCTTAAGCTGTTATTTACATACAGTAAGGACTCTTAAGTAGTTACTTTTACATTAAATACAAATGTGATGAATAGGGCCAACTCAGCCAAACAAAACACTTTTTTTTATTCTTCTTCTTTATTCTTTTTCTTCCCCCTCCATTGTTGTGCCGTACAAGGATCACCAACAAAGGCCCACACTTTCTTTGTTAACTTTTGGGGCCTGCATGTAACCATAAAAGCCTGAGACCACATGTTGGCTCCCAAGGGAACAAAGAACAGAGTCAACCCCCTCTTTTTGGATGACTCAGCAGAGTCAAACCCCAGCAGAACCCCCGCTGACCAGCAGGGGTCCCCAGGGAACCCACAGCTCCCACTGGGTGAAATCCGCCATGGCCAATGACGTCATGCACGACTATAATAACGCAAAGCGCATCCAAAGGCAGCGCTTCCGACTGTGACTCCCATAGTCAATGGAAGTGACCAGTAACTGCTCCTAAAGTTAACAACTCGTCCCACGTGGCGAACGCTTTAGCAAGAGTTACTACAGTGCAGCATTAGACGCGTTAGGCCTACGGATTTCCCTCACTGGTCGAGCTGATTTCCTCTCCTCTCCTCCACCCTGTGCGCCGAGGAACGCAGAGCCGCCTGGTACGAGACCACGGATTGACCCTCTCGACCGGATGCCCGCGGATGCAAAGCCTGGCAGTTAACTAGGACTGCCCGCTTCAAGAAGAAGGATAAGTACCCCTTCTTTCCCTGAGTGATTCCCTGCTACGAGCCGGAATCAGCTCACCTCGCCAGAGACTTGCCCCTCGCCGAGGATCACAGAGCCTCCCGGTACGAGACCACGGATTGACCCTCTCGACTGGATGCCCGTGGATGCGAAGCCTGGCAGATAACAAGGACTGCCCGCTTCAAGAAGAAGGATAAGTACCCCTTCTTTCCCTGAGTGATTCCCCGCTACGAGCCGGAATCGACTCGCCTCGCCAGAGACTTACCCCCTCGCCGAGGACCCGTTAGCCTCTGGGAGCCGCTAACCCCGTTACCTCCGCCGCAACCAGGACGCACGAGGAACGACGACACATCACTCCACCTTCTGCAAAGTAAGAGGCTTTAGCTCTGGGCAGATATAAGATAGTGTGTGTTTTCTTTTATACCAGCTGTAAGGGCTTGTTGATACGGACCGCCACGTCCGGTCTTATGCTGCAGTTTTTAATGTTGTAAGGACATTGTCTGTGTTACTGTGTCTCTTCTTCTTCCGCTCATTTGTGTCTGCTTGTGATACATAGTGATCCGACCTCATCGGACCGCTATTGTGTCACCTCGCACTCGGGATTGGTCAGTACTTCGGCTGTGTTGGTTCAATGTCCAGATTCACGCCGCTCACCAGCTGAGCCGAGCGCGTCTCTGCGTAACACAGACGGGTTACTGCACCTCAATACCGCCTGCGTGACGACACCCTTGAGTGCTTTTCTCTCTCTTTCTTCCTACTAACCTACACTTGGAGCCGAGCTACTTGAATCTCCCGCTACCTGCTCTCCTCCTTTGTGGTGAGTCACGTGCTTTCTTGGCAAGCCGCCATTACGGGCGTGGTCAGTGGCCCTTGCATGACGTAGCCTGCAGCGTCACCGCTGCCATCTTGCCATGTCTTACCCCCACTCGGGCTCACCCCCCCCACTCTCTCACACACATCTCTCTCTCTCTCTCACACACCTCGTTCCCTCACACTCACTTGCTCACACACACACACACACACACACACACACCCTTCTTGATGCTTGTCTTGTAACATGTTATAGTTAATAGGGTTTATACAGCAATGTTGATGTTGACTGTAAATTAATGTCATCAGTGTGAATAAATCCTGTTATGCTATAAAGAGAAGTTGTCCTGGTTTTTCGTATATATTGTGATAAGAGCTGGTTGACAAAGTCAGTGCCCGAGCTCTTGAGACTGAACGTACGCCCGATCATTGGTCCGGGTTTTCCCGGTGGTGCCCCGTTGTAAGCTAATTAGAATATTATGCTTATGTAATAATTAATGAATTATTAATTAATTAATCAAATTTTTTGTTATAATCCATAATTAATATTATTAATTATGAATTATTGCCAATGATCTTATGTAGCTCCTTCCCTGCACAACACCATTCTCTATCTCTGTGCAATATTTTATTTCTTTAGCTATGAAAAGCCACACTAGATAGGAATCAACAAGTCGGGGGAGCTGAATGTGTGTCAGTATGGATAGAGTTTGCCATGAAGCCACAGTAAATGAGGGCCCTCACTTGAAAAGGAGGCGTTCCCCCGTAAAGGCTGTTTTGAAACATCTCACACAGGGTTTCTTCTTAAACCCCACCTTTGGAAGTTCTAATGAACAATTTTGGGTTCTAACCAAGGTTTTTAGTTACTTTGTTCAATGTATGTTCGCTGCTGTTCAGTGCAGCAAGACAGATGTCACACTAACGTCATGTAAGAATTGTGAAATGTCTTATCACTATAGTAATGGCAAACAATCTTCATAACATAAAAGTGGTATCCTTTAATGTGAATGGAGTACCTTTAATGTGAATGGAGTACTTAATCCAGATAAGAGAAGTAAAATATTATCAAAATTGAGAAAGGAGGGAGCACAGGTGGTCTTTCTGCAAGAAACACATTTAACAGGAACAGAACATTTAAAACTGAAAAGAGGAGGATTTAAACATTTATTTTGCTCCTCCTATAAATCAGGCCACAGAAGAGGGGCTGCCATTTTAATCTCAAACAAGGTTCAATATGAACATATTTCAGAGCCCAGAGATAAAGAAGGTCGCTATGTGATGGTCATAGGAAGGATTGAAGGGATGATGGACACTCTTTAACTCCTCCAGGAAGTGATTGGTTATTCTATAAAAGATTGTTCGACATGATGTCGACTGAAACTCAAGGAGTGCTTATATGTGGAGGAGATATGAACTTAAGGTTGTCCAGGATGGATTTATCCAAATATTACCCAGGACAAAGTAATTCTATAATTAACAAAGTAAATTCTATCATGAAAGAAATTGGTATTGTTGATGTTTGGCGGGATCTCTGCCCAACTAGCCGAGACTACACTCATTTTTCTTCACCACATTCTACCTACTCAAGGATTGATTATTTCTTTGTATTTAAGAGAGACAGGTTCAGAATACAATCATGTGATATTGGAACTATTGATATGTCAGATCATTCACCGATAGAGATGACAATTAACATCAGTAATAATCCAAAATCTACACTGTGGAAATTTAACTCAAACATATTAAATAACCCCCAGGTAAAAGAAGAAATGGAAAAGGAAATAGAAACCTATTTCAAAGAAAACAGTAATGGAGAGGTGTCCCCACCTATTGTGTTGGATACATATAAAGCAGTATTAAGGGGGAAAATAATTTCCTGTTCCTCATCACTAAAGAAACTCAAACAAGAGAGGCTCAACAATTTGTACAGTAAACTTAAGGAATTACAAAGAAACCATAAGAGTAGAGCAGAATCAGATAAGGCAGTAGGAATTAAGAAACTGCAAAATGAGATAGATGAGATATATTCTGACGAAATTTTAAAAAAAAAGGATATTTCTGAAACAGGCTTATTATGAGGCAGGAAGTAAAGCTATGAAACTACTGGCATGCAAATTAAGGAAACAGCAGGCAGACAATACTATAAATAAAATAAATAATGTCTATAAACAAATGTCCTAAAACAAAGAAAATACAGTATAAACTGGAGGAGATTCAAAGTAGGTTTGAGGAGTACTATAAAGAATTATATTCACAAGCAAGACTAGATAGAAAAATGAAATAAATGATTTCTTTAAACTTCTGAATCTACCTCTAGTTACACAGGAACAAAATAAAGCACTGGTTACTGAAATTACTGATAAAGAAGTTAAGGCAGCAATAACAAGACTTAAACCGCATATAAGCCCAGGCTCGGATGGCTTTACAGCTGAATGGTATAAAACTTTTAGGGAACAGATAACTCCAAGCTTGCGCCAGACTTGCAATTGGGCACTCAAAAAGGGAGAGATCCCCCCCTTCATGGAGGGAAGCCATAATCTCAACAATACCAAAAGATGGTAAAGATAGATTGTAAACAATATTGACCCATTTCAGTATTAAACGTGGACTATAAAATTTACACCTCAATATTAGCTAGAAGAAAAGAAAAAATCCTACCATCCCTTATCCACCTGGACCAGACAGGATTTATCCATCAGAGGAGAACACTGCACATTATGTGGCATATTCATCCAGTGTTTCCTCTAGGATTTTTTTCAGCAGCGGGGGCAGGCGTTCCGTTTCTCTTCTTAGAGAAATATTTCAATAAACTCATCTGAAAAATGCAGTCAGTTGTTACATAATGGCGTGTAGATTTTAACATTACCCTAATACTATCAATTAGTTTACTCACGTTAACGACACTGAGTTGGCACCAGGCCAAATTAACTTAAAGTACCGATAAGTTACGTATCGTTAGCTGGTCATCAACATATTGTGAATGTCTGTTTAACTTGTAAAATCTATGTCAAGTTATCTCAAGCTAATAACTTACGTCTACCTCTTCTCCGGCCGGTAATTCGCTACTTAATTGTTTATTTGTAATTCGGGAATTCGCTCCTCTGACTCTGCCCTGTCACCTAGGTGCTTGACGTGCTTGACGACCGCGCCCCCCAAACAACGCTAGCATCATGCAAATGAGCACGCGTACGTGCACAGTATTTCCATACTGAGCAAGATAGTTATCTGCAGTTTACCTTAGTGCTCGCAAGTACCCGACAGGAGTCTGTTTTGAAGGTGGAGAGATGCGGCGGTGGTGTATTTGTGTCAACAATAAAAAAAAAAAAAGAAAAGAAATTTGAAGGAAACACTGTCATCAAAATAAGATGGAAGCAATGCTTATAGGATTAGACGCAGAGAAGGCATTTGATTCAGTCAGATGGACCTTCCTGTATAAAGTTTTGGAGAAGTTTGGCTTCCACAAAACCTTTATTGAAGCTCTCCAAGCAATATACAATAATCCCACAGCAAGAGTTAAAATCAATGGCAGCGTCTCAAAATCATTTACACTGGAATGTTCTTGCAGGCAGGGCTGCCCCTGTTTCCCTCTCCTCTTTGCTCTCTTTATAGAGCCTCTCAGCCAGTATATGAGACAAAATGAAGAAATCAGAGGTATACATATAGCGGGAGGGGAACATAAATTATCGTTATTTGCGGATGACGTATCGATCTTTTTAACCCGGCCTCTAGTATCACTGCCAACTTTGAGGTCATCTTTGAAGAGATTTGGTCAGTTGTCAGGATATAAACTAAATATCCAAAAAACCCAAATTTTGAATCTCAACTATGATCCACCAAATCACCTCCTAGAAAAGTATGATTTGAAGTGCGATAAGAAGTCAATGAAGTATTTAGGGGTTAATCTTACTCAGGATATCACAAAATTATTTGAAGCCAATTACATCCCTATAAACTCTAAAATTAAATTTGATATTTTTAGGTGGAATCACCTACCATTCCTCAGTTTATCCTCCAGAATTGAGTCAGTCAAGATGGTTATTTTGCCTCGCCTGTTATACCTTTTCCAATCCCTGCCAATAAATATAACTAAACAGCAATTCATTGAATGGGACAAGTTAATTTCCTGGTACATCTGGATGGGAAAGAAACCAAGAGTAAAATACAAAGTAATGCAATTATCTAAAGAGAATGGAGGTCTAGCGTTACCAAACTTGAAAGACTACTAGGGGTGGTGAAAAAAATCGATTATTAATTAATCGCGATTATGTTATGGACGAGTATGAATCACTTATTAAATTTTCAAAATCGATTTTTTTTGCATTATTTTATTTTGAAAAAGTGCTATCCCGCGGTCAACAGAAGTTGAACGTCACGCGAGCGCACCCAGTTCCAATTCGCAAGTGCGTGCAGCGGCCAGAGCAAGTGAGCCATACGAGCAGGTGTGTAAAATGGACGAGGATCAACCAGCAACGAGCAACCAACGAGCAACCAACTAGGGCTGCAACGGGTTGCAGTTGATTCGTGTCCCGTACAGATTCGCCCTCTACAATTCGGCACGCATGTGATCCGCGGACCACATGTGAGCATCATAGTTTTACTGTCACTGTTACTTTTGTGTAAGTTATAATACTAGACTTGCACCGATTTCAACTTTCTTAGCCGATTCCGATTTCCATTTTTTTTTTGAGGGGTCTGACCTACCGATTCCGATTTTGGCCGGTTCCGATTTTTCAGTCTTTCTAAGAACTGTAATTGACAGCATTCACAAACATTTTTGCAACTTTTCTTGTAAATATGTTCATAATAAGACACTGACTATTAAATATTCATTTAATACTTTCTCCAAAATCATCCAGATTACAACCAGGCCTTATTATAATTTTATATTAAGATTATGAATTGGGTGAACGTGATCTCGCAATATCATCTCGCGGGATTTCGTGGGACGCGATTTCACGTGATCTTTTGTGGAAGCGGATGTAAACAAACCGGAGGCTAACGCGGTGCAACAGTTTGAAGTAAAACTTTGCCGTGAGAAAAACAAACATAGAAGTTAAAGGAGTCTGGATGAGAAAATGTTTGAGGAGACACATCAACACAGGTTGTTTATTCTTCAGCCAGAACAGGAGGTGAGATTTTAACTGTCCCTCTGTGAACAGCAGTCTGCTGCTAGCTTGCTAGCATTAGCCTGAAGTGCGAGAGAGTTTACGGCTGTTTTGCGACATTGACAGCTGCTCTGTCTCGTTGTAGACTGTCTGTCTTCTCTTTATCTTGTTCTTGGAATCTGTCTCTGACACCAGCTTCAAGCAGACGTGTGTCAGAGTGTGTAGCTGTTATCAGCGCTGTGTTGACGTCACGGTCAGTTTGTCTGCTGCGCGTATGACGTGACCATCGTGCAGAACATGTGTGTGACAATGATGGGCACAGAACCGGATTTGTGACGCTGACCGGCCGGTCACCGGTCAAGGCCAGTCACGTGAAAACCGGCCCGATTCCGAGCATTGCCGATTAATCAGTGCAAGTCTATATAATACCTGACATCTCAATGCAGACAGATGCTGCTGTGTGCAGCGCATCTCTGTGAAGAGCGACTGATTTAAAAGCCGTCACATTGCCTTGAGTGAAATCCAGACCATAACTTTTTTCACTGATGTAACTATGCTATCACCAAAGAAACAGATCAAAGAAACAGATCATAATCAGATCTGATCATCATTGAAACTTTGGTGATATCAGCCGTCTTAATTTCTACACAGCTCCTCTCTGCTCACCAGAGCAGCTCTATCTCGCCCGTCTGTGACACAGTGTGTCTACTGATTGATTGATTGATTGATCATGACTTCTAACCAATCAGATGTGCTGTGCTGTAGGTGGGACATTGAGCCAGACTACAGAGCGTAGTTGTGTATTATACTGTACAGTGTATAATGATCTAATATATGTATAGTATATACGTAGTACAGCACTGTATAAGTTTGAAGTTTTTAATATTATTACCATTATCATTACTATTATCATTATTAGTACATTACATAACTATGGTGATAATTACAGACAAAGATCAAAGGCAAGTGCATTTTTAAAATAATTTAACTCTAATCCCACCACTTTTTTTCTTTTTTTTGCACTACACAGGAAGTGCTTTGAGTTGTTAATCAATAAAAGAGTTAAGTAATTCAGCAACTGACTGTTTTTTTTAATGGTGCAATAACTTTGTGGTGTATTTTGGGTTACTGTTGTCAAATCGATAATCAATAATCGCAAATCGAGAATCGTTAATAATCGAAAATCGGTTGGTAATCGAATCGGATCGGTAAATCAGACAGATTAACCACCCCTAAAGACTACTATTATGCAGCTCAATTAAGGCCCTTGGTGTGTCTTTGTAATTCACAGTTCAGGGCAAGGTGGAAGGAAATAGAAGTTGGGAAATCTATTGGATCATCAATACAAGCTATGATTGTCGACAGTAGATTGATGGACACCTTTACAGATAAAAACAGTCCTTGGATACAAGTGGCTCTTAACACCTGGCAGAGGGTAGTTAAAAAGCATAACCTGAAGGGTGTGGAGAAATTAAGATGGTGTCCATATGATACTGACTTCATCCCAAACAAGACGGATACCAGATCTAAAATATGGATGGGTAAAGGGCTAACAGCATATTGCTGATGTATCCATAACAAAACACTGAAAAGCTCTGAGACACTTAAAAAAAGATTATGGATTGGAGGATCAAGATTTTTTCAGATATCTAAAAGTGAGACACAGGGTGAATGAAATTATAGCTGAGGGCTTGGAGAAAGTAGATAATTGATATATTGAATATTTTTGTGTCAACTTACAAATCAGGAAATGGATGCAAAATAATATCCAGATTATATAAAAGTAGGGCTGCACAATATTGGAAAAAACTGACATTGCAATTTTTTTAACCCTGCGATATATATTGCGATATGAAAAAATACAGGAATTTTCACCAGATGACTTGAATAGCACTTTGTTATGCTGCACTGCCGCCATCTTGTGGACAATTAACCTGCACTGATCTTGTGACTCACTCCATATACAGAGGCGTGGTCTGCTTTGGCAAACTGATTAAGAACGATTGTGATTGGTGGATCGCTGCACGCAGTGTGTGTCAGGTACCCTTGAAATTAGATGAGAGCACGTTTAGTTCATTTGCCTCCTACATCGTAGGACCTGAAATGTGACTATTGCGCACACGTACATTGCGATGACGATGCTCAAACGATATACTGTGCAGCTCTATATAAAAGCTTTCAGGACTGTATAAAATCCCCTGCTAGAGGCCGACTGACGTCATGGCACGCCACTCCTACTTTGCCTGAGAGACTCTGTGCGCCTGCACACAACTCGTGCAATTAAGACCTTTCAACAGAGTGAATAGTTCATTACCCTCACTCGGCTTCTCAGTTCTGCCATCTTTGTTCTTTGTTGCAACAGTGTGCGTTGGTGACAACGTAAGTTATCACAGATGATATAATTCATGGCACTAAGTTATTGGAGCTAATACTGTTGTGTGTAGATTTATAATAATTAGCAGGCTGTTAGCTTACCTTGTCGGTAGCCCCTCTGGGGAAACGAGCAGAGTTGAGTCCTGTTTGTATGCTGCTAGTTGTTATCTTTAAGTTACGGCCTGATTATTTAATGTTGTGTACTTCTCAGTTTGATGTAGCCGGCATCACTGTTATGTTGCTATAAATAGCGTTAGCATCTCAACTCCGTAGTAGGCTGAAGTAACTACCCGGTCACGTGACCTACAACTTGTTGAAGCCAGTGCCATGTTAGTTTATTTGTGTGCATGCTCTGACCCCTTGTGGTTATTTAGTGATATGACATTTCTTGTATGTAATTGATACCATGCAAGTTATAAGTTGATGCTGCTGGATAGTAATTATTATTATCATTGTTCTGTTGCAGATATCACAAACCACACATACCTAGGCAAATGCTTCAAGTTGCTTTATTATGATTGAACCCCCTCACTGTTGGAATTACCTGCCTGTTTGGAAAAAACCTTCATCTGAAGGAGAGAAGTTGCTGCGTTTTCTCTGACCGGAAAATTAGGCCAGTTGTGCACAGCCAGACTACATTCACCCACACTGTTGTCTACAAGGACTCCTCAAAGACAACCACCCAACATGTAAAAAATCAATGAGAAAGAGAGGGAGGAATGGTCATATCTGAAGATGAGTGGGGGGATATATGCAAATCACAGTGGATAACTACATCATCACACTGTTGGAGGGAATTTGGATGGAAAAATATCATGAGATTTTCATTACTCCTGCCCAGACGAGATATCAAGGTGTTGGAATGAATTATTGGGGGCTATGTGGAACAGATGTAGGTAACCATTATCATTTATTTTGGGATTGCCCCAAAATTACATTCTATTGGAGGGAAATTCATAAATGTTTGGAAACAGTATTTCAGATCACTATTCCATTTGATGCTTTGACAATGTATATGGGCACTGTAACACTGAATCTTCAAACTAAAACAGACAAATATTTAATGAGAATATTACTTATTGGAGGCAAAAAAAAGCTGTGACGAGGAAGTGGTTACAACCAGATGCTCCAACATTAGAGGACTGGTTAAAAATTATTCAGGAAATCTACACAATGGAGAGACTAACCTTTTCTATAAAAATGCAAAGAGAAAAATTTAGGACATTGTGGTCAAAATGGATTGGATACATTAATTCACAGAGACCTGACCTACTTTAAAGGAAATTGCCATTTTCAATGAACTATGAGGAGCAGACTTTCATAGATAAATGAATGTGTGAGACAATGTTTGTTCAAATGTTTATGGTTGCTGACACTAAAATGTAAGGGAGAAAAATAGTAGTAGACAAGCTTATTTTGACTAAGTTTAATGCCATTATTTGAGTTATTTACTATTCTTTACTATTATGTACTTATGTAAATGTGATTTATGTACTGTCTTCATGTACTGAATGTCTTGCAAACCTGGACTGTGAATGACCTCCCTAATAAAAACAGAAAATTGTTCAAGTTCATTTTTAGTAATTAAGAAAAGCTATATTAACCAACATCTTACAGTGTTAGTGGTAACCCTTGAGAGAATTAATATCAACACTGCATACGAGAGTTAGAAAAACTAACAATGGTTAGTGTTAAAAAGTGTTGAATTTTAACTCAAAAAGAGTCAATAATTACACTAAATTAGTGTTAAGGTACCAACTCTCCAAAAACAATAAAATTAACTATCTGTGGTGTGGACCCATATAGACATTTCAAAAGTGTTGAAATAAATTCCAACAGTGTTAATCTGAGTATACAGATTTTGCTGTGTAGCTGGCAGCATATTACTTCACACAGTGGCAGTTAAAAACTCATTTCCTGTTCTGACTTAAGAATAAACAATCCGTGCTGACCAGAGGGGTGTACTACGAAGCGAGATGAATGGGTTAGTGAGCTATGTTGAATCTAAAGCCAGGATTTTCAGTGTCACGAAAGTGGCTCTCTTTTAACCTGGCTAGATCACCATGGTAACTTATGCTAAACTCATAACCTGGTCGGGAGCAGGTTATGTTCAGAGTTTCAGATTAAATCGTCTGTAAAAAGCGCAGTTCTTTCACTTATAATTGTCCTAACAAGGTTGTTTATGAGCGATATAGCTTTTAAACTGAGGAAAGACAATAAAAATGAAAAGTTGTTGAGCTGTATGTTCGTAATATCACCGAACGAAGCAGCACAAACGGTATGCATTGCGCTGTCATGATGGTAACCTCCATCTGGTGATGCAGAGTCATTTTTCCTGTTTGCTCCAGATCATATTAACACTTTAAATTGACGTGGTATATAATCCACACACTAAAATAATGATGAAACAACTACAGACACTTTAAATACTTTTTACTGTTATCTATTTGGTCTCGGTGATATTGCAGCTCAGATCACTGATTAGAAAATTCATCATCATTTATCACGGACAATCTTTAATCAGTTACACTCATTAAACGTTGGTTTGGTCAGAAACTTCAGTGATCTCCATGTTTCTGTCATCATAGGACAGTGTCAGACAGACTTCATCATGTTTAAATCTGCTGTATGGAGTTTTATTGTTTAATGTGCAGTTTTCATGTTAGAATAAACCGCAGCATTAAGACCGCATTTAGTCGATCAGTCATTTTCTGACAGCATACTTCTTCTCCTGCTTTATTTGCAGCAAAATTGTTGCTTTTTGCCGTAATGTATTTTGTATATTTTCCACAGCTCATAATTATAACAACTTGATCATTTTGACTTAAGTGGCTTGCGATCGCTTCATTTCATGCGGAAGAAGAGTCAAATGATGCAACAAACGCCCTTTTTATGTGAGCACGCACAAAGCCTTAAAATGAGAACCTGGATTAACAAAGTGAGTTCATAACCACCATCGTGATACCCGTTATCTCTGATTGCGGTTTTAGGCTTTGTCGATCCAGATCATGCAAAGAAAGCCTGGCTGTGTTGAGCTTGCTTCGTAGTATACCCCTCATGTCTCCCCAAACATCATCCAGACTCGTTTAGGTCTCTTCTTTTGTTTTTTCCTCACTGCTAAGCAGTACTACAGCAAACTGTTGCACCAAGTCAGCCTCTGTTTTGTTTACATCTGCCTACCCATGACTTCACAAGAGATTGTGCTTCCTCTGGTACATAAACTTAATAAGACTAAGGCTAAGAGTGACCCAGAGCACTTTTGGAGAAGATGTAAAAGTTATTTCATAGCCAGTGTTTTATTATGAATGTATGTGTGGATGTACAATTTAATTTTCCATAGTTACAAAAACATTTCTATATACTGTCGGTCTTACAAAGACAGAAAAGCAGAATTTGCGAAGGTCGACTTTAAATAGAATGGAATTGGCCATGGACATCGCAATCTATACAATTCTAAGTATACAGTTGTTTGACATTGACTGTTAGATACTGGTTGGTTAATGGTTTAATATTTTGTGTATCAATTACTTTGTAGCTGATCAGGTTAATTATCAGCAAATTATAGTCAGGTTCTAACTGCAGTATGCAATAAAGGGTTGTCCTTTGTGCGTGTTTACCTGTCACTCACTGCTGAAAGTACAGAACACAGTTTAAAAGAAATGATATTTTATAATAACGAGATGATGAGCTTTTAGGTTGTCTGATATACTGCATTTATTTACTGGTTTGATTAATGGTTTACAGTAGCTCATCTGGCTTATTATCAGCTAAGCCTGTTCTTCATAGAGTCTAATTATCACCTACTGTTTGTGCACTTTTGTGCCCTACAATTTAGCCAGAAAGCCCCAATAAATTTGAATTCATCATAGGCCAAAGTGACTTCTCCTAAAAATGACTTCATTCCAGGCCTGAGTATACATTGTCAGTTCTGACAAAGAAAGAACCAATATTTTTACAGTTATGCCTAAGCTACATCACACAGAAGCAGCTTACCTTAATGGTGATAACACACTTGCCACTCTGGAAACTCCTGGAACATAAGTATGCACACAAAGTGTTAAAGTCAAAAACATGGTGACACAAAACATTGCGTGGCAAAAACATAATATAGGACAAGCAAATGTATAATTCCTCTGGGATGAAAAAAAAAAAAGAAACATTCCAAAAACACAGAAATAACCTGATAGTTTAGTCTCACTGGCAAATTTGTCATGAATGTAACGAGTTGTGGCAAAGGACCAACCCATCGTTACTTTGTGATCATCTCATGAAATCTTTGAATTGATACAGCAAAGTACGTAGTAATTTGTGTGTTACTGTATCTTCTGTTTGTTCTGTTTTGTCACGTGCTTCTGTCTTTTATGTGATGCAGAACAGGAATTAGCTGAAAACCAGTTTTAAATGAGTCAGGGCTGTTTAATTTGAACTGTAAACAGTAAAGGTGAACAGTAAAGAAGAGGACAGTAAAGATGGACGTTACTACGGTGAATGAAATAAAGCAATATGTGGATTGTATAATTTGTCGTGGGATTACTGTTGTTTTGTCAAGGAGACTTTAGAAAGTTTTACATGGCTCATGTATCAAGATAATGTTTTTATTCTTCCGTGCTTATTGTCAAGGTTTATTGCACGAATGCAATAATATGTTTTCCTTTCTTCGTTAAGGACACGTTTTCATTACGAAGACTAGTTCAGTCAGTCTGTCAAAATATTTATCCCCCATCATGCGGGGACACACATTCTGTCAGGCTGTATTTTCAGCCTGCCAAAATATGTATCCCCTGTCTACAAAGCCAGTCTTTACCATATCATCAAGTGGTTTTATTTTACAATTTCTTACCCAGCAAAAAATAAATAACAGAAAAAATTATACATGTCACATGAAGATAAATATATGTCTAATTTAATTACATACAGCATTCTGAAAGGAACAAATGACCAACATAGCATTACATTCTCAAATTAATGACTAGGTAAACACAAAAGATGAATGCTCCATCCTGTCTAGATTACAGTCAATTGTCTACTCATATACAGCATGCTAGCCACGCTCATAGATACACCTCACTAAACTCATCAAACTGTTAAAAACACGGCAAATTATCACTGAAACACATGGCGGACTTTCACCCAACATGTACACATGAACCAGTGAACAGGATGGGTGGTTTTAGTGCTGACGTTTAGACATAATGTAGGATACTGATCCAATGCTTACCTTGTGGAGCAAGCGAAAATAAACTTTGAAAAACATGGCGTCCTACACGGAGCAAATCCCAACACTACGGTGCCCTGGAAGGGATAAACAGAGCGAATCACCAGATCAACTGCAGAACAGGCAGCGCAACAGTACCACCCTGTGACGTAAATAGGTAACTGCCCAACATCAAGTAACTGTCTGACAAAAGGAATTGAGAACCGTAACACCAGTACCTCCTTCCCCTGGATTTCTTCACTTTGGATCCACATACACTGATTTCAGGCATGGCCTCGTCCATTGTGTATTAACTGGGTATCATGGACACAGTTAACCCCTAACCTCCCACGCTACAACTTTGACATAGATATTCACTGACAAACAGGGTGAAATTACATGTGAAAAGAGGAATGTAGTGTTAAGCCTCAACTAAATTTATAATGTGAACTATTAAGGAGGGTTAGTGTTATTGTTTATGCTAATGTTAGCAACGGAGTTTCATCCAGCCTAAAATGGCAAGAGTTGCCCTTGACATGTCAAAATAATTTCTTTTCAAATAGCAAACTCTTAATAGCTGACACGATTCTACATCAATGTTAGCTAGCTAACAGTATACCAGTTACCAGAACAAAGACTTATTTCTCATTTAATTTTAAACTTACTTGGCTTTATTGTGCAGCTTTCCACCTAAAGGTCTTGGTCGGTCGGTCTTCTGCCTTCAGATTGTTGGCATCTCTTGTCTTAGTCGACCTGATATGCTGCATTCATTGTTTATGTAACACAAGGCAGCTAGAAGATCAAACAACTAATACTATCAGTCTAAAGAACCTGCTCAGTGTTTAAGAATATGCAAAAATAAAGAGAGAAGAAGAAGTAAAGAAGTTTAATGTGAAGGGTTTTCTAATTCAATAGTGGGACTTCACAGTTCCCACTTGGGTTTCTTGTCCCAAGAAGAAATTTGTCTTCCCCTGCCTTTTCTGTCTCTTTGTCATGACAAAAATAGCATTTTAATTATTTTCAGTGTGATAAAATAAGATCAACAAAATATTAAAAAAGTATCAATGCCATTTTTTTATCATTGAACAACACAGGGCTACACACACATACAGCATATATACACAAATATAAAGAAATATAATCTAAGGAGTATTTTCATTTATAGAGTATTTGTGTTTTGGTCTGCACCAAATTTCTGCTGTTTGGTGCTGGGTAGGTAGTGTACAGTGAATTTATCACAGCCTTTTCACTGAAAACTGAATAGCTGCCTGCTGTTGCTAGAACCTGGGTTGATGACACTGAGGGTGAGATCTGAGTTTGCCATCTAGAAAATCAGAACAATCAGTTAAAAGAAGGTTAAAAAGTGTTGATTAATTAAGTGGTGATAATTTTTTACTTTGTGATAATTCACTAATATGGATTACTGCACTTTTAACAAATGAGAAATTGTTGTGTAAGCAGCAGTTTTTTAAAGAGTGATTATATATATATATATATATGTACAGCTTATAAAATGTTATTAATTGTATTCTTTTTCTATTTTTACCTGTTATAATGAAGGAAAACCCCAAACAGTTTAGTGTGCATGTGTAGGCCTACTTTGAAATGAATTAAACACTGAACTATGCGTGCCTATTTGTGTAGAAAAAATAAAATAAAAACTAGCCCCCTTTAATATAAATAAAACATATAGCAGCACCTTAGCAGCTTAAAAAAAGTAAACATAAAATCAGGAATGTTTGTGACTAAAGTCCATTTCAGTGTGCTGTCATCCTTTTCCTGTTTTTGTTTTCCTCAGCCACGTACAGCAATCAGCACCAAAGCACCTGAACATACAAACAAAAATACATCAGCTCCGGGTCTAAAATAAATGTTTTTCTGAAAAGCAATAACCTATTAAATGCTAGTGTTCTCACCTATTTAATGTGACTTGATCTTCATCTGTGAGGCGGGAGCAATATTTGGAATTTATGAAGTTCATGCTCAAGAAAACCTGCTCACATAAGTATGTTGAGCCAAAGATGGACAGGACTTTAAATGGTTTTTCATGTTCATATAAGTGTCGGGAATGGCATTTCATGTTTCAAAAACAAGTTTGTCGGGTTTGGGGGGGTTTCAATATCACTCCATTAGTGCTCTTTAGCGAGAACGGCCTTCTGACAGATGACTTCTTCGAGATCCGCTGTCAGGCTTTTGAACTTGGACACCCATAAGTCTTTATCCGCTTGTCGGCCAGTTCAATTTCAAGATCAGGCTGAATTAGTAGAGATGGGTGACAGGGAAGGACAGAGTGTTTTTTCCCTTTCTGAACTCGCTGAATCTTTCCCCAAATGGTGTTTGAGCGCACAGTGCTTCTGGGTGCAAGATGCAGTGAAACGTCAGCAGCTTTCGATCCAGTGACTTCTGAAGTAAATTCATAAAGCCCTTCTGTGCTCCTCTCATACTACTGTCAGTTGCCACTGACACCAGGTGAGTGGGGTTTTTTTTCCTTTGGCTTTTAGGCAACTCACAACAGCCTCACAAATGTCCTCCCCCCGTGTTTGTCCTTTTAGCAGTATGAGTTCAATCAGTTCTTCCTGCAGCCCATCAGAGTTTACACATCTGCATAACAGTGCTGTTACATCACTTGACTTATCACAGGCAATTGAATATGCTTGAGCTGAATTGATGTCATTTATTTGCTTACTGGTGATGTTTGATGCCATTTTAATGGCCCTGTCCTTGACGGTCTTTGCAGAGAGAGGAATTTCTTTAATTTTCTGAACAATTTCCTGTTTGTTTTTGAAGTTCGAGAATAGATGCACTGATATTTTTATGAACGATTCTTTCATGTATTCTCCATCTGTGAACTGCTTTCTCCGCCTTACGATCTCATGAGCTGCCACAAAACTAGCAGCTGTAGTTGAGTTTGGAGACTGAATCCAATTCTTGAAAGTATGTTTACTCTGCTCAACTTTCCGTTGTAGTTCTGAAATCACTCTCTTTTGCTCATCTCCAGTTTTGTACTTTTCAGCAAATGCTTGTTCTGAAAATGTCTTTCAACGTTACATTTTTTGTTGTTTGCTAATTTCTCACCACATATCAAGCACACAGGTAAGCCAGCATCGCTGGCGTTTAAGGCAAGGAATATGTCCACGCAGAATTAAACTCTATTTTCCTCTGAGACTTTTCTTTTTTTGGATTTATTCATGGTTGGCTTACCGAGGGCGGGGATCGCACACTCAAGAAGCTGCCTGCAGGTAAAGGCGTGGATAGACGTGGATGTGATGCATATTTTAGTTAACAGATAATTAAAACTTTTTAAAATTAGTATCACCTCAAACTCCAAGATTACTGTGCAACAAAATAAATAAAAATAAAATAAATCAAAATTAAATTAAGAAATAACTGTTATTCATTTTCTTTTCTTTCTTTTTTTGTCAAAGCCAGAGGGAGCTGCTACAAGGAGGCTGAAGAGCCGCTTGCAGCTCCAGAGCCATGGGTTGCCGACCCCTGCCTTAGGCCTTCTTGAAGGTCAGTGATATCTTGCTGGTGACTAAGCCATCGAGACCAATGCTGTTGCTCGGTGGCTGACTTGATAGTACTGACTTGTTTAAGGCAGACTTTCATGGTGTAGTGGAGGATCTGCATGTCCAGGACTGAAATTGCGCTCATCCCGGTGTCTGTTAGAAAATGATTTTAAGACACTTGAGGCTTCTCCTAACAGCACAGCAGACAGAGCTGTGTTGGTAGACAGAAGTAATAAAACTGGAGACTGATGATCCTTATCAATTATTATAGCTCTTAATATCAAACACAAACTTAATTATAACTTACCCAAACAATAGTAACAGTAACAGCAGTAAAGTTTTAGTACAGAAAACTCTTGAAAAAACTTTACTTATTCAGCTATCATTGTGTGGTGCTTGCTGCCTTCTAGTGGATTTTTGGCAAAGTTTAGGCTGAACTCAAGTTCCAGCTCTAATCATCACGGTATGCCACCAATACAAGTTTTTATACTAACAATTTTCCTGATCTCTCTTCTTCCTCCTTTCAATTTGTTATATGCTTAATTGATCTCAGTGCTTCCATTTACTCCTCAAGATTGTTTTGCTTATAATAGTTTATCTTTGCTCTGGACAGTTCTATAAGCACATACTCTATTAAAGACTGGTACAACGGATGAATTGGTTATTTATTAGGAGATAACCATCTTACAGCAACCAACATTTTAGCAGCCATGGCTGCCAAAGATAACAACCACTTCTGAGTTAAGGGTCAGATGAATGATCAGTCCTTAATATTAAAGATGGCAAACAATCAAAATTTTTGTGTCATATTGGACATTTGTTGAGACACCCTTTCCCGGAATGTTTTGACCTCAAGACACTCCCAGACCATATGCATAAATTTACCTACTAAATTTAAATGACATGAGGTGCAATTCTCACTCTCACCCCCGCGGGGACTGTATTTTACATAGCAGGTAATCCCTTTCCAGATAGATTTTTTTAGAAGTGGGCTGCCCTCAGAAGTGCATGAAACTGAGACTTTCTCGCCAGCGACAGCACGTTCATTAATCTGCTGCCTGCAGCACTCACAGATCAGTGGACTGTGCTAGCAGGCCCTAAGACCCCAGAAAAATTATGGCTAGTTTCTCTGTCCTTTGTCTGGTTGCCACCGTGGGTCCCCTACAGAACTTGACCTCTGCTCACTGGCCTTATTTCAGACTTGAGACAACATATGTACCCCGAGGCATTAAAGCTATGGGAAAGGGGAGAGGAACGAAGGTGGGCCCTCTTATGTGATTCTACCCACTGGCCTGACCATGAAGCTCGTTGAAGGCTCCCTAAGGCGCACAGTCTTTTATTTTTGGCGCTGGTTACAAAAAGCAGTTTGCATGAGCCTCAAAAACCTACCACGGTGCCTCTGTCTAGAGAATCTTTAGGGATGTTTACCAGATTTACTTTTATAAAACTTGGAGTCAATCACTCAATTTCTTCAATATTTAACTTGCATTACTTATTAGATCCAGATTTATACCTAAATCAAAGAACTATATTTTTAGTCAGAAATGAAGTCTTTCTATTTCTTCAGGTATTGAGTTGCTAGACTAGATTCAGTCTTATCCCTATTATTTTTATTAGGACTTAAGTTTTGATCGAATCTTTAACCTATTTAAATCCATGTTACCAGAAACAAAATCATTCAAATTCTAACTGGATCAATCTAAATTTGCTGGATTGAAATTTAGTTTGAGAACTAATTAATTCCTAATACTCCTCAAAATTGCAAAAAGTGCACTGTTTATAAACCATAATTCATGGTCTACAAAAATATGTCCACATTTCAAAAACTATACCCCTTAAACTACAGGAGCCCAACAACTATAAAGCTCCACCGAGCACAAACACCTGGTTGGGGAAGGGGGCCGAAAGATTCTCTACTCTGTGGTGTGTGTATGAGGTGTGAGAGTATGCTTGCGGCAAGTCAGTCGTGTGTGCCATGGGGCTAGAGCTTACCTCTCGGGGGCCACGTGGCGTCCTGTCAAGAATACACTCCTTTATGTGGTTCTTATGGTACTCCCAAAAAAGAAATCTTCTCAAGTTTGCACTTGTTTTTATTCACTCAGTGTTACGCTTACAATGTCACTTATCCACTATGGCGAAAATAAAACAGAAAAAGATGAACTGGTTTGGTTTGGTTTTACATGCTCTTGTTTCAGGCTTATTTCAATCTAATTGTTTTGATCAATTGAACAGTCACAAATTGGAATTTATATCACACAAAGAACTCAATATAAGCCTTGAGTTATTGTGCTCCTCAGGTAACTATAACATTTCAATTTCTAAAAGGAAGCCAAAAAATTTGAGCTCCGATTCCCTTATCCGTGCGCAAGGTCAAAGGAAAACGTGGGAGCCCAGTTTGTATTTCCGTAGGTGTGAAGTTTATGAAAAAGCCCCCAAAAGCCCCAATAATTACTAGGCACTCCCTTTTATATCCGGTTCCGTCACATCACCATGGCAGATATTCAGTGGCAGCACATCTACCAGACAAAACCAGTTCAAAAGTTCAAATAAGTTCATGACACTCATCTGACCCCACATGTCAGTACAAGGTGAGCCACCTGCTCTGCACTTGCAGGAAGTTCTAACCACAAGCTCTTGTCTATGGCAGAGAATACCTTGGCCATATCCTAGCAATGCTAAAATTTAACATTTTACAAAATCACAAGCATCAATGGTGATGCATATTCATTGGGTGTATGCAGTGTACAAAGCCCTTCGTGTCACAGTTCTACAGGCCCGGTTTCCCTTGACCTGTTCTCCATTCTCCCAGTTTCTCTCCTCTCACTCTGCCTTGGTAAATTTCCACTCTCCCTGCTTCTGCTCCACTCTACCTGCCAGCCACTCCCACCTCATTAGCCAAACTCTACCCACCTGCAAGCTCAGCTGCAGCTCATCCCCAATCAGCTCAGTATAAAGCCTCTCCAGCACTCTCACTCCTTGCCAGACTGTTCTTCTGTATTCACTGCAAGACTCTCCAGTTTTTTTTCCTGGATTGTTTTCCCAATTGCCTCCCCTGTCTGTCTGACTCTCCTGCCTTGCCTGGTTCCTGGATGTTCACCTCACCCTTCTGTCTCTGACCGTGAGATCTGTCTCTGCATTCCTGGTTTCTGCCTGCCTGTCCCTGTGGCTGCTTGATGTGTCCATCTGTCATTGCAGTCTCTTCTGGTCCTGACTTCTCCTCCTGGTTCCGACTTCCCCTGCTGTACGCTCCTCGTCTGCTCCTCTGCTTCGTCGGCCTGCTCAGCTCAGTGACTGTGTGTGGGCTCCCAGCCCTAAGAACTGTTACCTGTGCATCTTCATCTGCCCACATTCCTGTTTTGCCTGTGATTAATTAAAGGTCATTATCAATTATCCCAGTTGTTCAGTATGCTGCACTTGGGTCCAAAATACACCTGTCACACTTCGCCTCTCAAGAGTCAAGATGGTGATGTGAAAAGACATCCTCATACTGCAAAATGAGGTGAGCTATTCTCCTCTTGCAGTTCTCTGACACTTCACATGACTCATTGTCAATACTGTTGAGCCCAACTGACCTGAGCTTGTCTTTGGCAGACTTTGAGTGCAGACAGAAAGGGGAGCCTCTTAATGCTTGGTAACATCCATGTCCTCAAGTACTGCAACGGGGTAGACACTGGCCAGCTTTGCATTGCACCTCAACAGCACAGACTTGTTAGATGTATTGATGAGCTTTAGTGGGGCCCACTTGTTTCCCCACAATGTTGTTACAATCTTTGTGACCAGAACACCTCTGGGAACTGAGTGTGATGACATGGGCTCTGTCATGATGGCGCTGCTTGGAGAAACAGCAGTGTTTTGGGAAGTTTTCCTCAGAAGAGGTATTCACAACCAGGCTTAAGGCAGACAGCTGAATTACATCTGACTGTGCCGACCCTGTCAGGGACAGGGGTTCAGGCTAAAAAAGCATAGACATGAAATGTTCTGTTTCTGTCTCTCTGGTGGGCAGGGGCCAGATACTGTCTTCCAGTGAGACTCGCATAGCTTGGACTGCTGTAGGATGTGTTTTGTGATGCTAGTCCCTGGTATCAAGTCATCATTCTGTCCTGGACAATTGTGGAGACTAATATCTTATAGCTGTAGATGTCCATCTCCTACATCAAAAGCACATGAAGATTACATGATTACATGAAGTCCAGTACATGCAACAATGACCATATTCAAATCAATCCACTTTGGTCTGTTATCACTCCAGCCTCTCTGTTTCAGTTCAGCCATCTCTCTGATGCTGCAGGCTATTAAGCCACTGCCCAACATTCTGCCCATTTTCAGTGTCCCACCCATGTCAGCAGTTGTGTAGGACACACTGTCACTGCTGCCAACTCTATGAATGTTCTGATAAACAACTTCTCACTAATGTGTAAACAATCTCAACCTCAGACATGTCATCAGGTTGGGAGTTTGTGGTGTGACCTATACTGCTTCCCTCTGAATACAACTAGGCTAGTATCCCTCAGACTGGGATTGTGAGGAGTTATTAACAGGGCAGTTCAGTCTGATGTTGCCAGGGGTGAAAGCAGGGAAAACAGTCTCTCAGACATGCAGTATGAAATAGTGGTGTGATCTGAGTCATTACAGACTTGCTTCTCTGGGATATCAGTCACAAGGGACACGCTGGAACCTATCACCTCAAATTGGATGAGAAGTGTTGCGCTGCTGCATTTTCTCCATCATGTCCTGAAACATATCAACCAAATAAGTGAGCTTTGGATTGGGACAGATGTTGGAGAGGGGCAAGGAGGGTGACAAACATGATGCTGAGGTTTGAGAGAATAGGGTGGGGGTGAGGGAGAGAGTGAGGGACACTGGGCGTGGCACTGCCAATGGAGAGAGGTAGGGTGAGGGACTCAGGGTGTGACACTGGTCAGATGTAACCAGGCTTGACACGGGTGGCAATGTGACATTTAGCACCAGCGGTTCTGCCACGAACCCTCAACGCTCTGATAATCATCATTCCTCAGCTGAGCATCACGTTAGGTCCACTCATTAATTGGCTTACACTTTAAAATGCAGGATTGCTCTGAGTCGGGTCAGTGTTTGACAAATGTGAGAGCTACTTCATCATTCATGTTCTGTCTGTTTCCCTTACCTGTAGTGGTGGACAAAGAACTCAACCCCAGTACTTGAATCAAAGCATAGATACTCCTGGACAAATATTACTCAACTACAAGTGAAAGTTGCTCAGTCAAAATATTACTTGAGTTAAGGTACTAGAGTTCTTGCTTTTAAAAATACTTAAGTATTCAAAAGTACAAAGTACAAAGTACATTTTCTAACATCAATATATGCTGTATTGTTTTCACGATGCATTTACAGAACCTTGTAACTCTCTGAAACCACCTAATGATGCACCGACTTGCTTGTAGAACCACTCTGCTACACAAAGCCTATAGAAACACCTATAAAAACTTCAACAGGGAAATGCAATCAAAAATAAAAAGGACAGCGATTGTCATTTTCTGATGTAACTGTATTAAAATTACATCATAAAATTAGATTGAAGCCAACTGTAAGGAGTTCACCAAGTCTGTTAAATAACAGATTTCTTTCTGTCTTCAGGGGCAGTATATACATGAATTATGTGGTATTTTCTATATATATTTTTCACCCGGATAAAAACAATCCAACTTTAAAAGCTACCTGGAATAATTAATAATCATAATAACATCTTGAGATTTAATTTGGTCTTTCTCCTGCCGTCATGTAGAAGTACAGATACTCAAAAAATGTATTTAAGTACAGTACTCAAGTAAATGTACTTCATTACTGTCCACCACTGCGTACCTGTGCAGGTCCTCAAGAAGGAAGTCTGCTGCCTCATTCAGTCTCATCCAGTAGTCAACTGTGTTTTCTCTGTGCTTAGGCAGAGTAGCATAGAAGTCAGTGTGAGGGAGATGTACGGGAGCCTCACTGAAATAGTGGAGAAGAACACTGTATATCAGTTCAGGTTTCTTTTTAACATCAAGTGTAGTGTCTGCTATACATGGCAATCTTCACAGCGTCTCTGGCCTTGTCCATTAGATGGCTCATGATTTCTTCCGCTTGGTCGCTTGGTTCTTCCACATTTCTTGCTTTCTGAGATGAGTTTTAGTCATGTCAATCCAGTCCTGGATTTGTCAGTGTTGTCACCTCTGAATGTCTGGAGTACTTTATCAGATTTAACATGGAATATCACATGTGGCTGTCTGTTAACATCATAGTGTGTGTTCTGGATAGGAGAAGTCTGGTGGTCACTATTCATGTTTACAACAGCAGCTGACATTAGCTTTGGAACAATGGATTCACCAGTTTGAGCACCTAACTGCCCTACCTTGTCTGTGAGGTGGTAAATGACATTGCAGGATGTGGAAGTTTGGGGACCCTCCTTCATTATCCCACTAACAGTAGTACAGCTTGGGGTCTCACCTAACCCCTCATCTGCACAACCATCAGATGTGAACCTTGAATGTCTCACAATCAGCAATATCACTGAACCAAACATCCCTCCCTTTAGGTAAAGTCGGACTAGCAAACCTATCCATTATTATATTTACAGCTGCTAAAACTTTAAAGCAGAGTGCCCTAAACCAGTCTTTTGTAAACTTAACCACATTAATCCTGAAATGTAGATCTAAATGGCAGTACAGCATCCATGGTGATGAGCATCAAGCCAAGATCCAAAGGGTCACTGCACCTCAATGGGTGTGGGGATAGGGCATGGCAGAGGACGAGTCATGGACTGTTTTCCAGCATTTATTTGCTCCTGCAGAAGACATTAAAACATATTTAAAGCCTTGTGGACAAAATGCATCTAAATTCATTATTTTAACATCACATTATGTGTTTAATACTTAACTTTGTCAAGAGCTATAACATTTTACCAGAAAACATTCAATATGCAGCATATTCCAACAAATATCCTCAAAACCATGAAAAACTCCATTCAAGAGGAAAAACAATGCCACCTTGTGGCCAAAATACAACAGTGTGTGGGCTGACTGACTAAACAAAAACGACATGAATTTTAACTTAAAGTCAACGTTCACCCCAAAATGAAAATTCACTTAAAATCTATTCACCCCTGTGCTGATGTGAGGATGGGTGAAGATCTCCAGTTCACAAAACACTCAGGGAGTTTCAGCAGAAAACAGCATTGCAGCCAAATCCAGTACAATTGAAGTGAATTGTGACCAGTTTTAAAATGTAAAAAAAATACTGCTCATGTGGTATAATTTAAGTGTCAAACTGCAACATTAAAATTTGACCCAAAAAGACGCCATTTACACCATGTTTTTAGCCTAAATCTCAACTGTAGTCTCTCAGACTTGAGCAGTGCAACATGAGATATACAAGATTTCACGATACTTTCACACCTATGTTTACATGCTACCTGGAAGCAACTGACACAACACGGAGAGATCTACTCAGAAATAATGACTTGTTATACGCGTCCAATTGACTTCATTAACTTTTAACAAAGAAGAAAATGCTGGACTTCAACATAGAAGAGGAACAGAATTTCTTTGCTCAGCCATATTTTTTTGAACCAGAACATACTGAGGAGGAACTAAGACAGATGGACAAGGCAGCTGCAGCTCAAACAGACCCACATGCAACTGCGGACTACAGAGCAAGAGCAACGGAAACCTGGTGGTGTAGTTGTACAAAATCCTTTCCAGATTGAGAACTTGCGTACCCGCCTCAGGTGTGTGCATGCGGCTCTGGTTTGAGAGGTTACAGTTGACATTAAGGTTAAAAACATGGTGTAAATGGTGTCTTTTTGGGTCAAATTTTAATGTTGCCGCTTACACACACTTGGATTGCACCACACAAGTAGTATGGAGACATTGTGTGTGGTTTTTTTTTGTGTGCGTTTTTTTTTACATTTTAAAATTGGTCACCATTCACTTCAACTGTACTAGATTTGACTGCAAAAGTGTTTTCCACTGAAACTCGGGGAGTGTTTTGTGAACTGGAGATCTTCACCCATCCTCACATCAGCACAGGGGTGAGTAGATACTGAGTGAATTTTCATTTTGGGGTGAACTATCCCTTTAACAAAGAAAACCACACCTGCAGAAGACACTAGAATACATTTAAAGCCCTCTGGACTCCAACACATTCCATCTGCACTTCTGTTCCTAAACATGCAAAATAATATGTTTGCTTTAGGAATTACATGGTGCGCTACTTTGGTCACATGACACAGAGCAGACTGCCATAATGCAATTCATGCCAAAAAAGTTAAACTAAAAATGTCTTAACTTAAATTTGCAGTCAAAACAAAACAAAACAAAACTGATTGATAATGTAACAGTACTCAGTAGTAAACAATATTCACCAAAGGCTATGAGATAAATGGCTCAATTTCCAAAGAAAATAACAATATAGCAGCAGCATTTTCCCACACAACTTACCCTCAGCAATGCAAAAT
The DNA here is from genome assembly GCF_056507025.1 of Lutjanus erythropterus. Classification (NCBI taxonomy): domain Eukaryota; kingdom Metazoa; phylum Chordata; class Actinopteri; order Lutjaniformes; family Lutjanidae; genus Lutjanus; species Lutjanus erythropterus. The sequence continues at coordinate 36,919,539 of NC_139333.1, read as the reverse complement.
GGCTCTGTGAGTGGGACAAAGGAGGGGCTACAGAAGCCCAGGAGGTACAGAACAGGCAGAGTGCAGTGAGGTTTTCCATGGGAAAAATTAATGGTGAATAAAAATAACTCATTGAGATAAAATTAGGAAATGCTCAAAATATTTAAATTAAATGATAAATTTCACAAACACAATTTGGAAATTATAATTAATAAAGTGCATGTTTCACTCTGTTACAGGTGCATGAACGTTTTTCAGCTTCTGAAAGATGGGCGTGTCAGAAAGAGGTTGGGTCCACTGGGTTAATGCAATAACAAACACATTTTTCATTCAAATTAAAGCACACTTATGAGTGATGACACTGGCTTCTGTTGTAATAAGTAAAGATTTTATTTTCAAAAACAAGTATATTTTAGAGCAGGATGAATGAGCATTGTGTGCAATGCACACTCATTTCATGAATCAGCAACTGCTTATACCAGCAACTAGTGCCAAAATGCCAGGAGCACATCAAGTGGGATCAGTAAACCCTTACTGAGCACCACAAAAGAAGGATAGAAGAGTTAACTATGAAAAGCATTTTATGTTATACTGTCACTTGGTGTGTGATAAGCAGATTACAGTAAAACTCATATAAAGAACACCAGGACAAAAAAAAAACGTGAGTGAAATGGCAATACAGACTTTTTATAGCACACCGATGTATTCTAGTCAACAGACAGACATTTCACTAACTTGTTTCTCTAACTCTGATGACCGACAACTAAATGACTACAAAACGTTGATACAATTGCAGATCATAAGTAAAATGTTACTTGATATCCGCAATTGTACAGTAAAATGTCAGCTGTATGTAATACAAGAAATCTAAGTGTGCCCACTACCTGAATGCTACTGAGAATGTATGCAATAAGCAGTCTCTCCAGGAAGTAGCGACTGCAACAATTCATGCAAATTCAGCCTATTCCCGTGAATTCTGTGCAACCTTGCAATTTTGTCCAAACTCTGCAACTTTTCTGCAAATTTGACTGATTTTCGTTGCTTGCCACAAGTTCAACCAATCAGTTTTAGAATTTTGTGCTGTTTCAACTGAGTTTGAGCTCAAAAATATTTTACTTTGTGGAATACCCCCCAGGTGCACTTCTTCATCTACAAATAAAACATGTTAGAGTTTTTGTAATCCTGATTCTTTTTGGTAAGGTTACTTAGATCACTCAGAACAGAGTGCAGTTTTGTTGTCACTGGAACAAGTTGCCTTTTATTATAATGAATTATACAATATTTCACTTGCTTCTGCAATGTAATTGTAAAAAAAACACCCAAAAACATTGCAACATGCATCGCAATATTTTAGAAAAGCTGCAGTTAAATCAGGCATTTTAGGCTGCAACAATCCCCAAAACAGCCTGCGAAATCCTTGAGGGATTGAATAAGGATATACTTATAATACAAAGACATCAGTGTGTTGGCTAGAGGTATGTAGCCAACACAGAAACGTCAGAATACAAACATTAACTAGCTCTAACATTTTTGTGTCCCCAAACAAGCTTCTTAACCAACAGAGGCCTAACAAATTAACTGAATCATCTGAATGTGCCAGCCTGTATTGCTTACTGCTATTTCAGTTCTGGCCTCAAGGTGTAAATGATCATAATAAAATGGAAGATACAGATGAAATACAGTGTAATAGGCATTTGGTCTTAGAAGAAGGAGGTGTCAGAAGAGAAAGCCCCTGCCAGCCTGAACTCCTCCTTCATTAACACACAGAAGAGCCGCTGAGGCAGAGCTTTGGAGTATGGTGCTGGCCGAGGGACACATGTACGCAAAAGAATTTCCCTGCCTGCTGGAGAGGGAAAGTCACTTGGCACTTTGTTACTTGCTCCACTCAGCTTTTTGTCACGCCCCATGTCTTCTTCCAGTGGTGCCAGAAGGGCAGCCTGAGGGGGGAGAGAAAGTGAAATGTTACTAAGCAGCAATAAACAGGTGGACAGGCAAAATGCATCTGTAGATGGTTTGAAAAACTGCAGCCTGATGCGTCAGTTAAAACTAGAAAACACATATAAGCTACCTCAAATTCACAGTGTTCACAGTGAGTAAACTTACGTTTGGGATCGATCTATGTTTCTTATTCAGCAAATTCATGGAAAGACCAAAGCGACTCACAAATAGTGTTTATACCACAAACTCAGTAGTTTAATTTAAAAAAACTTAACTAAAAACACTGGAAGAGGGCTTGAAAATAATGTGTGGATCTAATCCCATTGTTACTACCAATATTTTAATTAGTGACTGTCACTTAATTACACTGTACAACAATTCAACTTACTTTGTAAATAACTGCATCTAACTAGTTACTCTCTAGCACTGCTAGTACTGGAGACTTCAAAAACGAATCAATTCATTTTTGAGTCCGAGTGGAGTTTGTACCAAGAAGGTGTTCTTGAGATTTCGCCTTCACGTGAATTGAATGGACATGAGGTCAGTGACCATGACCTCCAAAATATAATCAACTCATCCTCACCCTTTTTAAAAAAAAAAAAAAAAAAATCTTTTGACAGTTAAGTTTAAACACATTTTGGAGGGCTTTTTTTTGGGTTTACTTCTTTTTATTAATATGTTTCGCTATACAGTATATGATGATGTATAGGTACATGTATATTCACTTGAAAAGACTGGGGTCAGATTGGCTGTAAAAGCCTTGTAAAACTCAATGGAAAACCCATTGGGGCCAGGTGCCTTCCCACTCTGCATTGACTGGATCGCATGCATGATATCATTTAACGAAATGGGACTATCAAGAGAGGCCCTCGCATCCATGTACAGAATGAGAATATCTATAGAGTCAATGAAAGAATACCTCTGATATAGCCTGCTTGGCTGCTTCTCAATTTAACTGGTGTGCTAGTATTTTTCCTGCTTTCTGTCCACACTCATATTGAAACTGCTTGGATCTTAACAAAAGCTTCTCTGCCTGAGTAGTAGCAGTTGTTAAATTCAATCTGGACCAAGAGCCTCTCTTTGAATAGAGCTGAATTAGGGGAGAGAGAGTGTCTGTTATCAATCTCAAAAATACACTGAGATATATAGTATCTCACAAAAGTGAGTACACCCCTCACATTTCTGCAAATATTTAATTATATCTTTTCATGGGACAACTTTACAATGTAAAGTAGTCAGTGTACAGCTTGTATAACAGTGTAAATTTACTGTCCCCTCAAAATAACTCAACACACAGCCATTAATGTCTAAACCACTGGCAACAAACGAAAGTACATCCCTAGGTGAAAATGTCTAAATTGGGCCCAAAGTGTCAATATTTTGAGTGGCCACCATTATTTTCCAGCACTGCCTTAACCCTCTTGGGCGTGGAGTTCACCAGAGCTTCACAGGTTACCACTGGAATCCTCTTCCACTCCTCCATGATGACATCACAGAGCTGGTTAGAAACCATCCGTTTGAGGATGCCCCACAGGTGCTCAATAGGGTTTAGGTCTGGAGACATGCTTGGCCAGTCCATCACCTTTACCCTCAGCTTCTTTAGCAAGGCAGTGGTCGTCTGCGCAGGTGTGCTTGGGGTTGTTATCATGTTGGAATACTGCCCTGCGGCCCAGTTTCTGAAGGGAGGGGATCATGCTCTGCTTCAGTATGTCACAGTACATGTTGGCATTCATGGTTCCCTCAATGAACTGTAGCTCCCCAGTGCCGGCAGCACTCATGCAGCCCCAGACCATGATACTCCCACCACCATGCTTGACTGTAGGCAAGACACACTTGTCTTTGTACTCCTCACCTGGTTGCCGCCACACACGCTTGACACCATCTGAACCAAATAAGTTTATCTTGGTCTCATCAGACCACAGGACATGGTTCCAGTAATCCATGTCCTTAGTCTGCTTGTCTTTAGCAAACTGTTTGCAGGCTTTCATGTGCATCATCTTTAGAAGAGGCTTCCATCTGGGGCGACAGCCATGCAGACCAATATGATGCAGTGAGCGGTGTATGGTCTGAGCACTGACAAGCTGACCCCCCACCCCTTCAACCTCTGCAGCAATGCTGGCAGCACTCATACGTCTGTTTTCCAAAGACAACCTCTGGATATGACACTGAGCACGTGCACTCAACTTCTTTGGTTGATCATGGCGAGGCCTGTTCTGAGTGGAACCTGTCCTGTTAAACCGCTGTATGGTGTTGGCCACCATGCTGCAGCTCAGTTTCAGGGTGTTGGCAATCTTCTTATAGCCAAGGCCAACTTTATGTGGAGCAACAATTCTTTTTTTCAGATCCTCAGAGAGTTCTTTGCCATGAGGTGCCATGTTGAACTTCCAGTGACCACTATGAGAGAGTGTGAGAGCGATGACACCAAATTTAACCCACCTGCTCCTCATTCACACCTGAGACCTTGTAACACTAAGGAGTCAAATGACACCGTGGAGGGAAAATAGCTAACTGGGCTCAATTTGGACATTTTCACCTAGGGGTGTACTCACTTTTGTTGCCAGTGGTTTAGACATTAATGGCTGTGTGTTGAGTTATTTTGAGGGGACAGTAAAGTTACAGTTATACAAGCTGTACACTGACTACTTTACATTGTAAGTGTCATTTCTTCAGTGTTGTCCCATGAAAAGATATAATTAAATATTTGCAGAAATGTGAGGTGTGTACTCACTTTTGTGAGATAGTGTATGTGCAAGTTGCTTGGAACATTGTTTGTTTTCATAGGCAGTGTATGACATAATCTACCCTCTGATGTAGGCTCCCCAGAGGTTTCCCAGAGCGTACATTTTGACATTCCTGGTGTAATATTCATTTCAAGAAAGCAATCAATTTGCTCACTAAGAAATGATTTAAACTTCTGACATACCAGCAGAGCAGGGTCTAATCACCATCTACGGTATGGCTTCATGCTATCTGGAAAGCATATATGCAGTTGAACTGGATTGTAGTCCAATATGACAATGCTGTGATATTGGATATTACAGACATATGTCAATCTATCAAATTATAATCTGTCCTTAAATAACTATGATGAGCTGGGGAAAAGAAGAGTACTGTTTGGTCATAGGGGTTCTCCTCCTTCAAGGATTCAATAGGCTATACAACTGTAGGAATGAATTGATCATCATAGCGCTTTTTGCCTTTCTGTGAGAGGATAGCTGTAGAGAGACAGGAAAAGGGTAAAAGAGCACTCTCTTTCACCATTTTCCTGGGCACAAAAAAAGCCTGCACACACACGCAGACATGCATGCATGTGATGCATGATCCCATCCTGACCCCACTAACACCTGGTAGAGATAAAAAACAGGTGGCCACTGTAATTTTTAGCAGAAACAGGAGGAAATAGGACATTTGTTTTATTTGGACTTGAACTAGTTGAAGTTATTATTATTTGAATTTGAACTAATTTCAGTGCCAGATAAATACTCATTTGGGGAGGTGTGGTTTGGCCACAATGGAGTGTGAGATGTGTTTAATTTAAGCTCCACTGTACACTGGACCCTCCAACACAAGGCCCAATATCTCCTCGGACCAGAGATTTGCGCTAGACTCTTTCGTTGTCTGTCATTTTGACTGACAGGCTCATAAAAATCCCGTCATAATCTATTTTTACCCGTCACTTTAATTTTTTAAAATGATAATAATTACATATTCAATAGCATTTACTTTTCATTTATTTTTAATTAATATTCAGTCCGAACAAGCTGAACAGAGAATCCACACCGTACCTCTTTTTATCAACACCATCATCGTTATTGGGCTTTTTGAAGAAACTTCAGCTGCTGACACTCAGCTGCCGTGACACTAGGTGTGTTTGAGATGATCCAGGCCTGCGCAGAATTGATCAGCGGTGATCGCTGCATAGTGCATGCCGCTTAGATTTGTGTCCGACTTGATCCCGACTTGCACTGACGTCATGCACATGTGGGCAACGATAACCTCATGAGATCGAGGCGGCCGCAGTTTGTAAAGCCAGATGCCCCAGCTGCCCTCCACCGACTGCAAACGCCTGGCTGTCACCTGATTGACAAGCTGACAGGCTCTGATTGGCTCCTAATTTTGACAACAAAATTTGTATAAAATACAAATAATAATTGTAATATTTAATGCTCGACATATCGGTCTTCTGTTGTGCAGTGAAGTTTTAATCTGTCAGCAAGCAGATATTTTGTGTCTGATAATAATGTTGTGCCGTACAAGGATTACCAACAAAAGGCCCACACTTTCTTTGTTCACTTTTGGGGCCTGCATGTAACCATAAAAGCCTGAGACCACATGTGGCTCCCAAGAGAACAAAGGACAGAGTCAACCCCCTCTTTTTGGATGACTCAGCAGAGTCAAACCCCTGCAGAACCACCGCTGACCAGCAGTGGTCCCCAGGGAACCCACAGCTCCCATTGGGTGAAATCCGCCATGGCCAATGACGTCATGCACCACTATAATAACGCGAAGCGCACCCCAAGACAGCGCTTCCGACTGTGACCCCATAGTCAATGGAAGTGACCAGTAACTGCTCCTAAAGTTAGAAACTCGCCCCCCCCGTGGCGACGCTTTAGCAAGAAGTTACTACTGCAGTACACCATTAGACGCGTTAGGCCTCCGGATTTTCCCCGCTGGTCCAGCTGATCTCCTCTCCTCTCCTCCACCCTGTGCGCCGAAGAACGCAGAGCCGCCCGGTACGAGACCACGGACTGACCCTCTCGACCGGATGCCCGCGGATGCGAAGCCTGGCAGATAACTAGGACTGCCCGCTTCAAAAAGAAGGATAAGTACACCTTCTTCCCCTGAGTGATTCCCTGCTACGAGCCGGAATCAGCTCACCTCGCCAGAGACCTGCCCCTCGCCGAGGATCGCAGAGCTGGATGCCCGCGGATGCGAAGCCTGGCAGATAACCAGAACTGCCCGCTTCAAGAAGAAGGACCAGGACGCCTTCTTTCCGAGTGATTCCCCGCTACGAGCCGGAATCGACTCGCCTCGCCGAGGACCCGTTAGCCGCTGGGAGCCGCTAACCCCGTTACCTCTGCCACAACCAGGACGCACGAGGAACAACAACACATCACTTCACCTTCTGCAAAGTAAGAGGCTTTAGCTCTGGGCAGATGTCAGATAGTGTGTGCTTTCCTTTTATATCAGCTGTAAGGACTTGTGAATACGGACCGCCGCGTCCGGCTATATGCTGCAATTTTTAATGTGTAAAGACATTGTCTGTGTTACTGCATTTGTTATTCTGTTTCCGCTCATTTGTGTCTGCTTGTGATCCGACCTCATCGGACCGCTATTGTGTCGCCTCGCACTCGGGATTGGTCAGTACTTCGGCTGTGTTGGTTCAATGTCCAGATTCACGCCGCTCACCAGCTGAGCCGAGCGCGTCTCTGCGTAACACAGACGGGTTACTGCACCTCAATACCGCCTGCGTGACGACACCCTTGAGTGCTCTCCTTTCTCTCCCTCTTTCCTACTAACCTACACTTGGAGTTGAGCTACTTGAATCTCCCTCGCTACCTTCTCTCCTCCTTTATTGTGAGTCACGTGAGTTCTTGGCGAGACGCCGTTACGGGTGTAGTCAGTGGCCCTCGCGCGACGTAGTCCGCAGCGTCACCGCCGCCATCTTGCCACGTCTTACCCCCGCTCGGGCTCACCCCCCCTCTCTCTCTCTCTCACACACCTCGTTCCCTCACACTCACCTGCTCTCACACACACACACACACACACACACACACACACACCCTTCGTGATGCTTGTTTGTGTAACACGTTGTAGTTCATAGGGTTTATACAGCAACGTTGATGTTGATTGTACATTAATGTCATCAGTGTGAATAAATCCTGTTATGCTATAAAGAGAAGTTGTCCTGGTTTTTCGTACATATTGTGATAAAAGCTGGTTGACAAGGTCAGTGCTCGAGCTTTACTCCTTCTTCTGAATATTCTGAGACTGAATTACGTCTGATCATTGGTCCGGGTTTTTCCCGGTGGTGCCCCGTTATAAGCTAATTAGAATATTATGCTTACGTAATAATTAATAAATTATTAATTAATCAATCAATTTTCTTTTAATAATTCATAATTAATATTATTAATTATGAATTATAACCAATGATCTTATGTAGCTCCTTCCCTGCACAACATTTGGTGCCCCGTGTGAGGCTTTGAAGATACCAGCTTTATTACAGTATTTACGAATATAAATACCAGATTAATAATTTCAACACAAAAAAAAGCTTTTGTTGTTGTTTTATTTTCCTTCTACTTCTCTTTGCTACCTGCCAAGCATATATATCGGGTGATTTGTTTGTGTTAAAGGTACAGTAGTGAATTAGTAGAGAGTAAAAAAAAAATCATCTCACTCTCAGCAGACTAAAACACACTGAGTAGGTTAGAAAGAACAGCGTAGTAACACTGCAGCTTGTAAGCCACAGGTTGAAACCCCTCACCTGTGCACCCACATAAACGTTCTGGTCCTCTGTATTTACAGAACCCACAGAACTCTTTTAAGACCCACTGGGTAGGGCACATTCACCACCAGAAGAATGCACTCCCAAACACCCCAGGTGGGCGGAGCCGAAGCTCCTAAGAAGTCACTTGAGCCAGTCTTGAGAGACGTGGTCGTGGCATTCCTTCGCCTCTCCTTGGAAGAGAAGGACAGGCTTAACAGTTATGACAGTGAGGACTGTCATCTGGCGCTACAGGAACTTGTGGACTATGCCTACAATCCAGCAGGCAAGCCCGAGCGCACCATCCAAGACTTGGTGGGCGAAATGTTCCTAGTGCACCAGCGCAAAACTCACCTGCAAGCAATGGAACAACAAGCAAAGATTGTCCAGTTGCAGCAAGAAAATGCCAGCCTGCGGCGTGAAGCCCAGAGAGCCCAGGCCGAGCTTGACCAGGCACAGGAAGACCTTGATCTCCTGCGCGCTGAGGTTCGTTCTGCTCAGCGAAGAGCACAACCTAAACGTGAAGAAGACCGGCCTGGCCAGGGAATTCTAGCCATCGGCCAGAAAACCGAAGAAGTGCATGACAGCCTTCCTGGGCTAGAAGAAGTAACCCATAGTGGCCCCAGCCACCCTTCCTTTTCCTCGGGGAACCCGCACGCCCGGGAACCCCAACCCTCGCTTGTAAGTGAGGCTGCTTTGTCGCGGAGGATGGACGCTGCACAGCTGTCCAACCCCGCACGCCAGGAGGTGCGCGCTAGGAGTCGAGCACACTTTAGCAGTGCAACCTCAGACTTAGTCGTCGGAGACGACTATCAAGCAACCCCATCGGGTCGCCCTTGGGAGGACAGCGCTCCACGCCGTGGAACCGCACCTCCTTCAACTCTCAGTCACCCCCGTTTCAACATAAAGGGGGGAGACTATCCCCACGCCCGAGGTGGCGTGGATGACCCCAGACGCTCCTTAACCCGGGAGCTGGGTGCAGTGCGTAGCCCAGGCCGGTACGTTGACCACACCCCCTCCCCGCTGCAACAGAGAAGGAGCCGCGCTTATCGCTACAGCGATCTGAGCGACTCAAGCAGTTCAGAATCAGACGGTCAACAGTCGTACCGTAGCCGGGGCCTGCGTATCCGACAGCTTGAGTCTCTCGCCAAAGACATAGAGCGTTTCGATCCACATAGCCCTGACGCTAACATCGAGGACTACTTCCGGGAAGTCGAACGCTGCCTTGTCGATTTACCTGACGCTACGTCAAGAGAGAAGCTTAAGTTGGTCTGGAAGACCACGGCAAGAAGCGTCCATGTGTTCATGGAAACGCTTCCACCCAGCACCCGAGACCGCTACTCGACGCTCCGGAAGGCGCTGCGTGAGGAGTATTCGCCGCACACTGACGAAACCTCTGCCACCCTCGGCGCCTTCACCATCTTTCAGAAAGAGCATGAGCCCCCTCGAGAGTACTTCAGGCGCCTGAGAACCGCCTATTTCCAGGGTCGTAATGCACCAGGCCTGGAAGAGCATCGTGCTTTTAAGTCTCTGTTCCTCCACAACCTCCATGAGAGTGTGCGTTATGACGTCACGATGCATTGCAGAACCCGTGGGCTCACCATACACGAAACAAAGAGGTATGCACAGCTGGCGTGGGAAACGCGCATGCGTCCCACTAGGGGTCGCGAGGTCGACGCCAGGGTCCTAAGGATCCAAGCTTCAGAGAACGCCGACTTAGCACTGGAAGGACGCGAGGTTCCTCGTGCTAGAATGGGCGTCAGAGCTAGACCCTCAAAGCACCGACCTCTTTCCCAACAGAGTGGGCGGCAAAACCAGGGGGGTGGCAGGCATCCCCAACACCAAGGCCAAGCGAAAGCATCGCGGCCAGACCCTGGCTCTCTCTCACAGCAGAGAGGGAGAGGCCAGTTCGAACAGTATGCCAAGCAAAGAAACCAAAGAGGCAAGTGGCGTAATGGCACCCCAAGCCCCTCTAGAGAGAAGGGCATGAAACTTGAGATGGAGGACTTGATCCAAAAATGCGTGGCAGAAGTAATGAAGCAGCTGGACATCCCTGCCGCCTGCCAGACTCCCAGACGGGAGCCGACACCGGCCCTCCGCCGGCATGACTAGGCCAGGCAACCGTACCCGTTACCGCCAAGGTTACCTTGTAGGTTGGGGTACCGAAAGCTCTCCCATCAACTGCCACACGCACCACTCCAGGTCCTCCTTCCCTATCATTCTTGGGCGATCTGATCCAAAGAGGTAATACTCGACGTATCTACACCCAAGTGGTGGTAGGGGGGTGCACTAACGCCTTTGCTCTCTTTGAGCCTGGCTCTGACCTTTTTCTGCCACCACCTGAAACCACTCAGCCGTCGCCAGCCAATAACTGCAACTCTCTGCACAGCCATGTGCCATTTCTTTGTGCATTAAAGAACACCATCCCGATCTCAACAGTAACCTTAATGACCCACAACTGCCATGACACAGCCACTGAATTAACCCTCAGGGAACCACTGTGCACATCAAGGAAGCTGTCCTCCATCATCTCAACCCCGACAGACAACGTGGAGATTGAGATTATGGACGCCTTCCAAGGGCACAACCTCAATATAGATGACACCCTTCAACAGCAACTTCTGGCTGAAGGGACTAAATAGGTTCAGCTTAGTCTAAAACCGACTGGACTGACCACTACTTTTATAGTCGCCTAGCAGGCCGTCATCTTATCAAGAACACCATGTCAGCTTGGTTGCCCTCAGGCTCCTCCTTAGTGGCTGGGTTATCACGGCAATTATCGCACACATAATTATTGCATCCATACAAACACTATAGAACAGACTGGACACCCTCCGAGTTGTCCAACCACAGGTTAGCTCCAGCCCGCTCCAAGGGTAGGTCACTAACCCCTGACCACTTCCTGTTCTCTGCCTTCCTTTCTTTCCCCTTTCTGTTCCAACCATTCCAATGTTGTGATGAAAAGTCGAAAAGCAGCAAAAGAATGTGGTTAGTGTGCAGTAATGTTTTGTTTTTCTTTCCTATCTGTTGTTTGTAAAAATTGTTAGCAAGAATTAGCAAGAAATCTGCCCAGAGATAGCCTCACGTATTTGCCCAGATGCTAAAGTCCTCAATGCTTTAAGAACTGTGCAAATTAATCACCTCCTGGTTCCCAGGAACACATGAACTGTGGACTCTGTTAACATCCAAGTCAGGAAGTGTACGGCCCTATGTTGATCCGAAGACTGCGACCGTCACCCCCACTCTTCAGATCAAAGGGGGGATGTTGTGCCGTACAAGGATTACCAACAAAAGGCCCACACTTTCTTTGTTCACTTTTGGGGCCTGCATGTAACCATAAAAGCCTGAGACCACATGTGGCTCCCAAGAGAACAAAGGACAGAGTCAACCCCCTCTTTTTGGATGACTCAGCAGAGTCAAACCCCTGCAGAACCACCGCTGACCAGCAGTGGTCCCCAGGGAACCCACAGCTCCCATTGGGTGAAATCCGCCATGGCCAATGACGTCATGCACCACTATAATAACGCGAAGCGCACCCCAAGACAGCGCTTCCGACTGTGACCCCATAGTCAATGGAAGTGACCAGTAACTGCTCCTAAAGTTAGAAACTCGCCCCCCCCGTGGCGACGCTTTAGCAAGAAGTTACTACTGCAGTACACCATTAGACGCGTTAGGCCTCCGGATTTTCCCCGCTGGTCCAGCTGATCTCCTCTCCTCTCCTCCACCCTGTGCGCCGAAGAACGCAGAGCCGCCCGGTACGAGACCACGGACTGACCCTCTCGACCGGATGCCCGCGGATGCGAAGCCTGGCAGATAACTAGGACTGCCCGCTTCAAAAAGAAGGATAAGTACACCTTCTTCCCCTGAGTGATTCCCTGCTACGAGCCGGAATCAGCTCACCTCGCCAGAGACCTGCCCCTCGCCGAGGATCGCAGAGCTGGATGCCCGCGGATGCGAAGCCTGGCAGATAACCAGAACTGCCCGCTTCAAGAAGAAGGACCAGGACGCCTTCTTTCCGAGTGATTCCCCGCTACGAGCCGGAATCGACTCGCCTCGCCGAGGACCCGTTAGCCGCTGGGAGCCGCTAACCCCGTTACCTCTGCCACAACCAGGACGCACGAGGAACAACAACACATCACTTCACCTTCTGCAAAGTAAGAGGCTTTAGCTCTGGGCAGATGTCAGATAGTGTGTGCTTTCCTTTTATATCAGCTGTAAGGACTTGTGAATACGGACCGCCGCGTCCGGCTATATGCTGCAATTTTTAATGTGTAAAGACATTGTCTGTGTTACTGCATTTGTTATTCTGTTTCCGCTCATTTGTGTCTGCTTGTGATCCGACCTCATCGGACCGCTATTGTGTCGCCTCGCACTCGGGATTGGTCAGTACTTCGGCTGTGTTGGTTCAATGTCCAGATTCACGCCGCTCACCAGCTGAGCCGAGCGCGTCTCTGCGTAACACAGACGGGTTACTGCACCTCAATACCGCCTGCGTGACGACACCCTTGAGTGCTCTCCTTTCTCTCCCTCTTTCCTACTAACCTACACTTGGAGTTGAGCTACTTGAATCTCCCTCGCTACCTTCTCTCCTCCTTTATTGTGAGTCACGTGAGTTCTTGGCGAGACGCCGTTACGGGTGTAGTCAGTGGCCCTCGCGCGACGTAGTCCGCAGCGTCACCGCCGCCATCTTGCCACGTCTTACCCCCGCTCGGGCTCACCCCCCCTCTCTCTCTCTCTCACACACCTCGTTCCCTCACACTCACCTGCTCTCACACACACACACACACACACACACACACACACACCCTTCGTGATGCTTGTTTGTGTAACACGTTGTAGTTCATAGGGTTTATACAGCAACGTTGATGTTGATTGTACATTAATGTCATCAGTGTGAATAAATCCTGTTATGCTATAAAGAGAAGTTGTCCTGGTTTTTCGTACATATTGTGATAAAAGCTGGTTGACAAGGTCAGTGCTCGAGCTTTACTCCTTCTTCTGAATATTCTGAGACTGAATTACGTCTGATCATTGGTCCGGGTTTTTCCCGGTGGTGCCCCGTTATAAGCTAATTAGAATATTATGCTTACGTAATAATTAATAAATTATTAATTAATCAATCAATTTTCTTTTAATAATTCATAATTAATATTATTAATTATGAATTATAACCAATGATCTTATGTAGCTCCTTCCCTGCACAACAATAATAAGGGTTATATATATGACTTATCAAAAGAACAGTTTAGTGCTTTACAAGGCAGATAAAAGAACAGATGTTACATGCGTCAAAAGGAGGATCTCTTCTATTTTTACTTCAATCAGCGATCAAGAACGCTCTTTATTTCTTCAGCTATGAGCATGATCTGCAGACTACAGGTAATCTACAGGTGATCTAACAGGATCTAACAGGACTTGACTGCAGCCTTTATCTCCACCTCCTGCTGTGCCCGCCTGATCTTGTCTACTCTCCAGGCGAGGCGCAGTTCATCTTGAACGTACCTAATAGCTAATTAATATGCTCACTCGCCACCAAGTGGTCAGGTGTGTGAATTGCAACCTGTCAAAATGACGTATGACCTTCAGATTTTTCCGTCACCGTTTTAAAAAAACGGTCAACGATGGAAAATATTCGGTTAACGCGACCCCTGCCTCGGACCAAAGTACTGTCAAGAGCCCAGGTCGACCGTTCACAGCAAAGCCTGGGGCCGTAGACGCTGGGTGGAAAACCTCCATTTTTGCCCAACTACACTACTCTAATACTATGTGGACGTACTGCACTGTGTCCGCACTCAAGGTCGGCTTTGTTTCAATGGGGAACTGGTTATCATCTTTCCTGACTACACTGAAACTGTGGCCACAGCACGGGCTGCATTCACAGACATGGGGAAGCTTCTTCATGAGCAACAGGGAGTCCAGTATGGAATATTGTTTCCAGCTTGACTTTGGGTCATGCACAAAGGGGAGGACATGCAGTTTACTGACCTAGACAAAACTATGGCCTATGTTAAGAGGAACATTATTCCACTCAGGCCAAAGGCTGACTATGAGACTGAAGATCTTTGAATTTGTGTTTTTTTTTAAGGCCTAGGGGTATGTTTACCTTTTCTACATTACAAAGTAGAGTGTCTTTAATTACAAATTTATAATTAACTGTCTAATATTTAAAATATATATTTGTACTGGCAACATTGACCAGTTTGTACTGTTATGGTTTATTGTTCTCACTTCTATAACTACCTAAAATACTGATAAAATGTCATTTTAGTTCCTAATTATTGCTACAGGTTACATGGCTCAGCCAAAGCTTCATGGCATACATGGAGCATAACATGGAACGGGAAATTATTTGTTATATAGTCTAGCTTCTCAACAGAAGTAAGAATTCCTCTCCCTCTCCAATAGTTGCAATTTCAATTTACTACACATTACAGTTAAGACTTTATCCACTTTAGTATTTCGTTTTCTCTTCATATTGGAGGCTTGGCAGGAGCCCAAGTGGCTACCTTTATAGTTTCCCACCACAAACATTACATGTGTGTTCTTTTTGCGGGATGTTATAATCACCTTGTTCATGTAGGTGATGGGGGATATTTACATACTGACACTATTCTGCCTAAGGCTGCACCTAATAATTATTTTTTAAAGCATTAATCTATCAATTATTTTTGCTATTATTCAATTATATAGCAATTAGTTTACATAAAATACACACACACACACACACACACACACACACACACACACACACACACACACACACACACACACATATACATACATACATATATAATATAATATAATATAATATACATTTAATATATAAATATAAAATAAATATAAAAATACATCAAAAACTTGTCTCATTAACATTTCAATATCTTATTAGATCATAATCCTGAAAAATAGACACATATAGCACATTAGAATAATCATAATAGTGGCCTATTTTAAACTTTGACCAATTTCCACCCTATTTAGTAGACTCCATGTCAAATGCCTCATTAGAAAAATACTGGATCTGAGATGCGGAGGGAGCTATGATGCAAATTAATTTAATCACTAGTAGTAATCACTAGTTAATTTAGTCACTAGTTGCTGACTCATATGTGGCTGATAATGTGAACAGAATGTACAAAATGGCAGAGCAACTGATTACGCATTGCTACAGACATCACTTATAACACAGAGGTGATAAAGAGACTTCTAGAAAATCTATTTAAAGCAACTGCTACTAACAAAAACATGCTCCATGTGTTGATAATCCCCATACATGATGTTTGGGTGCTGACACAAAGTAAACAGGATGATGCTGCTACAGCTGCAGGAGGAGGACAGGTTGCTCGATGCTTCACATCTAGCACTCGTGTGGAGCAGTTTGTCCTGCTGTGATAAGTCACGGCCAGTTTGTGGAGCTAAAGAGAGCCAAATTGTTGCATCTTTGTCTAAAATACAACCGCACTTTAGATAATTGCAGTGAGTCTTGCTCTCTGCAGCTTGTTCCCCTGGTGAATTCATGCTCTGATCAGGTGCAGCAGTTCATAACAATGCGTCAACGCACAATATGCAAATCAACATATTTTTGTAATCAGTGACGTCGAAAAATCACCCCAGCCCTAATTCTGCCAGACTTTTATAATTGTTTATATTAGTTTTTGTATTTTGGTGTCTTTCGGTTTCCTGTATGGTACAAATTTCATAATATGCATTATGGCCAATATAAACAATACAATCGAACTTCATTAGCTGGAATCACTCAATCAACCAATGAAATTCAAAAAAATATTGCCACATCTATATTGGCTTCATACAGACATTGCACTCTTATAAGACACCCATACACACCTTGTTAAGGAATGGGCGGGTCAGGTATACAAATCCAGTTTCTACTCAAAGGACAAGGGTGTTGCTATTATGATTAGAAAAATATAACATTCAGCGTATCAAATGTGCAAATTGACTCTGCGGGATGATATGTCATTGTGGTAGGTAAATTATACAAACTCTGAGTTAATTTAGCTTGTATTTATGCCTCGAACTAGGATGTTCCTACATTCTTCATGCAGTCTTTTTTCTTGCCTACCAGATATGACAACACATTATCTTAAACTTGGCAGCGATATTAACTGTATGCTGTCTCCTTTGTTGGATCTATGTATTTCTAAGAGGGCATCTGTGTCCAAATCAGAATATTTTCACCATTTTACCTTGACATCCTTGTCTGGTGGGAAACCTCCAAACTAACTCTCTTCAAACTAACCAAACTTCATAGACAAAATAATAAATGATTACATCTAGTAAAATGTTTTACAAACAGAATGTGAACTAATAGGAATAAAACAATTAGCATCCTGTCATTTCATGCTTGTGCACTAAGAACAGGAAGCAAGGGGTGTAAGGACTGTGCAAGCATTGCATCATTCCATATAGTATATTCCTTTCTATGTTTGAATAAAGCTGCACAAACGTTAACATTAACGTAAAAGTCATCTACGTCTGAACGTGAAAAAGCCATTCCTTAAGCAGCTAGCTGAAAGCAGCAATGTTAAGTATTCCATGTCTGGAGGGGGCAGAAGATGGCGCCGTAGAGTAAACATTGTTACTGAGTGAGCTCTGGTGGCATTTGTCAGTTCATATTTATGCTTTACATATTTGCACGGTGAAATGTGTGGAGTTTGGGACGGGAAGTGCTTTAACATGAGCCTGGACAATTATTTTTCAAAATCCTTGGACAGCATGCCCAGAAACACGAAAAATTCGTCAAAGAAGAACCCTGCTAATGCTGAAAAGGAGGGGGGGACACACGCGTCAATTGGCACAGAGCTGGTCGAACGGGCAGGAAGTCAGGCATGGAAAACAGGGGAGAATCCGGTTGATTTTCAAAATAAAAGACCCCGTGCAGACTCGCGATCATAATAATAATCATTATAATCAGACAGGCAAAACGCTTCGCTGCTGAAACGCTTCTGAAACACTGCCGGTGTAAATTGAAGTCGCGTGCATGATGGAGCAAAATTGCGGTGCAGCTGTTCTGCGGCGCAGGTGCGCCTGGTGTAAATCCCGGGTAACTCATTGTTTTTGGTCATGTTGGAAACTGCAAATGTATTGGTCTAATGTGTTATCTGAAATAGAAAAGATATTGGGTTTAAAACTGGAGATGGACCCTCTGTTTCTCATATTAGGCCTCCCAAGCCGATGTTTAACATCAAAACATAATAAGAGGCTGTATTATATTCTTACTTATGCAGCGAGGAAGAATATTTTATTGCAGTGGATCAATGAAAAAGTACCAACTGTTAAAGGCTGGCAAAAAGTGGTGTTTGATCTAGTGCCATTAGAGTACCTTACATGTATATTACATTTAAAAACAGACCAATTCTATAAAGTTTGGGAACCCTATTTGAACTACGTAGAGTCTGGGGTCTCTAATATCGTGTTGCAGGGATTTTCTTGATTGCTCATACCACACATTTTTACTGTAACCCTGGGTATTATTCATATGGAACTGAGCTGGTGTTCTGTTTTTAATTTTTTTTTTTTGATTTGTCTGTTTTGTTCGGTCTGTTTGTTTGCTTGATTTGCCTTTTATTTCTGTGGACCATATTATGTATCGAGTCTTTACTTGTAAAAGTGAAAAAATTAATAAAAATATTGTTTTAAAAAAAGTATTCCATGTCTGAAAAGGGCCTTAGAAATTGATATGAAATTAGAGGACTAGGAATCAACCGCACTGAGGCACATATTTAGTCAATGAGTAAACATGTAATGAGAGAAACAAGTAATGAGAGAAACAGCTAATAGTTGGTTAATGTGAAAATGCCACTCTGGTGAATGAAAACAATACAATCAAGACATTCCAAATTTACGCAGTTATTGTACTGACTGTGGTGAAGGGCACTGTCCTTGCTCATGTCTCCATCACTGTTTTTTTTTTTTGACTGCAAGCTGTTATGCAAAAGTAAATTTCAAGTACATACTAATTAATATTTCAGTCATCACAAAGGAGGATTTATGCTTAAGTTATTCAGACTAAAATGTCCAATATTATTTATTTTCTTTTGTACACCTAAAACCACACACATACAAATATAGAAATCAAAACAATTAAATTAACTAAATGAAACTGCTCCACAGTTTGAACTTGGACTCCTGCCCTACCTGTCTATGAGTCTCAAACAATTACGTCAGCCTACCAGATAGGTTTATGGCCTTCGTACTAGAGAAAGAGAGAGGGACACTGTCACCACTGCCAAGCCCCAGTGTCAGAGCTTCTGGATGGTTTTGCTGTGAAACTATTCAAAGCGGTGCATGTGGCACTAATCATGTGTCATTGTCATCCAGCTGATTAAATCCCTGGTGAGGTACCCTGCTGCTGTCTGGTAGAAGTATCTGCTGCCAGATCACCTGACTACAGGTCAGATTATTTCCTCAAGCTGCAAGACTCCTAAACTCATCCCTCATATTCCAAGATAAACAAAAACGTATTTCTTGTGCAACATGAAAGGGGCAACAACTTGCATTTCATTGTACAGCCCTGCATTGTAAAATGAAATGAACTTTGAAAATGCAGTGATCATGAAATTCTATTTCTTTTGTTGAAGAAGCTCTGAAGATGGTTCTGGCCTTCCACTAGAGAAGGTCACTGAAGTGTATGGACTTCATAAACAAAGAAGAATGGATGTAAAATAAAGTAAAATAAAATAAAATAAAGTAATAAGAAAGCAAAATAAATTAATGAAAAAATATTTGATAACTTATTTATTTTATATTCATGTTCTATTAGGGATTACCAAGATATGAACTGAATGTTTTTGAGTGTTTAAATGTGTGCTTTACTCAGTTTTTTTGCATTGGAAAGAAAGCAAATAAACTAATTTCCTGAAATGTTGAATTATTCCTTTTTGTCCAATTGATGCAATGCCCATTTTACTACAAAGCTCTTGTATAACTTTTTTTTTTTTTAGACATTTAACATTTGTGAACTTTGCTTCTTTTGTTTGATGAAAAAAGGGTTTATGTTGTTGTTTATATTACTTCAAGTAAGATATGGTAAAAAGTATGATATCAATGAAACAAAATGCGAGTCTTAACTAATACAACAGGCCATCGAATTATACTAGACTAGTTCAGGGGTGTCAAATGTACAGCCCGCGGGCCAAAACTGGCCTGCCACAGGGTCCAGTCCGGCCCGCAGGATGACTTTGGAAAATGTGAAAATTACAGAGAAGACATTAATTAATGTTAGGGTTGAAACCATTCCTAGAGTAATTCGAGTAATTTGATTACTAAAATATATTTAAATCCAAACAACTGTACAGCACACTGTGTTTCACATGTGGGGGTTATTATAGACCAGAGTACTGATGAGTGCCGACATTTAAATTTTGATGTTATCACATGGCTGCAGCATCTCTCCTCTCTGCATCAATGCAGCTCCTCCATACACACACGTACAGTACAGACACACAGAGGAGGTCAGTGTGATTCTCTGACCCTGTCTGTATCTGATCTGTTGACTTTCGTCATCAACAGGACGTTTTATAAAGACAAAAAGACAAAACCTAACTCACATTCTGGGTTTTTCCCTACATGTTAATCCACCCGCAATTCAGTTTTCACAGCAGCAGAGAAGCGGCATGTGGAGGAGACTGTTGTTAATGACGGAGTTTATTACAACAGTCGAAACTAACGTGATGGTTAATGACATCGACACCAACCAGATGCACTTATAAGTTTAAACAACTGTATAAGGAGGCCTATACGTAAAACAGGAGAGTCTGTGTTTCTCTGTGAGAAACTTTCAGACCTTCTCACAGCAGAGTGAACAGGTGAGGGAGGAGAGGAGGGCAGACTGATCACTAATCAATCACTGATACCGTCATCCTCTCGGACTGATTAAAAAAATAAAAATGCAAAAATTGGTGACAAACCAAACCTGGCTGTCCACACAAATAAAGTCTTTGTGTAAAACACTGCAGAGTTTAACATCGTGCTGTTTACAGACAGTCTGCTGTCATTAGTTTGACAGAGAGACAGAGAGGGTCGTGTCTAGAAGGGAACCCTAGACCTGCGAAAGATCGTGCAAGTTTGATTATTTTAGTAGAAATAATGGAAACAAATCTCGCGAGAGTTGTGCAAATAAAGAGTTACCTTCTAGACACGACTGGATGTAAACCATTTTGATCTCCTGGACCAATCCATCCATGAAGAAGAAACTGGGATTTATTTGACAGACAAACACGCACACAGAGAGTATGGTTACATCCACACTAGACTCCTGTAATGTGACATCTTGTTTTTAATCATATTTGAAATATGATGTTTACAGGCAGCTGATTCATGGGAGTATACCATAGACCAGGAGTGACAAACTCATTTTAGTTCAGGGGCCATACAGCCCAATTTGATCTCAAGTGGGCCGGACCAGTAAAATTAAAGCATAATCTATCGATTATTCTGCCGATTAATCCAGTAATCAGATAAGAAATATTGCGTGGTCTGCACATTCTGTTTTTCTATTACATTACTTTTGCTTTATTTAAGAACAATGTAAATTGCTAAATTGCTAAAGTAAAAATATTCAGTAACTTTTAGTGTAGATTTACTTTTACTGTTTTTACTTTACTTTCTACTTTTTTTTTCAAGTACAAAGGTAAAAGTAAAGATAGTAATGTCTGCAGAAACCACAAACAGAAGATGGAACTAACTCTTTTAACTAAAACAGTCACCAGAATGTTTTGTTCACATGTTAAAATCACAACATTTTTCTTCTGGAGCAGGACAGACGCTCCCAGAACCCCAGAGGACAGGGGACTGGTTTACCAACATGCCACCTTTTTCTCCTCTTATGAGTTTGCAGGTCTGTATTTAGTCATCCAAAAATACCAATAAGAATACAATTAAAGTACAACAACAGCAATAAAAATGTTGATTTTTCAAAAATGGAATCAATAACATGCAAAATTTTTAAATTGTAATTAGGTATTTTTACATTGTGGTATTAGCGATTTTACTTAAATAAAGAATTTGAGTATTTTTTCCATCACAGCAGGTCAGTGTTTCAGTGACTCTCTGTGGATCAGTGAATAGTGTTTTATTTATGGCAGCCCGCCACATTAAAAACATCGACACCGAGACATGATTTACTATTTTTTGAGCTGTGCACCTTTTTCGGTTGTGTCTAGAAGGTAACTCTTTATTTGCACAACTCTCGCGAGATTTGTTTCCATTTCTTCTACTAAAATAATCAAACTTGCGCGATCTTTCGCAGGTCTAGGGTTCCCTTCTAGACACGACCCTCTCTGTCTCTCTGTCAAACTAATGACAGCAGACTGTCTGTAAACAGCATGTTACACTCTGCAGTGTTTTACACAAAGACTATTTGTGTGGACAGCCAGGTTTGGTTTGTCACCAATTTTGTCATTTTTATTTTTTTAATCAGTCCGAGAGGACAACGGTATAAGTGATTGATTAGTGATCAGTCTGCCCTCCTCCCCTCCTTAACCTGTTCACTCTGCTGTGAGAAGATCTGAAAGTTTCTCATAGAGAAACACAGACTCTCCTGTTTTATGTATAGGCCTCCTTATACAGTTGTTTAATTTTATAAGTGCATCTGGTTGGTGTCGATGTCATTAACCATCACGTTAGTTTCGACTGTTGTAATAAACTCTGTCATTAACAACAGTCTCCTCCACATGCTGCTTCTCTGCTGCTGTGAAAACTGAATCGCGGGTGGATTAACATGTAGGGAAAAACCCAGAATGTGAGTTAGGTTTTGTCTTTTTGTCTTTATAAAACGTCCTGTTGATGACGAAAGTCAACAGATCAGATACAGACAGGATCAGAGAATCACATTGACCTCCTCTGTGTGTGTCTGTACTGTATGTGTGTGTGTATGGAGGAGCTGCATTGATGCAGAGAGGAGAGATGCTGCAGCCATGTGATAACATCAAAATTTAAATGTCGGCACTCATCAATACTCTGGTCTATAATAACCCCCACCTGTGAAACACAGTGTGCTGTACAGTTGTTTGGATTTAAACATATTTTAGTAATCAAATTACTCGAATTACTCTAGGAATGGTTTCAACCCTAACATTAATTAATGTCTTCTCTGTAATTTTCACACTTTCCAAAGTCATCCCGCGGGCCGTACATTTTACACCCCTGCCACAGACCATAGACTTCCTGTTTCTGTAACTATGATATGAATATTTACATGCAAAAACACATGCAAAGAAAGCCTTCAAAACACCCTGATATCCTCCAAGGTTACCAGCATGCACGTAAACTACTCACTGTCTACCTCAGACAGCTGGTTCACATGCTTGAGCAGCATATGTCCATGGCGATACCTGTGGCTTTTCATTTTGGTGCCCGTATTAACAGGTTATGAAAAAATCTCAACTCCTTCTCCCCTTCATCCCTCTACCCCACCCTCTCTGGACAAGGGAAAATCACAGATTGCCTTCAGAAAACAACTCTTTTCTTCTCATCAAACTATTCTCCAAACTCTTTGTAGAAAGATTGGGCTTTCAGCAACCGCTTCGCAGCAGAAACGCAGTCTGTGTGAACACCACAGCGTGTGTGAGCCACAGCAGTTCAGTGTCGGTTTCGTCGCACACAGCTCAAGCGTGCATTGTGAATCAGCAGTTACTGTCTCCTACTGCAGGGATACTAAAGATGCTTTGCCAGGGGCCATATTTGCAAAATAAAGGATGCCAGGGGCCAATTAATAAACAAGCATCAATGTTATATAGCAGACAAAATAAATAAACATTAAAAGGCCTATGACTCTCTTTGAAATTCTTTAATTTTAAACAAAATTACTTACTAACTTAATATATGAACCAATTTAACTTAGTGCAAGGATTTACAGATACATTAGATATTTTACTGCAATTAATAAATACAACTGCATTTTAGTTGCAAATGCTTGAGTTTATACAACATCAAACAGCTGGAACTTGCATGCAAGGAGTCATAATCCTAAACTATAAACACAGACTGCTCCTACCAGGGATATAATGAATAGCATATTTAAGCTCTTTTAGAGTGACATATACATTTATAGGATCAGAATTATCTTAATTTCTGCCAAACTTTTGCTCCTCTCCAACTGCACTTTGCACCTGAAAGGCCATCACACAAAGTCAGGCTTCTATGTTACTAATCCATCATACAAAACTTCTATATCTGTCCCTCCTTCCTGGAAAAATCTGTGTCAATAAATGTATTTTCATTGTGAAATAGTCAATAGAAATGGTCAGAGGTCCATCCTGCTTCCTACTGGGGGCCAGATTTGTCCCAGGGCCACAGGTTAAGTATCACTGTCCTACTTTAACTAATAAAGAAACTCTCCTGGTCCTGTTTTCCCCAGAGAAGGATGGAAAATGTAAAGCTAAACACATATAGCCATAGAGGAATGGATCTCAGTGGGACAGTAAAGGGAGGAGAAACAATACTTAGTGGCTTTGAATGATCTGGTTCTATGTGCTTCTTGGATAAATATACCTATTTATTGTGGTAAGGGTGCGTTACGTCAGGAGGACTGTCAAGACACAAAATAACTGAGATGGAGCTACAGGGAATCACACAGGACCTTTGTCTTAGTACAACACAGGAGCAAAAAGGCTGTACACACCTCCATGTCACCAAAGATACTCTCCTTTCAAAGCAGGGTGGAAAAGTATGAGAGGAATGAATACACAATACAGACACTGTTGTTAAGATTTGTTGGAAAGAGGTCTTTGTCAACTATGGACTCTATTGAAGCTATGGAGGAGAATGTGGCTGTGTTGGTGTATGTGTCTGCTTGGTTGTATGTGTTTACAAATAAACTGCAGGTGGCATGTGGATGACTTACAGCAGGCATGTCCAAACTTTATTGACTGATGACTTTATTCCATGACGGGCCATGTGGCTGCAGGTTTTTGTTCCTACCAAGCCGGAGCACACCAGACTCGTCTCATTTAATCAACTGATTTCGGTCTTCAAACAGCTGAATAGTGGAGTCAGGTGTGCTCTTGGTTGGTTGGAACAAAAACTTGCAGCCACTCGGCCCTTTGTGGAATAGTTTGGACACGCCTGACTTACAAAATTGTTGTACACCCAATGTTATGTTATGTGTCTGTCAATACCATCCTGTGAACAAGCCTGCATTAATTGACTTTTTTTTTTACCTTGAGCAAGCCACAGAACAAGCTATAAGCACAACACTGCCTCATAAAGTTGTTATGGCAAATGAATTGGTAGAAAAACTAAGTTGGTGATCATTTTCTGTGGGTTCATCAGCTTTTAAATTACTAATAGTCACTATTTTATAATTTTATAATAAGCAAATAAAAATGGTTCTTTGTAGTGCACGCAGACTTCTGGAGCCCATTTATGTATGCTTATTTGTGTATTTATATGTGTGTGTGTTAGTGTTGTTGTTACTAATGTTGAAATGTTACTGATGTACTGTAGAGGCGTAAGAGTATACTGATAATTGGAAGGAAAAGTCTCATTGCTCATGGTTACCTCGTCACTGGTGAAGTCAGCCAGCTTGACGTAAGCAGCAGAGGGAGAAATGACAAAAAAAATACAGTCGAATGGAGGAAATGTACAACAAAAAAGAAAAAAGCACATACTTGTGTCTCAAGAGGCTCTGGGTAACTGCTGGACTTCCTACTACCTCACAAGCATACATATGTATTGTAATGCTAAGGAGCAGCACAGTGTCACAATAGAGATTTTAGTATGGAAGTTTAATTAGCTGTCAGCTGCATCATAATAGCACAGCTCTACTCAGAGAAGACTTGTTGTCCCCGTTTGCTATGTTTATGAATTTCTGGCAACCCAAATCTCCTGATAATAGGAGGGGTAGCTTTTTAAGTTTTAAGAATAAGGCCCAGGTGAACTTGAAGGCGTGTGCATAAAATAAAAGTTAGGTATGTAACTACGGTTCTATGAATCCTGGTTGACCGCCAGAGGTGGTGCCTTAAGCCCTGAATGACTCCGTCTCGCACATGCGCAGGTCGAATAGTAATACCAACAAAGTCACCTATGAGGGACCCCCTGATGACACCGGATAGGTTATATCTTCCGGTGTTGTCACGGGATCTGTTACTGCAGAATCTTCTCGTGAAGCCACAAGGATTCTGACTGACTGAACGCTCTGGCGGTCATCCAGGATTCATAGAACCGTAGTTACATACGGAACTTTCATTCTATTTCATCCTTCCTGACCGCCACAGGGGGTGCCATAAGCACTGGATGACCAATACCAACAAAGTCACGAGGAATCAAAGGCACATACCTCATTGACAGGAAGCAGAAGAATTGGTAGGAGGACCGCACCCAGTGGGTGAGGAGTGGCAATGTTCACTCGATAGAACATTGTAAAAGTACTTGGTGATGCCCACGAGGCTGCGGCACATATTGCTTCCAGGGGCACCCCTCTCAGGGCAGCGCACGATGTGGAAACCCGTCTCACAGAGTGGCATCTCACACCAGATGGCAGGGAGTGACCACCTGCCTTATATGCATGACAGATGATGTTCACGACCCAGTGAGACAGGCGCTGTTTGGAGAGGGCACAACCTTTCTTAGTTCCACCATGACACACAAAAAGCTGGTCTGACTGGCGCATACTCGCAGTACCGTCCACATATGCTCTCAGAGCCCGCACAGGGCACAAAAGCAACGATGTCTCGTCCCCTTCCCCTACTGGTGGGTCAAACCGTGCCAGCTGGATAGGCTGATTAAGGTGTGAGTTTGAAAAAACCTTAGGCAAGAATGCAGGATTCGATCATCTGAGTTCCACCTCAAACAAGAACTGCTGACCAACAAGGCATGAAGTTCGCCAACACATTTCGCTGAAGTGATAGCGAGGAGGAAGGCAGTCTTCGTTGACAACTACCTCAGGCCTGTGCCAGCGGCTCAAAGGGTGGCAAGCATAGAGCATCCAGGACCAAGGGCAGGTCCCATGCCAGAGCTCTCAGTGATCGTGGGGGACGTATTCTCAGAGCCCCCTTCAAGAAGAGGGACACCAGTCTGTGGCACCCCACCGTGTTGTTATCAACTGGAACATGTTGAGATGAAAAAGCAGCCACATACACTTTCAGGGTAGAGGGGGACCGACCGCCATCAAAAACAGATTGCAAAAACTCCAAAATGGTAGGTACAGAGCAGTGCACAGGGCCCTCATCCCTCCCTGAACACAAAACAGAGAACAGCCGCCACCTGTTCTCATACTGCACCTGGGTAGACGGTGCCCTGGTGTTCAGAACAGTATTACAGACAGCACCAATACACTCGTTCAGCAGCGAATCAGGCCCTGCAGGCCAAACCCACAGCTGAAGGTGGCAAGAGTTGGGATGCCAGACCCGGCCCCCCAGCTGAGACAGGAAGTCCATCCTGTCGGGGAGGCACCATGGCGAGCCGCGACAGAGCCTGTGCAGCAGAGGGAACCATGTTCGTCCTGGTCAGAAGGGGGCCACCAGCAGCACTCTGTGGCCCCGCTGAAGAACCCTCTGAAGCATTGCCATAATCAGAGGGACTGGTGGAAATGCATATTGATATGTTCTGTGTGGGCCCGAGCAGACCACTGCCCCTGAGCTGTTCTGTTCTGCCCCACTGCACCCCACCCTGAGAGGGAAGCATCTGTTGTGACGGTCTCCTGACAGGACGGAACAGAACCCATGGGCATGCCCTGCAACATGAAACCCTATTCCTCCATGGAGAGCAAGGAAGCAGCGCCATGACACCATGATCTTCCTGTGCCTGTGCCACTTGGCACCCAAGTGAAAGCTGTTCAGTCACTGTTAAAGGGGGTGTAGTGACAGCAAGCCCAAGGGAACAAAAGTTACAGCCACCGTCAACTTGCCCAGGAGGTGTAGATACTATATGTAGGGCAACCAACTGCCCTGCTGGAAGAGGGGGAGGATGTCATCCATCTGCTGAAGTGATGGACAGGCCTTCATGGTGACAGAATCCAGAGCCACACTGAGGAAAGTGACAGTCTGAGAGGGGACGAGACAGCTCCTTTTGAGGTTCACCTTGAGACCCAGCCAGGCTACGTGAGCCAGAAGAGCAGCTGTAACCTGTACCACTTGAGACTGGGAAGGCGCACACACCAACCAGTCGTCCAGATATGGAAGGACCTTTATGCCCCACGACTGCAGGAGAGAAAGGGCTGCTGCTACACAGTAGGTGAATACCCGTGGGGAGAGGGAGAGAACAAAGGGAAGCACCCGAAACTGAAAATGACGGCGTTGAAAGGCAAAACAAAGGAATTGCCTGTGGTGAGGTATGATGGGAACATGAAAATAAGCATCCTTCAGGTCGATGGAAGTAAAGTAAACCCCCTTCGGCAACCACAAGCATAACCTCCGCTGTGCTGAGCATGTGGAATGGCATGACCTTCAGGAATCTGTTGAGGCCCCTGAGATTGAGGGGCAAAATCCACCGTCTTTCTTTTCCACCAGAAAGTATGTAGAATAGTATCCCCCTGGCTGTGATAGGGGAACTAAGCTTGATGGCACCCTTGACCAGGAGGGCAGACAGCTCTTGGTTCAAGGCTAGGGCTTTTGTTGGGTCGCCTATGATGGTCATTTTGACCCGGCTGAAGGTAGGGGGCCAGTGTCAGAACTGCAGTTTGTACCCCTAGGGTGGACACCACCCAGGGGTCCGAGGTGGTCCTTTGGAGGCCCTGGGGGGTTAGCATCCAAGGCCTGAGACTGTCTGGAGGGCTGACAATCAGGGGCCCAACCATCCTGAGCTGTCCACTGAGCGGATCGCTGCACTGGACGCTGTACTGGTTGCTGAGGCCTCTGGTAGCTACTCAAACAACCCTGTGGCTGAGAGCGGCGCTTCACAGCTGCTGAAGAGCCTCTATGTCTAGTGGGGGGAGGCACACTCCTGTGGACACCTGAGAGCTACTGTCTAGTCTGTCTGGCTTGGACTGTCTGCTTTAGTGACTGACCCAAACAACTCTCTTGGTTCCACTGGGACACTGCGAAGGGTCCTCCTGCACGCCTCTGAGAAGGGCGACTGAGCCAGCCAAACCTGGCGGTGAGCCTGGACCAGAGTGGACATTACATGCCCTAGCTCTCTGGCCATAGGGGTGAAAGCCTGCTGGGACGCATCACTAAAATTATGAGCTGAAGTGTCCAGTGAAGCCTCCTGAAGGGAGGCTGAGAGAGCGAGCATGAGGTGTGTGTGACATTTGAGTTACCTATGGGACCATACGAGCCACTGCATCATAGGCCTTGGACAGCAAATCATCTGTGACACGACACTGGGGCGGCCACTGTCGGCCAAACTTGGCCGCATCCTACATGGCTGTCAGTGTTAAGCCATCAGATGCTGCATGAGAGAGAGCCTTAGAATCTCCAACATGCATGCAATTCCTTCAGGTACTCATCTGAAGCAGGCACAGTGAAGGTGGCAGGGGCTGAACTGCGCCTGAAAAATGCACTCGCTGGAGCTGGCTGGGCTTGCGGCACATCCAGTTGCAGGTGAACCAAGGCCATACGAATGATGGCCCCCATGGAGCTACCCTCTGAGCATCCCCCTGAACTATGGGCTGAGGAACGAGAACCTGCCCCTGAGGCATGGGAGACACTGTCACAAGAGACCGTGTCTGCCCCATATTCCCCAAATTCAGTGGCTAAAGCTGCTGTTGAGAGGATGTCATCCTCTGGACCCGACAATGCCACTGGAGGAATGGACGCACATGCACTCCCTGCACCAGTCCCTGTCTGTAGGGCTAGAAAGATTGACTTCATCAGATTAAGCTCTGCCGTCAGAAGGTCCACTCTGGAAGCAAGCCCACACTATTTGGCCGCCTTCTTGGAGGAAGAGCCCTCAGCACCCGCAGCCCAATGCTTTGGCCGACTAGGTCAAGCTGGGGACAGCCTCTGAGCTTCAGTTAGCCCTTCTGATGCGGGGACAATGCCCAAAAGTTGTTCCATCTCAGCCAGTCTTGCAGCTCTAACCGCCCAGGGCATGAAGCTGCAGTTCATGCAGGGGTCCTCTGAAAGGCCTTCCCTCAGGTGATTAATGCCAAGACATGACGGGCAAAGATCATGACCGTCCTCAGGCTGCAGAAAAGCCATACAGGTGGTACAACAATGAGAGGTCATCATAATGGCGGCCACAATTACGAAGAGCAAAAAAAGCAAAATCAAGCCAAATAAGGAATGCTGTAACTACAAGAAACAGCACACATACAATCAAGTCGTTAAAAAAATAAACAGATTAGCATAAGCAAGGCACTGCTGATAACTGAGTTCAAATGAGGAGTGCCGCAACTACAAAAAACAGCATGGAAACAACCGTAAGATGAGTTCACACGTCGTACTTTAACGAACTCCTCCTATAGATTTCATCGGATTGACTTCAAAATCGGTTTGTGCGAGCTCGACAACAGTGTGATCAAAAGTTATTAAAAGATCTTTGTATCGTTGAAGGGCGTGGCCGCTGCGGAAGGGCAATTTTCTATATCTCGCCAAAAAACACGAAATTGCTATAACTTAAGCATAAATGGTTCAATCGGCCTCAAACGTCACATGATGGATAATAGTCCCGCCCTGAACACATCTATGTCACAATATTCCATGATCGTCATCGCGCCCCCTGGTGGCGACAGGAAATGACATGTTTTACTCTTTGAGGTCCTGCTCCAAGCACGTTGACCATATCCAACTCAAATCTGGTGAAAACATCTTCAAGACTTTGGCAATGCTATATTATGAAGATCGTGACGTATCATCAAACGGCGTTGCCATGACGATGTGGCGAAGGTTGATGTTTCGCCAGAACACAGAAATCGGGATTAACTTCACTAAACTTAGTCCAATCTGCGTGAAACTTGACAAGCTGCTTAACTGTACAGGCCTGAACATATGATATGAATTTCGTTGATGGGCGTGGCCCTTTAAACAGCTATCACCGATATGCACAAAAATCGGTACAGACATGTATCACACGCAGACGCACAAAAAAGTTTGCACCCATAGGCCAAACCTAACAGGAAGTCAACCATTTTGAATTTTGTGGTCATTTTTGGCGTTTTCCACGTGTTGTATTTTAATGGACTCCTACAGAAAGAATCCGAATGGCTTCAAAATCGCTGGCTACCTTCTGGACTAAACTGTCATCAAAAGATATTAAAAGATTTTGCTCTCATTGGAGGGCATGGCTGTAGCGTGGCGTCGAGTTTTGATGTCTCGCCATGAAAGACGAAATTCCTATAACTTGGGTGTACATGGTCCGATCTGCACCAAACTTCACAAGTATCATAAAAGTCCCAGTCTGAACACATCTACATGACAATCAGGACACATACTCATAACGCCACCTAGTGGCAACAGGAAATGAAATCAAATTCCTTAAGGGAATATCTGAAGGCCATGACAATCCAGAGCCTCTTTGCCTGGGACGAATCCGGCCACGAGGCCGCAGCTGCTGGCCCCCCGAGTGGTGCGGAGGTGCGAGGGCCCGTAAAATGCTGCTTGCAGCTTTAATTTGGTATTACTACTCGATCTGCGCATGCACGAGACGGAGTCATTCAGTGCTTAAGGCACCGCCTCTGGCGCTAAGGAAGGATGAAATAGAACTGACATGACACCACCATAATCATTACCTGAACCTGTCATAAAACAGAATGTTTATGACTCAGTGGTTTGTTTGAATAGTTTTAAACTCCCAGTCCATGGTGCGCTCAGCTGATATTCCATGGTCAAATTCCAATAGGGCAAACCCTAGACTTGTCTTTCTGTTTTGAAGTTTTAAGAATGGCTTTAAGCAACACACCTGCTAATTCCAGCTTATTATGGGCATTATTCTGCACTTGACACTAAACAGAAAAACAGAGATGTACAGTCTACAAAGAGTAACTTCAATTTACAAATAGAACGTGTAAAGTCCTCTTTACAAAAAGGACTCTACAACCTAAAAGCGTGAAAAATATAAAGTAGCCCTCTCTGCCATATCACTGTAGCAAATCAAGCTCTTGTGGCTGTTGTCCTAACCTGTTGATGCAAGAGATGGTGCTCAGACAAAAACAATATAATAGACTATGTCTATTAAAAATGCAGTTTGACAGTTGTTTTGTTATCAGCTTTGTGAGGAATGTGAGGATGCATGCAATATGAAAATAACAACTAACATTTTTTTCAGCAATAAATCAAACTTGGTGTCTTTTACAGCACCTCATATACACTTGCTAGGGTCCTTAATTCAATTTAATGCAACTTTTTTAATCCCCAGGTGCAATTTGTGGGAGCAGCTTGTTACATAAAAAACACAGTAACACACAAACAAACATCCACAGACACTACAGCTGTTGACCAAGGCCAAATTACTAGTGAAATCAGTTGTAGTAGATTGTATTGTATTGTCATTCAAACAATAGTGGGGATATACAGTGGAAGAGAAGATTCCATGTGCTCAACAGCCCACAGAGGGCTTTGTAACATTACTGCTGCATGTGTGTGCAATACTATATGTAAGATTCATCAAATGATTTGATTCTGTATTTTAGAACTTACAATTTGGGTTATAGTGGAGGCAGGAGAAAGGCATTAGATGTATTGTGAATGGATTATGTTGTTCTAGACTGAGTTCAGTAACAGTGTTGATACTGTCATAATGCAGGTATATAGCAGATAATGATCAGCTGAAGCTGTGTGCTTTGTGTCACTAGTCTAAAATTTTGCTCGTTTCCCATCTTGAAATTAAACAAATTAAAAAAAAACATGCTGTAAATGACAATATATATATATATTTTTTTATCACACTAGGTTACCTAAACCATACAAAGATAACCACCCCTGGTAAACTGTCAAAGGGGGCAAGAGAGTGACTGTGGCTGCTTACCCTCTGAGCATTGATAAACAGCCTGTGGATAATGTTCCCAGCTGGTCCCTGGCCAGCTCCAAGCACCACCACCTCTGGTTCTTCCAGCAGTGAGCTCACAAATCTAAAGAAAGACATCAAATATGATTCTGGTGTCACTGTTGCAGTCAGTAAAAATGTCAGTAGCAATGGGCACTGAAACTCGAGCTGAATGGTCAGTGAAACTGATTTGCATATATGAAACATAGCATTAGTCGAGATAGAGCTGCTAAATCATGCTTGCATAGCTGACTGGCATCAGCAGTTTCATTCACTGTGCAGCTTAGGTAACTACTAGCAATGTCCGTTTCACACAGATATACAGCACAGCCATCATATAAACTGTTGTTGATTCCTCTATTGCAAGGGTGGGCAATTATTTTTCCTAAGGGGTCACATGAAAAGCCTTGATTGTTGCCGGGGGGCCGCACAAATTTTTGTCACACTGTACCTCAATTTTATCACTAAGATTAAATATAGAAAACATACCATACACTTACTCTTAGTCTTCAGTATTTATTATATTGAAAATCATTCCAAACAGCATCTTATTAAGAACATTAAATTATGCAGGAGTCTTTGAAAATACTGTACAGGTAATCTAAAGTAGCACACCAGGGATGCTGTGGACACAACCTATCTTGTATACCTGTTTTGTCTTTGGCAAGAAGTGTTAGCTGCATAACAACCAGATATAAAATATACCAAAAGAAAATGTACAATTTACTGTCTTCAGATGAGAACATTAGTTTGTTTTTTAATAATCCACTGTGGATTCTCAGTGCCAAAAACAAATAACATGACAAAATAATACTGTTTTGTACACACAGAACAAACATGATGCTTGGACACAACTCATCATGAACTTGTTTGCTTCTTTGACAAAAACTGTTGAGCAACAAAACAAACCTGATGAGAAAAAATCCAAAACAGTACAATATCTCCTGTCCTGACCTATAAACACATGTGTAGGTTACGTTTTTTCAACTTATGAGAACAGGAGTACTTTTGTTTTGTTTTTTGGATAATTCAGTGTGGATTGTCAATGCCAAAAACACACAAAAATCTTGACAAAAAATAATACTGTTTTCTACACAGCAGCATGTTTTTTGCAAACTAAGCACACAGCCTTATTGCTGACCTCCGTGAAAAAATACTTAACAGTCCATGACTTATTAAACACTCGACATTCAGCATCAACTTTACGCTTTTTAGTGCTCATTTGGTGACTCCAGTGTTTTCCTCCATCAACTGTGTTCCATGAACAAAATTAAAATCCCCATTCACTCAACCTGCCGTGGGCGTGTCTCAGTCACCTCAGCACAAGATGCAGCGACTGCAAACATCACTCACATCAATCAGTTGTGACAGGAGGAAGTGCACTCGCGCCATACAAGCATTTCAAAATAAAAGCTGATTTAGATCATTTCATTCGTCTCTTTAGCCTCCTAAGTAAAATGGTGTGGTTTGTCTTTGACATCGCAGGCCGGATAGAACCATTATGCGGGCCGGATCTGGCCCACAGGCCATACAATGCCCAGGTCTGCTCTATTGCCCCAACCTCCTAGATTGAATGTTTATGTATGTGTTTGTTATGAGAGGATTTGTTTTCAGAGCAGAGCCTCTTTTGACAAAGTGCATAATTATTTTTCTATAAATAGTGAGCTCCTTGACGTTGTCTTTGACTGAAATGCTGCACAAACTGGAATTACCCTCTCACAGCTGTTCGCCTTCATGCGTATAGTGAATAAAGTGTTGCAGAACCTCCCAGACAATGTAAGTGAATGATGACCAGTTTTCAAATGTAAAAAAGGGACTGAAAAAACATAAAATGCCTCCATACTGCTTGTCTGGTGTACTCCAAATCTCCTGAAGTCCCACCATTTTGTTTGCACACCATCATAGCACACACACCCAGTTCAGACAGTGTACATGTGTAAGGATAGACTGATTATCGGCATTTTGATGCATATCGGCACGGGCCTTTTTTTTTAATCCAACGGCCAATAAGAGATCAATTTAAAACTGGGTTATTTTGGCTCTGATGCAGCCACACCTCTCTGTCTGCAGTCACTACTCTGTCTCTGGCATTGTCCCACCCACAGAACCATATGATTGGTTACAGATCAAGCCATGGCACGGGTAACAGCCAATCAGCAGTGAAAGCTGTGCATGCACAGTGCTCACACACATGGCAGAGAGGAGAACAAGTTTTGCTGAGTGGAGAAGCTCCAGAGAGCAGGTATATGTTTCGAAAGTAAGTTAAGGCAGCAGACTCTCCCAAAATTGTAATAAACATCCCAGTCCTTGTGATGTCTTCTAGACATTTAATAGAATGAAGAACAACTCCGTAACCTTAGAACATTAGTGCCATTTATTGACATGCTGCGGCAACTATCGCAACAACATAAATACACTTCTTGTTCACCGAACTCCCGTGGTTGTAAACCTCGGGGCATCTACATTGATGCGTTCAATGTCACCTATCACTGTAGGAATTTCCATACATTACATCTCCCCCACAAAGATATACAATCTCCCTTATATTTACCAACTTCAATAACATTTGAAGTCTGAGAGGCTCCTTACCGCTAAACAACTTTTTTTTGTCTCTCATGAAATTAGCAATCTACATAGGAACATGACAACAAATTATGAACAATAACACTTATCCATTTGACTTGTATTAATTAATTCACATCACACTTCTCTGTCAGTTTTCCCAAATTGTATTACTGTTATCACAGCTATTCTACACTCCAAACTACAACATTGAAGTAGGGGGTAACATTTTTCCTTTTTTCTCTGAACCATTATTTTAAGATATATCCTCACAAATTCAGCTGAGGGGCTGGCTTACTCACTCTACCTGAGCGAGTCACAGTCACTGTCCCTGGTGGGTGCGGGGCTGCTGTTCCAACCAAGGTGTCGGGGCTGGTGTGTTCCATGTTTATTTCAGTCCCAGAGTCCTCAGTCATCTCAACAGTAGCCTGCTCTGTGGATGGAGGGGCGTGTTCTGGTACTGAGGGAACACTCAACAAATGATGTCAATTTCTCCTGTACTGTCCCCCTTGAGCCGTGTCCACCACATAAGATCTAGGAGTGGAACTGGCTCCACGAACAGTACCTGGTGTTGACCATTGTTTCTCATTGTCCAGTTTCACAAGAACTCGGTCTCCTGGGTTCAGCAGAGGGAGACTCTGTACCCCGTTTCTTCGGTTGTAGTGGTATGCTTGTCTCTGCTTGGCTGCAGCATCTGCTTGCGTGATTTCCTCCTTGTCAGACCAGTTTGGGTCCAGATTCTCAGACAGGGTGGGTAAAGTTGTCTGGATTTTGCGACCCACCAGCAACTCAGCGGGACTGGCTCCAATGGATGATGATGGCGTGGCTCTGTAGACCATCAGAGCCAGGAGGGGGTCTTCCTGCCTAAGAATCCCTTTTGCTACCTGTATAGCCCTCTCAGCTTGTCCATTACTCTGAGCGTAATGTGGACTAGATGTTAAATGAACAAAGTCGTATTTCTCCCTGAACTGCCTGAATTCCTCTGAGACTAACTGTGGTCCGTTATCATTTACTCGAACCTCTGGAATACCATACCTTGCAAATGTGGCTTTTAGCTTTTCTATAACCTGACTGCTGGTAGACACCGGTAGGTGCAGGAGCTCTAAATACCTGGAATAGTAGTCTGACACTACCAGATAGGACTGTTTCTTGTGCTCGCACAAATGTACACCTATCTTTGCCAAGGTCTGAAAGGTAACTCAGTTGGCTTTAACGGCTCTTTTCTCTGTGTGTTTCTGTTCTCCCTGCAAAACTTGCACTGTGTTACTTTAGTTATTATGTCCTGTGAGATTTTTGGCCACCATACTGACTGATTGGCTCTCTTGCTGTATTTTACTAGCCCTTGATGACCATCATGAATCCTCTCCACTATCTCTGTTCTCATGCAGGTGGGAATCACAATACGATTTCATCTGACTACTAACCCATCGATCACTGATAACTCCCCTCTCACCTTATAGAAATCCCTGACTGACAGTGGTACTGTTTTTTCATAATTTGGCCACCCTAACTGGATGAACTGGCTCACTACTTGGAGCTGGGGGTCGGTGGCTGTGTGGATGCTGGGACATGGCTCAGAACTGAGTCTGTGTGCAGCCACATCGTCGCTGGACTTCTCACCACCCGGACTCTGCACAGGGCCCCTGGAGAGAGCGTCAGCTACCGCTAATGTCTTTCCAGGTGCATACACAGCCTCTGCGTTAAAATGCATCAGTCTCATCAACAGTCTCTGGCACCTTATGGGGACATTGTCAAGGTCTTTACTGTTCATTAAGGGTACGAGGGGCTTGTGGTCTGTAATCAGTTAAAAACGGTCAAGTCCGAACAGATATTTCTCAAAGTGCTCACATGCCCAAACAGTAGCCAAACATTCCTTTTCTATTTGGGCATACCTGGTCTAGTAATTTAAAATTTATTTTCCCATTTGAAATCAAAACGTGCTCAAGTATGCAGAGAGCCAGAGCCTGTGCTCGGCTCAAACACCGGCTCAGTCTACGACAGGGGTCCCTAACAGGGGGACCGCGGTCCGAGTCCGGACCCAGATGCCATCCTATACAGACCCGGACCTATAACCAATAAATTATTAATAGATTTTATTTTTTTACGGGACGCTGCTGGTTTAGCTGATCAGGAAACGCACAGACCAATTGCAGAGAAGCTGCGTGTGGAGGAGACTGTTGTTAATGACGGAGCTTATTACAACAGTCAAAACTTATGTGATGACATCGACACCAACCAGATGCACTTATAAAATTAAACAACTGTATAAGGAGGCCTACGTAAAACAGGAGAGTCTGTGTTTCTCTTTGAGAAACTTTCAGACCTTCTCACAGCAGAGTGAACAGGTGAGGGAGGGGAGGAGGGCAGACTGATCACTAATCAATCGCGGAAACCATCATCCTCTCGGACTGATTAAAAAAATAAAAAGTCATTGGGAGTATAATTCACATGGACCAATCAGGCTTCATCCCAAATCGTTATAGCTCTGATAATATTAGATGGTTAATCAATCTACAACATTTAGTATACGACTCCACTCATCCAACAATCGCTAGATGCCGCTAAGGCTTTCGATCGTGTCGAGTGGAGTTATCTTTTTGAAACAGATAACAGATAAGATTTGGCTTTGGGCAAAATTTTATTACATGGATCAAAACTTTATATGATACCCCCTATGCCTGTGTTTTAACAAATGGTCTCATATCTAGTCCATTCCAGCTGTATAGGTCTACAAGACAGGGTTGTTCCTTGAGTCCGGGCTTGTTCGTGCTCGCCTTGGAGCCTTTAGCGCAGAAACTGAGGAATAATTTAGATATACATGGGATCACAGTGGGCAGTGTCCATCACAAACTTCTACTGTACGCAGATGATATGTTAGTGCTATTAACGCAACCAGAAAAATCCATACCCACATTATTAAACTGTATTGAAGAGTTCACACTGTTACATGGAGCCCCTTTGTGGACTGGCTGACTGTGAACTGATGGTTAAACTTGCTGGTGTGATTATGTCAGTGATTTGTACTTTAGGTGTAATTGATTGTTGAGCGGTGTCAGTGTGGTGGTTTGTGTGTTGTTTTAATGTTTATTTGTTTGAAAATAATAAACTGTTAATTAAAAAAAAAAACCTTTAACATGTTGCAAATCTGAAAAGCTGTTTAATAAACATATGCTTAATGGCATTTAAACGAAGTTAAGTGTTGGAGTTTGTATTACTCAAAATTTTGACGCCAATATTTTCACTTTAACTGCAAATGAATATCGGCTCCAAATATCAGTTAGCGGTCTCCTTGACTACTAATAATCAGTATCGGCCCTGAAAAAAAGACATCGGTCTCTATACATGTGCACATGAACATGGCTCCAGGCTAAGGTTTTAGAGTGAAGATTCAGGCTAAAGATTATTTTTTGGGGCTTTTTGCCTTTATTCTGATAGGACACCTAAAGATATGACAGGAAAGGGGGTAGAGAGAGGAGAAGAAACACAGCAAATGGGCCACAGACGAGAATCGAACCAGCTATGGCTTTTTTTTTTTTTTTTTTTTTTTTTTGAAAACTGGTCACCATTCGCTTTCATTGTTTGAGTCTGAATGGAAATATGTATCAAAAATAAAAATAAAAAATCCCTCAAGGCCTTCCTGATATATTGCATTTACAAGAATTGGAGAGACTTGAAGAATTGGACTGACCTTGACCTTTGGAGTGACCTTGACCTTTGACCTTCAACCACCCAAAAAACACAAATCTACTCAATTTTTCCTTGGGTCCAGATGGATGTCTGTGCCAAGTCTACTTACTTCTCTAGCTCTTTTGTGTCCTCTCCCTTGTCACCCTCACAAACGGCAAACTTGGCCTTAAGTGAGCGAGCTCGGGTGATGACTGTCTCCATGGCCATCAACTGGTTAATGAAATCCTACAGACAGAGAAAGGTCACACACACAAGCTTTCAGGACAGAAGATGGAGGACCTTCACATTAAGAATGCTTCAGCTCCCACATATTCACAAATAGAGTCAGTACATGTCAGCATTGTTCTATAACTCTACTTCACCAGATAGTGCTGCGGGTGGGACTTTGAGAGATATTACAGAGTGGTTGTATGGTTGTGTTACTTTGCCTCACGATTAAATGTTTTAAGAATGGGACCGATCGGTATTTTGCATATTTTGTATTTTTATAGTTCATAGTTAGAGATTATAATTTGTTCAAAACTGTCTTTTGCAATTGTGATTATTGCAAAAGCAGTAGAGGGCAGCATAAGCTGGCTAAAAGTACATTTATTTACCCCTCTACCCATTTTACAGTATGTTGTTGTGGAAAGGGTTGAACCTTGCTGTTTAATATTCCTTATCTTTACTACTTATATTAATCTATGTGTTAATTTGATGTGTTTTCCCAGATACCATTCCACATGATCATTGTCTGGTCATTTTCTGGTAAAGAGCAATGACGTCCTTACTGAAATGACAGCGGACAGTGATTTATTCATCAAAGTCATCTACAAGCTGGTTAGCAAGATGGGACCTAGTCTGGTGACACTCAGTTCTTTGCTGCATTCAGTCCACCTTAGCGTTGGTCGACGATGGGCTGAATCCATCACTGGTTTGTTTTTCTGGCTGAATTTTTGGGTGATTGTCATTTTATTTTGCTAATGTAATGCAGAGTGACAGCTGGTGCGCTGTACTGCACTCTCATCCAGCTGCACAGGACACACCCACTGAACCGGACCGTGAGTGTTATGAGCTGGGTGAGGAATGAGAGGAAAACAACTCTGCAGGCTGTCTGCACTCTTTTCATTTGGTGAATTAAGGATTTAATTTGGCCAAACAAGAATTGTTGAATCTTGGAAGAGTGGACATCGCTGATGGATGGACTGACGATGGTTCGCTGGAAAATTTTAACATATTGCCCAAACCTAGTCCACCTCCACTAAAGGTGAAGCAACCACTCAGACCGCCAAAAATGTTGTACTGTTTAGTCATTATACACATAACATGTAAACATGAAAGAAAATCTCTATCATTATTAGAATGATTTCCTCCATTAACTGTGCGACAGCTGTGCCTGTCTACAGCAGTGTAGACACTGTTCTGTCCTTTCTTATTTACTAATGCATACAGCTCTGGGAAAAAAGAGACTACTTAAAATGTCCCTTACATCAGCATCTCTACATGTATGGCCTCCATTCTTTTCCACAGCTTGAGTTAAATTTCAAAACAGGCACATCTCATTCTACTTAATGAGGTAATGATTAGGTGATCACCTGAAACAAATCTTATTTAACAAGGAAAATTATTTAAAAAATACTGCTTGTGGTTATCACTATCCTCTTGCACTTGGACTAGCTAGATGGCAAAAACAGTGCAAGTAGTACCTCAAAAATAATTGGAATCTCAAAATAATTAATGATCATGCCAAAAGATTTGTAAAGGCAGTTTTTGAGTGAGGAAAATAAGGGATCAATTCTGGCTTTACTGGCAGAGCAACACAATGTGTTAGATTGTTTCCATCCTTAAAATTTCAAAGATGGCAGTTCATAAGAACATCAAGCAGCAGATATTAGGGACAGCAAAGCTACAACCTGGCAGAGAGAGAGTTACAACAAAGACATGAATAGTTTAAGCAAAGAAACAAGAAAACATTTAATCCTACAGTTTACCAATTTACCTACTGCTGAGTTTCTTTTTAAATCCAATGTACTGAACTATAGAGCCAAAACTATCCGACAGTGATGATGATTTAACACTTAAAGCACATTTTCAGAGAATCATAATATAGTACAATCAGTGAGAAAAGCTTATACTTGCTATAATGTTCCTGAAAAGTGTAATTCTAGGGACATGTCAGTATGAACAAGCAGCTTCTGGAGTAAACTTTCAGTCCTGCCTGTCACTGACCTCTAACTTCTTGTAGTCATGGTTAGGTGGGTGGAGCAACTTGCTGGCTTGACACGTAGCTTGCTGAATGGTTTTTTTGACTGATGGAATGTCTTCTATTGACTCTGTTTGGGAGGAGATCAAGGAAGACACAGGAGAGAAAAAAAAGAAAAAACAAAGTTTCTAAGGGTAATAATGAGAAGGTGAAGGATTTAGATAGGGATAATATCACATGATCTAAATATATCTAAATCTTAAGTTTTCACAACCCATAACTCCATTTCTCTGGTAATGCCTGAGGGTTTGACTAATACCTTAAAATGGTCATCCTTGAAAGTTCTCACGGAATAGAGATGTTGTTCACTACTCCAGTATGGTATATTGTTTCTGAATCATTAGTTATGATCACAGGCTTGTGATAGATCTGGCCTTTTTTCAAAACAGCGTTGTTTGTTGCTGTTTCTGATGCAGACTGCCATATCAGCTCCATTATCGTAGCAACAGCACACTTGTAGTTTGTTTTCATGTGTGGTTGATCATGTAGCTTGACTGTGTAGGCTAAAGGTTAAAAACAAGCTGATAACCACAGTAGTAAATTCCCTCAGGAGGTGGAAGGAACCTGACATGCCAGTATGGTTTGATACACAGAACCATCTGGGAAGATGAAGAAGGGGCAGGTGCTTTCAAAACAAACACTTGGCAGGTGGTTGGATGAACCATCTGTCACACCACACAGAGGCTAACTTCAACCATTCTGATCAAATCACTGAAGCCTGCCTGAAGAAGAGCGGAAAGTATTTCTTCCACCGTAAAATCTTTCAATGCCCTTCTTTGCTCTTCGTGCAATAAAGGAATACTCTCCAGTTCTGAAATAACTGATGCTACCACAGTATCTACGTTATCCTCTTCCAGAGCCGCCATTGTTTGTTCGGAACAAGTCACTTGCAAGGACACTTTTTGTTGCAGGCACACCTAAAACCACTCCTGTAGCTGCTAGTAGACCATGTGAGGATGCTGACTGGCTCACACCACCTGTGGTATGCATACAAACTGACAACTTGGAGCCTGGCAAGATGGATTCTCTGTCTCGGAATCTAGCTTCCTTGCAAGGTAAGAAAGGGACGCATCGACAGGGTTAGCATGTCATGTGTTTAGATCAGGTGCACAGAGCCTGTTGTGGATTTTAATGTTACTACTCCAATGATGGTTAAACGGATAGCTCATCGAAAAAATTAAAATTCAGCTATTTTCTACTCACCCACATGTCAACTGAAAGTTGGGTTTTGCTTTTTAGTCCACAAAACACAGCTGGAGTTTCACAGGAAAATAGTGTTTCAGATTTCTCCCAAACAATTAAAGTGCATAGTAACCAGTTTTCAAATAATAAAAAACAATCAAAGAAAAAACATAAAATGCCTCCATACTGCTTGTATAATGTAATCCAAGTCTCCTAAAACCCTGACATGCCATTCACTTGTGTGCACACAACACACAACCAGTTCAAACGGTGTGCAGGCGCATGTGGCTCCAAGCTAAGGAATTTACAGTGACCATTTAGGCTAAAACCAGCAGTTACATATGTAAAATATAAAATTATTTTTAGTCCACAAAACACTGCTGGAGTTTCACAGGAAAACTATTTCATTCTTCCTGACTGCCAGAGGCAGTGCTTAACACTGGATGGCTACTACCAACATAGTCATGAAGAATCCTGCCTTATTGAGGACAGGCAGCAGGTTCATGAAGGACAGGCACTGCTAGGGCTGAACGATTTTAGGAAAAGATCTAATTGCGATTTTTCTGGCAGATATTGCGATTTCAATTCGATTTTCTTCAAATCAAGCTTCAGTGCAATATTCAGAATGAACAGTAACATTTACAATCATTATTAATAATTATCAACCTGGTTGAAGTAGGTGCGGGAGGGAATCGTGTATCTTCTGTCCAGCGTGCAGAGGAGGTTTTTAAATCCATCTTTGGTGACCGTGTTAACAGGCACCATGTCCTTGGCAATATAGTGTGTTATGGCAGTCGTAATCTCTCCGTGTCTTTGGCTGCTCTTGTCATACGGAGTTACACTGCAACAGATGCTGTAATTGTAGTCTGTTTGCTACAGTGGGCCTGAGCATCACGTTCACTAGACTTCTCACCAGACTTTTTCGTTATGCACTCCTCATGCAAATTCCTGTGGTGATTTTTCAAGTGCCGGTATAAGTTGGTTGTGTTTCCGCTGGATGTTGCAACTTTTTTTTTTGGATGTTGCAACTTTAGCGCAACAGGTTTTGCACAGTACCTGTTTCTGGTGCACGTCTGCAGCCTCAAACCCAAAAAACTCCCAAATGGCCGACGTGCTGTTTTTCTTTTGACGATTAAATCCCCTTACTCCACTTCTGGTTCCGTTGAAGCCATTTCAAAACACGTTAATGTTACAAAGCACGGGGTGCAGGTTAATACTGGTTGGTTAGCGTGACCTGTCCATGAGTAGCCTGCAGCTTCTGATTGGTGAGCTTGGCAGCATGGTAGGGAGACGGTATGTATGTGTAAAATAGCTGACACAACAGATCCTGGGTCAGTCAGGAGCACTGCAAAAAACCGCAGCTTTGGCGATCACGTGATCGCGTTGTCTGAAATCGCAATTCCGATCAGAAAACGATAAATCGTTCAGCCCTAGGCACTGCCACTGGGTAGGGAACAGCAAAGTTGACCCTGTAAAAACAGACAACGGCGCACAGTGTAGCCCAGGTGGCTGTAGCACAAATCTCACAAGAGGCACCCCTTGTAGCGCTGCCCAGGAGATGAAGACACTCCTGGTGGAGGGCTCTGAACATGAAGAGGCAAGGGCATCCCTTTTGACCTGTATGCTTCCTCAATCACCTCAACAATCCACTTGGAGAGCCTCTGTTTTGGAAAGGAAGTGCCCAAATGGCCTCTTCCTAAAGAGGTTGACGCCTGCTCTCTGTAATCAGTAATCTGTAATACTATGGCCTTCATAGCAGACAAACAGACTATCAGAGCGATGAAAGCCTGCATGATGCCTCAAGGTGTCAACCTCTTTGGGGAGAAGAATGGATTGGGCCAAAGGGCCACCCCTGTGCCATCCATCTTCCAGTGCATAAAGGTGTCACTCAATGATAAGGCATGAAGATCCCCCACACGCTTCACCAATGCCATTGCCAGAAGAAAAGTGACCTTCGCTGACAAGAATCTCAGCTTTGCCTGCTCCAGAGGCTCAAAGGGAGGGAAACGAAGGGCCTCTAGCACCAGAGGCAGGTCCCATGAGGGATCCCTGGCGATCTGCCGGTGGTTCTGCCGCTGGGCCCCCCAAAGAAAGTGGATCACCAGAGTGTGAGACCCCACAGTTTGGCCACTCACTTTACCATGTCTGGCTGAAATCGCAGCCACATAGACCTTCAAGGTGGAGGCGGAAAGCTTCCTATCCAGCAAGGACTTCAAGAAACACAGTATAACTGGAACAGAGGTGCTCTAAGGAAACTCTCATCTCCCAGGCAGGGACCATGGAGCCCCATCAAGAAGCCTGTACATCATTGGAAACCAGGGCCTCCCTGGCAAAATTGAGGCAACCAAAAGGAGTCTGTGGTTGCCCTGCTACACCCTGTCCACTATCACTGCTATCAGTGGAAATGGTGGAAAGGCATAGAGGAGGCAATCTGGCCATGGGTGTGCCAGGGCATCTTGTCCCAATGGATTTGTCTCCTCCATCAGTGAGAACCAAAGGGGGTAGCATGTCGGGGCCTGCGAGCTGAAAAGATCCACCTCTGCTCTCCCATACCTGCACCATATTTCCTCCACCACCACTAGGTGAAGTCTCCTTTCCCCTGAGGGAGGTTTCTGACGGGAGAGAAAGTCCCGTGCCAGGTGTGGCTTGCCCACAAGTGGGCAAGCCACACCTGGCAGCAAGTCAGTGTAAGAGTGTAGACAGAAGCCTGCCAAGCTCTCTAGTCATAAGGGCAAGCGCCTGCAGAGAGGCATCACTAAGGCGCTGGATGGAAGCATCTACATCAGAAGGGACTGGGACAGGGCTAGTACCAGGTGGGAAAGAGAGTTCCCAATACGGCCCATGTGTGCCCCCGTATCACAACACTTCACCAAGTAGGCATCCGTAACACAACACTGCAGCCCGGGAACTGCTTCATGGCTGGAATCTGGCCAAGCCTGTAACTGCTGGCATTCTGCATGGAAGCCAAGGCCCTA
Organism: Lutjanus erythropterus; assembly: GCF_056507025.1. NCBI lineage: Eukaryota > Metazoa > Chordata > Actinopteri > Lutjaniformes > Lutjanidae > Lutjanus > Lutjanus erythropterus. The sequence goes on along the minus strand of NC_139333.1, from coordinate 36,874,601 downwards.
CCATCTGACATGTGGTGTCAGATGGCCGGATTTGGGGTCCGGCCAACATTTATGCAGCTCCTCAGTGTATGGCTGGGAGGGCTGCACAGAAAAAACAGCCTGCGGCGGGACCCACCTAAATACTGCGTTAGTCTGGGCTCCTGCTGCTGGAGCCTCATCCAAGCCTAAGTGTGCCAGTGCCACACAGACCACCAGCTTAACAGTAACTGGGCCAGCCCTCTGAGCCCGCCTTGGACCCACTGCCTGACCGCTGAGAACAGGTGTCAGAAGCATGGGTGAAAGCCACCCCACCAGGTCTGTCCTCATAGAACTGGCTACAGGAAGCCCTGGTAGACAGAGCATCCTCATCCCATTCCAGGTGGGTTGGTGCTGAGCAGCCGGGAGGCAGCCTCTCTGCCCTGCTGAAGTTTAAGCAGTAAACCTTTAATCTCAGCACATTCTGAGGCTGCCAATCTACCTTCTTGGCTGTCCTCCTTGGGAGGGGGGCACCTTCAGGCGGAGAGTGACCTGGTCCACCCCACAACGTCAAAGCCACACCAGAGGCAGGTAGCTGCAGGCTGCTGGCCCTCTACCTCGGCCAATCAAGCCAGTTTAAAGTCCCGCAGCATGTAACTGCAGGTCATGCACTGACTATCAGACCCCCCCTCAGGTGGATGACACCGAGGCATATCAGACATTCGTAATGGCCATCGGATGCCAAAAGCGGGGCCAAGCAAGAATGGCCAGCATGCACCCCTAACGTGGCTCCTCACTCACAAATGCTTACTCAAGACCGAAAGCACTCTTTGTTAAGACAGCCTACCACAGCTGTTTCGAATTATCATATCAAAAACAAAAAGAAAATCAACTCCCGCTATAAATCTAAAAAATAAGGGGTAGTGACTCTTACTATATATCTACATATGGCATTAAGCAAACAAAAAATGCATTAGCTTCTCTCAAGCCTCTGCTCCGATTCCATACAGGACAGCGAAAACACCAGTCCGCTCGACAAGATTAGAGCTCCAGAGAATTGCCCTACTCCAGTAATCGCAACCCTTGGAGGACAGGACCGTAGCTCCAACCAGTTGGTTGCAGGGCTCCAAGCGAAATATGAGTAGGCTAACTGTTCCTCAATCCAACCTGCATGTGTGCATCACCTGCGAGAAGATAAAAGGGATGTTCTCTATGATGATGAGGGCTTATACTATGTCCGACATCATCCCAGGTCACAAGTGACATTGTTGACATTAAATTCTCAACCTGCGCAAGTGTGAGACTGAAATAGAACTGACCTTTAATCAGCATGAGGGTGAGTAGATAATGACTGAATTTTCATTTTGAGTGAATTATCCCTTTAACATAGACATAAAGCCTGCTGTATTAACAAGAACAAAGCAGTGATTCAGAGAAATAAAACATTATTTTCTGATTGGTTTATGTGTGTGTAAATCAGCACGATCTTGGTCAAACAGACCAAGCTCTTAATACATCCATGACCCAGACAGTGGTTAGAGATGGACACAGTGTTGTAACCTGGTCACTATGATTTTACTACACCCTGCACGCTGTTATTAACTTTGGGCAGGTGTGAAACCTTCTCAAAGGTTGATGCCTAAAAACGTACTTAACACAGAAAAAAGTGTATGGTTAGGGTTAGGGTAATACTTTGATAGTATAAGAATCATGTAAATATGATGATTAAGAGACTGATATTACATCATCTTTTTATACAACATCTTTTTTTCTAAGATTTCTAATACCAACACCAAAGAAAAGTAAGAAAACCTCTATTAGTTATGAATTATGATTGAGAAGAAAGTGCACCATATTTAACACAAACTGTGTCAATCAAGCACAAGGTCATCCATCAAAACAAGGAAATTATACTCATCTTGAATTCTTTCTCTTTATCATTATGTGCTTGTCTTGGTAATGTAGTTGCAGTTTGGTAGTACTGAAAGCCTGCATGATTTAGTGTTTGATGACATGACAAAACAATCTTGACTCACCTTCCTCCTTTAACTTTAGAATAGCAGCATGGAGTACGCAGGGCAGGAGATGGCGGGCCAAGTCTGCAGGCTTTTGCACTGCAAAATAGTGCAGAACCTGAAGTGTTGAAAAGACAGTCAAAACTCAGGTGTAGTTTCTCCCATTCATCTGCTTTCTCTTTGATTCTTGTGGCTCTATTATGTCAGCACAGACTAACATGACATGACATGGCACTCTCTCTTTTTAAGGTTTAATTGCAGAGGTAACAATCATTCACACTGACAAGGCTTTTACTTAACATACTAATGAACTTAGTTAAGTCATTGCTTTTTGATTTCAGCTGAAGGTGTATCACCCAGGTCAACCGAAAAGTACCTTTTCAGCCTCCTTGGTATCATCAAAAAGTCTCCTCTGACGGCGTGCAGGTGTAACTCTGGCTGTCTCCCAGGCCTCCACCCACATGTTGCCTGGGATCTTCATCCTGGCACTAAGCTCACCTTTCACCACTGTGTTACCCCTCTCGTCAACTACTTCTTCCTCCACGTAATCCCGCGGTGAGTACCAGCGCACAAAGTCTTCCAGAACACAGCCTGGGTTGGCTGCCTGTGGAAAGACGGGAAATTGTTTTATTTCAGTCTGTGTTCAAATTTAACTAATCTGAAATCTGCTGCCACTGCCAGGGACTTGGGCAGAGTGCAGCATATCATTTGCTCAGCCAAGAGAGTGATTGACTGCAATCTGCCATTCCTGCTACCTGTATGCCTCCAAGACCATGAGGTGTGCAGGTTTGTAGCCGACCCCTTCGATCCAGGACACAAACCTTTTGAGACACTCCACTCTGGCATGAGGCTGTGGTTGATCAGGACCATAACCTCATGCCACAAGAACAGTTTCTTCCCATCTGCTATTGTCCTCATTAACAAGGTCTGAGACCCCACAGAGCCCCCCCAAACATTACATTATTGTAACTTTTTTGACTCTATTTTGCACATTGCAATATCCTCCTATACTGTGAATTTGCATATTCCATGTCAAACCTTTTGCACTCCTACATAAACCTGCACAGCTCCTTCATCTACTTAAATAACAGTCACACTTGTAAATATTGCTTCTACTGTTTTGTACATTTTTGGTTTTTTCATGTGTTATTGTTTAGTCTCTATATTTATCTGTGTGTGATCATGGGATTGAGGACAATTTTATCAATAGCCATGTCATAACCCGTGTGGCAAAACCATTAGAAAGAGCTGGAAAAAGTAATCTGTGAAAAATACTGAGGCTGAAACCAGTTACTGGTATTATTTTGCAAAGAAAAAATTCTGAAGAGTGTTCCCAAAGCGCACTGTATACACCAAAGAAAAAAAATGAAAATCTATCCTGTATTTCATAATCCAAGCACCATTGTAAACAGTGTGTACAAACCAGGAAGAAAGGGGAAGAGAACTGGTATAACAGCTAAGCTAACCAAGCTTGGACCTCAGGATATTCCACTGTCGAGCCAACTTTTGGTTATTCTCCAGTTACAGGACACCAAAATATTCTGTTACAACATACTGGATCAAGCTATTGCAATTGAAGAGGGTGGCCACGTTCCATGCTGACAGAACATAAGACTCTGGTAACGCAAGAGGAGGTTGACTGTTTGTTTACATCAATGATGACTGATGATCAAACATAGTCAAAACTGAATGGACAAGGTTTCCTGGTTGTTTTAATGTTAAGATCATTAAGATCAATCATATTATCTGCTCAAAGAATTAACCAGTGCATTTTCTGTTGTTGTTTACATTCCTCCAGATGCCAATTCAAAAAAAGCACTACAGGAACTATATGAGGTCATCAGCAGTCACATGACAAAACAACTGGATAGTATTTATTTATTTATTTAATAGCTAGTGACTTCAATCAAACACACCTCAGAACTGTTTTACTTTCACTAGCATGTTGTCATACCATCAGTGTGAGTAACACACTGTGCCAGTGGGAAACCATGAGGGCCTTCTAGGCATTCATATCAGTATTTCAAATACTAAACTTAATATATAATATTTGTTTTATTTCATTTAAATATTAGGCTATTCTCTTCTAATTCTAATTTAAATCTTATGTTCTATCAACATTGCTACAGAAATGGAAGGGTTACTGTCATGAAAACAGCAAAACAGAGTTATCCAATCTGATTTTTTTGCTGTTGTCTCTAGGCAGAGAAAGGTTAGAGCTAGCTCACTCATTGGTTAGGACTTCATCACAGGGACAGAAGACCACAGCCTGTGCATTTGTTTAGTCTGTTAGAAAACGATTTTCAGACACTTGAATCTTTTTTTTTAAAGCTACTTCCAACAGTTCAGCACAGCAGACAGAGCTGTGTTGGTAGACAGAAATAATAGAACTGGATATCTGCTGCATGTAACTGTGTGTGGGCTACTGAAACAGAAATAAGAATGATAAAAAGAAACTCAAAATGATTCATATAGATGATTATAGCTCTTAATATCAAACACAAACTTAATTATAACTTACCCAAACCACAGTAACAGAGTAAATGGAAACTATCTACTGTTTAATACAAGTTTAAGTACAGAAAATTCTAGAAAAAAACATGACTTATTCTACTATAACTGTGTGGTGTTTGCTGCCCTTTACTGATTTTCTTGTATATGGCAACTTCACAAGACAAACACATCTCAAGTTACCTGCCGCTTATTCCAGCAAAATCTTGTTATGTTTTGCTGCATTTTTAGTGTGTGTGGCCAAGTTTTGGCCAAACTGAAGTCCTGGCTCTAATAGTCACAGTTTGCCACTGCCTTGTAGCATGTTTCCACAAACAGTCCTGTTTCCAGTCCTGCAGCTAAAAGCCCTCCCTCAGGTGGAGGTGGTGTTGCATATTGATGTTAATGCTGAGGTAAATAAAGTCAAAGTATGCAAGCTAAGGTGAGCATGAAGGACTAGAAAATTTACTGTTGCTTTACAACACCTCTCTTTCACTTCCATACTGACGTAATCATTAAGATTTTAACTTGGTAATATAGATGTTTAAAATAGGGATGGGACTTTAACGCGTTAATTATGATTAATTAATTAGTAATTAATTAATTACTTAATTGCTAATTAGTAATTTATTAATTTAAAAAATGTGTCAAAAAATTAACGCATTTTATCGCAGTTTGCACTCCAGACAACATGAAACGTTTGTCAGTGCAGGAGTTCCTGTTCTGCCGATCACACGGACTCCTAATTCACACCAAGTGTGGCTGTGCCGTGGCACTCAGAGAGATACGTACATTCTAGTCAATGCTGTAATGTATACCAGAAGTGGCTTGGCGCTCTGCTCCGCAGAGAATATGCAGCAAGTCTATTTTTGACGGATGGTGCATCAATTGCCACAGAGCAGGTCGAATGGGTAGGAAGTCAGGCACGGAAAACAGCGGAGAATCTGGTTGATTTTTAAAATAAAAGATCCTGTGCAGACTCGCGATCATAAAGACAGACAGAAAATAAACAATTTAAATATGTAGCCTGCTTATCCATGGTAGAAGCACAAAGAGCAAGGAAAGAGGACTTACTCAACAAAATGAGAGCAAGTAAACCTAATCAGACGGGCAAAACGTTGTGCTGCTGAAACGCTTCTGAGTTTAAATAAAGTTCTATGAAAGCTTGAATATAGCCACCATTATGATTTATAGTGCCATTGTCAGACTGATGCAAAATAAACAATATTTTGTTGTTTAAATGTATGCATCTGTCTATCATTTGATTCAGTCATAAACCAAAATCCATTTAAATTGAAAAATGTTGCTTCTTGTGGCAAATCTTGTTATTCCATTAAAATGCAATTAATTGAGATTAATTAATCACAAAGCCTGTAATTAATTAGATGAATTTTTTTAATCGAGTACCACCCCTAGTTTAAAATGATCTGGGCAGCCCTGACAATTGTAGAGGCAGTTCAGCAGGGTTCTGCAGGGTTCTGGATCTGTAAACCCCTCACATTACCAGATAATCTGTGTCGAACATTAGTGCCAACAGAGGTCTGGCCCACTTTTCTCCTCCGACTCTCGGGAGGGCAGAATCTGAGGAAAGTTGGCCCGAAAGTGCTGGAGTGGTGCCAGCATTGCCCACCGCTGCTAAGTCAGTAGCAGTTGTCTAATGTGAGGTGTGTTAGCTTCATCCTGTACTTTTGTTGGTGGTTTTTGAGGTGGAAAGTAAGTCTATGTCAGAGGCTCTTACTTGTGAAGTTGTGAAATGATTCTTGTGGCTCACATCAGTGTCTACAGGCTACAGTATGGAAAATAATACAGCTGACAGGCTGCTATGTTTCAGTCAGTAGGTTAGTTAGGTTTTGTTGCTTTAGAAACTTGTGGGTTTTCTTTTTGAATTGGCACATTAATTGTGCCTGCAAAGTTGAGCCTGTCGAGGCCCAAGGTTGACAAAATTCTGTCCGAATCCAACCCAAACCAGACATTCAACTCAACTCATTATCATATTTCAGCCCAAACCCAATTACAACCTGACATTTTTTTAACAAGCTTCCTCCTATGGAGTTTTCAGTGACAGGGACAATACATGCAGGGAATAGGATGTGGCAATGACTAAATTGGGGAGAAAATTCAAACATAAATAAATAGGGGGTCACGTGAGCTTAGGAGATGGTCGGTTTCACGGGAGCTCCGTTAACACCCAACATATACTTAACATTCTCACTAGAGACACGGTTCTTTTTTCTAATGTCAGAACAGTAGCATGACCTTACAACAGTTCTGGACAAAACAACAGGGGACAATGCCGTCGACTAAGAGCAAAAGCAACAAACCACAACAGCATGCCACCGACAATCCGGCTACACCGTTAGCTCAACATGGCTGCGACAACGATGAAGACGACAGCAAGATGGAACTAGATCCTGGGCTCGCCAAAGCGCTTGAACTGATGACCAGTAAACTGATGGCTGTTATCAACAATAAACTCGACCCTCTGGCAAAAACAGTCCTCTCACACACTAACGAACTGAAGAGCGTGAGGGATCAACTGGACGAGGTAGAAGCCAGAACGCTACAACTGGAAATTGCCAGCGAGCCCCAGACTGCTAAAATTTTAGCCCTTGAGAAGAAAGTCGAGTCACTGTCAGGCCAAATAGACAAGCTCGAGAACAGAGGATGACGAAAGAACTAGGGGTGTCACGGTTACTGGTGTAGCGGTAAACCCCGGAAAAAATGTTGACTACTGTTTTAATTTTAAAAATATATATTACCGCAGTGGATTACCGCACCGTGGTGTAGGCACCATGAGCCTTTCCAGCATCTCATCTGAGTCTGCTGAAGTAGGCGCACTTTGTAGCCTACAACCCCTAAGAAACTTCAGATGAGACGGTGAAATGAAGACATGGCATTATTGAGCGCTAGTTGAAGGCACAACAATGCCATACACTTCGTTTGTTTTAACCATTTTAGTTGACAGTCACTACCTGTGTATTACTATATAACAGGGGTCCTTAACAGGCGGACCGCGGACCCACACGCCATCCTATACAGACCCGGACCTATAACCAATAAATTATGCAGAGATTTTAAATTTTGACGGGACACTTCTATTTTAACTTGCACAACTTTTCTAGTCTTTCCGCCGCTGGTTTAGCTGATCAGGAAATGCACAGACCAACTGCAGAGAAGCTGTGTGTGGAGGAGACTGTTGTTAATGATGGAGTTTATTACAACAGTCGAAACTAACGTGATGGTTAATGACATCATCACCAACCAGATGCACTTATAAAATTTAACAACTGTATAAGGAGGCCTATATGTAAAGCAGGAGAGTCTGTGTTTCTCTGTGAGAAACTTTCAGACCTCACAACAGAGTGAACAGGTGAGAGAGGAGAGGAGGGCAGACTGATCACTAATCAATCACTGATACCGTCATCCTCTCGGACTAATTAACAACATAAAAATGCCAAAATTGGTGACAAACCAAACCTGGGTGTCCACACAAATAAAGTCTTTGTGTGAAACACTGCAGAGTGTAACATCGTGCTGTTTACAGACAGTCTGCTGTCTGTAGTTTGACAGAGAGGGTCGTGTCTAGAAAGGAACCCTAGACCTGCGAAAGATCGCGCGAGTTTGATTATTTTAGTAGAAATAATGAACATAAATCTCGCGAGAGTTGCACAAATAAAGAGTTACCTTCTAGACACAACTGAAAAAGGCGCAGCTCCAAAAATAGGAAATCATGTTGTGGTGTCGATGTTTTTAATGTGGCGGGCCGCCATAAATAAAACACTATTCACTATTCCACAGAGAGTCACTGAAACACTGATCACTGACCTGCTGTGATGGAAAACATACTCACATTCTTTACTTAGGTATTTTTACATTGTGGTATTAGTGTTTTTACTTAATTAAAATTTAAATATTTTGCATGTTATTGTAGGACTATCAATTCCTTCTGAACATATTCAAGGATTTATTTGTCACATGCTTGTAATACTTATGCAAGACGTAGTGAAATGCAGTTGATCGCTCAGCTTAAAGTGTGCAGGGATGTATGTGTGAATAAATGAGGTGTGTGTGGCGGGGGGATATATACATGGAATATGTGTAAGGATAAGGGAAGGGTGCATGATAGGGCTCGCATGAAGGAAGGGGGCCTGTCTTCAGATAGGCCTGTTCATTGTTGTTGCTGATCAGGCCTAACACCACTGTGTCATCAACAAACTTGACAATGGAGGTATTGCTGTTGTTTGCTGAACAGTCGTGTATTAAACACACTTTTTAAAAAATACCGCGCTAATACCGAAAACCATGATAATTTTGGTCTCAATAACCGTGAGGTTAAAATTTCATACCGTGACACCCCTAGAAAGAACATACGCATTTTTAACATTCCAGAGAGCACGGAAGGGGAAAATGCTTTGGGGGGGAACTTTCTCAATATGGATACCAAGGGAGGCTGTGTCAAGCTAGAAAGAGCTCACCGGTCTCTGGCACACCCGGTCATCATCCAGTTTCACGCATTTCCCGATAAGCAGAGTCATGGCTGCAGTAAGGAGCAAAGCTGCGAACGGGGACATAACCCTCGAGGGAAGGAAAATCTCCTTCTATCACGATCTGTCTGCTGCAGTGCTTCAGAGACGGAAGAAGTTTGATGAAGCTAAAGAACGCCTCAGGGGAATCAGAGTGGAATACTCCATGCTTTTCCCCGCAAAGCTACAGGTGTCATTCAATGGCACAAGCTAAACTTTTCTCTCCCCAGCAGAAGTCCTGTCTTTTGTGGCCACTGTTGCAAACCAGGACTGATTAAGGTGCGGCTGACAAGTGAATGTGGTCTGGTTTTAATTTTTATATTATAACTTACTCTGTGGGCTTTTTACCAAATATCACTATCATCACCCCATTTAACTCGAGCTGTTCTGTAAGATCCGTGTCTCACTATTCAACTTGGATTTAAATCCTTTGTTTATGTTATAATCTTTAGCTGGTGTTTCTGTGGGCCCCTGTCAACTGAGCTATGACACTTGCTTTAGTTGTTTGTGCACTGGTGATTGGAGTGATTTCCTCCCTCTCACTCATTTTCAGTTTGTTTGTTTCTTTTATGAGAAACATGCTGGCTGACGGGTGCCTCACAAAACAGCAATCCCCCTACAATGTGGGGAAGAACCCCCGTCTTATTTACTTTTCTCCTACTGTTTATTGTTATAGTTTAATGTTATGCTAGTATCTTATGCTCAGCATTGGCCTGAAACATTTGCCTTTTTGTTATTTTAACTCATTTGGTTATGTTAGTTGAACAGAATGATACAGCGATGCAAGATAGGGTGCTTGGTCTTATCTTCTGCCTCCCACTGGAGAGTGGTCCATGTCTGTTGATATGATGCGACAGTTAAATAAGATAAAACTTTGTTCATGGAATATAAGGGGTTTACGAGGGAAGCAGAGAAAGGTTTATGCTTTATTGAAAAGGGAACGAGTAGATGTGGCCTTACTACAAGAGTCACCTCGATGACAGTGAACATCTCAAGCTTAAACACAGTTGGGATGGCCAAATTTATTTTTCCTCTTTTACCTCTAGTAGTAGAGGGGTAGTCATATTGATCCATAGAAATCTTCCATTTCAACTGAAGACATGTGTTAAGGATAAATATGGAAGGTTTGTGATTGTCAAAGGCGTGAATGAAATTACTATCATGAATCTATATTGCCCACCAAATTACTGTCAGGATTTCTTTCCCATTTCACTGGTCCATGTCAGGTTTTGTGTATCTGGGCATACAGATCACTCCCATGTTTCATCAGACGTTTAAGGCCAACTTTAATCCTCTCTTAAATGGTATAAAGAAGGACCTAGACCGGTGGACTCCTCTGCCTTTATCACTGCTGGGAAGAGTCTCTCTCATTAAAATGAATGTCCTGCCAAGATTATTGTACCCTTTACAGATGATCCCAGTGTTTAGATCCAACAAGGTACATAAACTACTTAATGGTTGGTTAAGTGATTTCACATGGAACAAAAGAAAGCCTAGATTAAAATTATCAAAGTTACAGCTTTCTAGCTCAAAAGGAGGTTTGGATGTCCCCAATATCAGATGGTACCAACTAGCATCTCAGCTTAGATTCATAGTAGAATGGGTTAAGGAGCACCCTACCTCTGTTTGGCTGGACCTGGAAAAGTCACAAACCTCTGGCTCCCTACTGGGCCTTCTGTTCTGTAAAAATTTAAAATCAGCTAGGAGCCCTTGTAATAATAATCCTATAATCTGCAATACTCTCAAAGTGTGGTTTACAACAAGAGGGGAGGTCTGATTTAACCTCTTTATTGATCCCAATTCAAGGTAACCCTGGTTTCTTACCAGGTATGATGGACAGTGGTTATAGCACTTGGACATCCCAGGGGATAAAGAAAATGTGTGATTTATTTGACGGTGCTTCTCTGCTGTCTTTTGAACAACTCAAAAAAAAACAAACAAAAAAAAACAATCTCCCTAGACATAATTTCTTTCGATACCTTCAAGTCCGAGATTTCATAACCAGAAAAACTACTTTTAGTATCAATGCCACAACATCATCAATAGAGCAGTTACTTCTCCTTGGTCCAACCAAAAAATCTATAACTCGTTTTTACAATATCTTAAACCAGATTGATGTATCGAGTACACAGGATGTTGCAAAGTTATGGCAAAATGAACTTGGTGTAAATATTGATAAGGATGAATGGGCAGTGATATGGGATTATACAAGAAAGATTTCTGTGTGTAACCGTGCTAGGCTGTTGCAATTTAAAATCTTGCACCGTTTGCAAATCTCTCCCAACAAAAGACACAAAATGAAGCCTCAGGTCTCACCTTTGTGTCTAAAATGTAAAATCTCTGTGGGGATCTACACTCATTGCGTGTGGTCCTGTCCCAAAATTCAAGCATATTGGATGGATATTATACAAGACATGGGAAAAATATTTGGTATATCTTTGCGTGTGAACCCAGTTTCTTTGCTTCTCGGGCATCTGAGTCAAGTTCCAGTTGTTGGTACTAGTTCTCGCAGACTGTACAGTATCCTTGCATATGCTGCTAGAAAGAACATCTTTTTATCATGGATAAATGACAAACCTCCTTCTAAAGCAAACTGGCATAAGATAATCTTGGAATGTTTTCCTCTTGAATATTTGACATGCCTACTTCACTCATCTAAAGGTCAGTTTATAAAAATATGGACTCCATACCTCCACTTTTCCAACTCAACAGTGGCTTCGACACTTGCAAACGTTATGTTTGACTGACTGTGGACTCATCCCCATGCCCCCTTTTTTGCTTATGATATGGTAATTACAGTGCCTCCTTTGTCATCTGAACTTTTGCTAGACTTTGTTGGAGTCTGTTTTAACTATTTGTTTTTCTAAAGAGCATCTGTGTATTTCTCTAATCATTACTAATGTAGACTGTGTAGGCCAATGTTTCTGCTGAGCTGTTTGCTATTTGTTATTTGTGTGTTCACAAAACTTAATAAACATACCTGGAAAAAAAAAGAAAGAAAGAAAGAAAGAAAGAAAGAAAGAAAGAAAGAAAGAAAGAAAGAAAGAAAAAAAGAAAACCAACAAACAAACATAGTACAGCCCAAACCTGATGTGAGCCCCTGAAATATTTTAGGAATTCAGCCCAACCCGACCCAAACCCATCAGATCTCAAGTCCTATTATGAATAGGCTGCTTTATCTTCATAATTCATGTCATTCAGGATTCATGTCAATGTATATTTTCACACATACTTTAAAGCTACTACATGAGACCCCCTTGGATAAAAGCAGTATTTTTCACACTGTAATAACCTAAAACCCTAAATTTTGCAACAAAGCTTCATAACACAGTGTTAGTGTGAATACTGTAATGCCGAAGGTTGGCAAATTAAGCAAAGATAAGAGCAAAGCGTCAAAGCAGCCGAAGTTAACTGACTATCAAGTTCGTGGTGAAGCACAGAAAGCTAATGACATGGCGGAACAGGGGGGCAACGGAGTCAGAGAACTCGGCGATACCACGATGGATACTATACTGGCTGCTATAAACTCCATGAAAATGGAATTTTCGACAAGATTTGATGGGATTATGGCGGCGATAAATGCTAATAGGAAGGAGATAAGCGACTGCTCTGAATGAGTGTCACAAGATGAGCTACGCATATCCAGTGCCGAACATGAGGTAGCTAACCTGCAAGCTAAAGTAAACAGGCTGGAGTCAAAAAACAAAACTTTGGAAGAGAGGCTTCTGGACTTGGAAACCAGATCTCGTTTGAACAACCTGAGACTTGTGGGACTACCAGAGGGAGCTGAGGGCCAGGATACATGCTCTTTTTTGGGCAAATGGATTCCAGAACTACTGAATACTGCAATTCCACGAGCCCCAGTGGTAATTGAAAGGGCACACCGAATCGGACCGATGAGGGACAACAAGGCACCGCCGAGAACACTAATAATGAAGTTCCTCAACTACAGGGACAAGATGACAGTAATGGCTGCTGCACGGGCTAAAAAGGAGATCTGGTACAGCAAGTCTGGTTTTACTCAGACTTGGCTACGGGAATACATAGCTTTGACCAGATCCCGAGGGAGGCTGGAGACATCGAGTCCGAATGGACCATGTTCTCTGCCTCCATTGTGGATGCGGCCATTCGGAGCTGTGGCCGTAAGGTCTCCGGTGCCTGTCGCGGCGGCAATCCCCGAACCCGGTGGTGGACACCGGAGGTAAGGGATGCCGTCAGGCTGAAGAAGGAGTCTTATCGAGCTTGGCTGGCTCGTGGGACTCCTGAGGCAGCCAACGGGTACCGGCAGGCCAAGCGTGCTGCGGCCCGGGTGGTTGTGGAAGCAAAAACTCAGACATGGGAAAAGTTCGGGGAGGCCATGGAGGAGGACTACCGGTCGGCCTCGAGGAGATTCTGGCAAACCATCCGGCGCCTCAGGAGGGGGAAGCAGTACCCTGCCAACACTGTTTACAGTGGTGGTGGGGAGCTGTTGACTTCGACTGGGGATATTGTTGGACGGTGGAAGGAATACTTCGAGGACCTCCTCAATCCCACTGACACATCTTCCGTAGAGGAAGCAGAGGCTGGGGACCCAGAGGCTGACTCATTCATCACCCAAGCTGAAGTCACTGAGGTAGTTTGGAAGCTCCTCAGTGGCAAGGCACCGGGAGTGGATGAGATCCGCCCTGAGTACCTCAAGTCTTTGGATGTTGTAGGGCTGTCTTGGCTGACACGCCTCTGCAACATCGCGTGGCAGTTGGGGACAGTGCCTCTGGACTGGCAGACCGGGGTGGTGGTCCCTCTATTTAAAAAGGGGGACCGGAGGGTGTGCTCCAACTACAGGGGGATCACACTCCTCAGCCTCCCTGTTAAAGTCTATTCCAGGGTACTGGAGAGGAGAATTCGGCTGATAGTCGAACCTCGGATCCAGGAGGAACAATGCGGTTTTCGTCCTGGTCGTGGAACACTGGACCAGCTCTATACCCTCCGCAGGGTGCTTGAGGGCTCATGGGAGTTTGCCCAACCAGTCCACATGTGCTTTGTGGACTTGGAGAAGGCATTCGACCATGTCCCTCGTGGCATTCTGTGGGAGGTGCTTCAGGAGTATGGAGTTCGGGGCCCTCTGCTAAGGGCCGTACGGTCTCTGTATGATCGGAGCAGGAGCTTGGTTCGCATTGCCGGCAGTAAATCAGACCTGTTCCCGGTGCATGTTGGACTCAGGCAGGGCTGTCCTTTGTCACCGGTTCTGTTAATTATTTTTATGGACAGAATTTCTAGGCGCAGCCAGGGGCCAGAGGGAGTCCGATTCGGGGACCACAGGAGCTCATCTATGCTTTTTGCAGATGATGTTGTCCTGTTGGCTCCTTCGCACCAGGACCTTCAGCTTGTACTGGGGCGGTTTGCAGCAGAGTGTGAAGCGGCTGGGATGAGAATCAGCACCTCCAAGTCTGAGGCCATGGTTCTCGACCGGAAAAAGATGGCTTGTTCCCTCCGGGTCGGAGAAGAGTCCCTGCCTCAAGTGGAGGAGTTTAAGTATCTTGGGGTTTTGTTTACGAGTGAGGGGAGGATGGAACGCGAGATTGACAGACGGATTGGTGCGGCGGCAGCAGTAATGCGGTCGTTGCGCCGGTCTGTCGTGGGGAAGAAGGAGCTGAGCCGAAAGGCGAAGCTCTCGATTTTCCGGTCAATCTACGTTCCTACCCTCACCTATGGTCATGAACTCTGGGTCATGACCGAAAGAACAAGATCTCGGATACAAGCGGCTGAAATGAGTTTCCTCCGCAGGGTGGCGGGGCGCTCCCTTAGAGATAGGGTGAGGAGCTCTGTCACCCGGGAGGAGCTCGGAGTAGAGCCGCTGCTCCTCCACGTCGAGAGGAGTCAGCTGAGGTGGCTTGGGCATCTATATCGGATGCCTCCTGGGCACCTCCCTAGGGAGGTGTTCCGGGCATGCCCCACTGGGAGGAGGCCCCGGGGAAGACCCAGGACACGCTAGAGTGACTACGTCGCTCGGCTGGCCTGGGAACGCCTTGGGGTCCCTCCGGAACACCTGGAAGAAGTGTCCAGGGAGAGGGAAGTCTGGGTGTCCCTGCTCAGACTGCTGCCCCCGCAACCCAGCCCCGGATAAGCGGAAGATAATGAATGAATGAATGAATGAATGAGAGTAGTTTGACTGATCCTCACTAAGTGTGGAACTGTCAGCGATAACGGGAGTCAGGAGATTTTTTTGGGGGGGCTCCCACAACTGTGGGTACGGGGGAATTGTTCAAGTTCACAGTGTTGGATATGTTCTAACATCCAGGTGTGTTATGCTTCTCAACAAGTTTATTTCTTTATGGCAAGGTAATCTATTATTTTTTACTGGGAATGTCTCAAGAAGTAAATCTTAATTTTCTTTCTTGGAACTGTAGAGGTCTGCAGCAACTTAGAAAAGTCAAACAAGTCATGAATAAAATAAAGGATATAGTTGCCAAAATTGTATTTCTATAAGAAACTCATCTATTAGATGAGGATAATAAAAAGATTAGGAGGAGTTGGCAGGGTAGTGTATTTACAGCACCATTCTCATCCCAAGCTAGGGGAGTTATGACCCTTATTCATAAAACCATTTCAAGTAAAAAACATAATCAAAGATAAAAGGGGAAGATAGTTAATAGTCCAAGGTTCCCTCCTTTCAGAAAATTTAAATTTAGTAAACTTGTATGGCCCTAACACAGATGATTCTAAATTTTTTGTAGATTTGTTCTTTATGCTATCAACACTAGTGGGACAACATGTAATAGCCGGGGACTTTAATTGTACATTAAACCCCAACATGGATAGATCCACAGGAGCAGATCAATCACACAACAGGTGTAGAACAGTAATTAATCATTTCATTGAGGAATTAAGTCTGTTGGATATATGGAGAGAATTAAAACCAAATGCCAAAGCCTACTCCTGTTATTCTAATGTGTTCCAGACATACTCCAGAATTGATTATTTTTTAATTTCCTCAGAACTACGATCAAAATTTCAAAAAAAATTTTATGATAATATTGTGATTTCAGATCATGCACCATGTTGTTTAGTGTATATGGATAAAAAAATTGACAAAAGACCCGCCTAGATGGCACTTTCAGCATAAATGGTTACAAGATGCAGAATTTGTAAAATATATAGAAAAACAGATAGATGAGTTTTGTGAAATTAATATTACACAAACATCTGCAGGAATAAAGTGGGAAGCATTTAAAGCCTTTCTCAGTGGACATATTATTAGCTATACTGGGTCAACATCAAAAAAGGCTTGTGAAGAATGATTGCAACTGGAAGAGAAAATAAGGATTCTCAAAGAAAAAGTTAATGAGAAAAGTAACCCACAATTGGAAAATGATTTACTAATTTTGAGAGCTGAATATGACAAATTATCTGCCTCTAGGGCAGCTTCTAGTCTTTTAAGACTAAGACAAACATTCTATGAGCAAGGTGATAAATCAGGTAAATTATTAGCATGGCAGATTAAACAATTAGAAATTAAAACAGCAATCACAACGATTTTATCCAATGGGCAAGTTATTGTGGATCCTCGAGAAATTAATGAAGCTTTCAGGGACTATTATGAGTGATTATATGATGCAAATAATGAAACGGATCCACCAAACCTGAATAGATTTTTAGATGAACTTCCTATACCCAATATCCCAGATGAAATAAAGAAAGATCTAGAGCTAGAAATTACCAAAGACGAAATAGGACATGCCATCGATAATATGAAGTCAGGGAAAAGGGCTGGACCAGATGGTCTTCCAATTGATCTGTATAAAAAATTTAAAGATAAATTGTTAACACCACTTTTGGAAATGTTTTTAGAGGCATTTGACAATGACAGTCTCCCAACCTCTATCAATAGTGCCTTAATTATTCTACTTCCAAAACCAGGTAAACTCTCTAACAAATGTGAAAACATGAGACCCATAAGTTTGTTAAACTCTGATCTTAAGATAATATGTAAACTTTTAGCGAAACACTTACAGAAAGTATTGCCAAATATTATTGATAGAGACCAAAATGGATTTATAATGGGAAGACAAGGTTTTCATAACGTGAGAAGGGTATTTAATATTCATTCATTCATTTTCTGTAACCGCTTATTCCGTAAGGGTCACGGGCTGCTGGAGTCTATCCCAGCTGTCATTGGGCGAGAGGCGGGGTTCACCCTGGACAAGTTGCCAGTTCATCGCAGGGCTGACACATAGACAGACAACCACTCACACTCACATTCACACCTACGGGCAATTTAGAGTCACCAATTAACCTAGCATGCATGTCTTTGGACTGTGGGAGGAACCCGGAGAACCCGGAGAGAACCCACGCAGACACGGGGAGAACATGCAAACTCCGCACAGAAAGGCCCTGACCCAGCCGGGGAGCTGGGGGATCAAACTCAGGACCTTCTTGCTGTGAGGCGGCAGTGCTAACCACTGCACCAATGTGCCGCCCGTATTTAATATTATTCATGCAAATAAAGAAATGCCTGATGCAGCACTTCTATCATTAGATGCCGAAAAGGCCTTTGATAGGGTCAAATGGCCTTATCTCTTCAGGGTTTTGGAAAAATTTGGGTGTGGGAATAATTTCATAAAATGGGTTCAGGTGATATATAAACATTCTACAGCTGAAATTCTAACAAATACAAATGTTTCAAAACCAATAAAAATCAGTAAAGGATGTTGGCAAGGTTGCCCTCTGTCGCCCCTACTGTTTACACTGGCAATAGAACCTCTCGCAATAGCAGTGCGCTCACATTCTCAGTTTAGTGGAATAACAGTGGGGCCAACAGAGCAGAACAGAATAGCTTTGTATGCTGATGATGTAATTTTAATGATGTCAAAATTAAATAAATCAATTCCAGCCTTGTCACAGCTAATAGATGCATTTGGTGAAGTTTCAGGATATAAAGTAAATAATACTAAGTCCTCTATACTACTGCTTAATGCAAATGAAAGAAAGAACCCAATCTCTGAATTAATTCAATTTAATGTTGTAGAACAATTTAAATATCTGGGAGTACAGATTTTGCCTAGGCTAGAGCATGTTCTTAGTGCTAACTATGAATCTTTAGTGTTAGAAGTGAATGAGTCTGATAAATGGATGTCACTACCAATATCTATAATTGGGAGAATTAATATTTTAAAAATTAACATTCTACCTAAATTACTTTACTTATTTCAAAGCATTCCTTTGCCACCACCTTCAGACTTGTTTTCAAAAATTAAAAAAATATGCTTAGGATTTATATGGAACAATAAGAGGGCACAACTTCGTTTGTCTCTACTGTATTTACCATTTGACCGAGGAGGTTTAAAATGTCCAAATTTGTTGTGGTACTACTGGGCTGCACAGCTGAGGTCTGTTATGTTCTATTTTTCAAAAAATGATTCTCCTCACTGGACTGAAATAGAATCTTATGGTCTAAAATTACCTCTTCCTTTATATATACATTCAGACACAAAAAAAAGATTACGGAAACAAGCTAAAAATCCAATTGTAAAACATGTGGTAAAGATAGGGTATGATATAAAAAAATACTTAAAAGAAACACACTCCATATCACAATATAGTCCAATATGGGGTAATCACTTCTTTGTACCCGGAAGAGCAGATGCAACATTTAAATTATGGCACTGTAAGGGACTTAGAATGATCCAGGATTTATATATGGTAAACTCAGATATAATGATGTCCTTTGATGAACTGAGGTCTAAATTTAAGCCCAGTAGGGAACATTTCTTCAAATACCTCCAGCTTAGAAGCTTTGTTAAAGCAAATCAAAACAATGCACTCACCAGACCTCTACAATCTTTGTTGGAAGAAATGATGACAAAGGACAGTTTGAGAAAGGGTATCATATCAGAGTTTTATAGTTTGCTGACATCTGGCTCATCTGAAAGCTCACAATTTAAGTTATTTGCCTGGAAAGAGGACTTGCGGAATGAAATTTCAGATGAAGATTGGAAGATAGCCTGTGCTGATGCCCAGTCTAAATGTATTAATACAAGCCTAAAACTTATATAATATAAATGGTTAATGCGGACATACGTGACTCCAGTGGAATTAAATCGATACAGCGAAAACATACCAGACATATGTACAAAATGTATGGAACATAGAGGGACATTGTTTCATTGTATTTGGCAATGCACCAAGATACAAAAGTTCTGGGAGGAGGTAAGAGCCATAATTGAGAAAATAATTTCAAAACAGATTTCACTGGATCCTAAGCTTTTTTTGTTGGGCTTATATCCAGAGATACATAATTATAGCAAAAATGAACGGGCATTTATAGACCTCAGCTTACTGCATGCCAAAAAATGTATTGCACAGTTATGGAAAAATATTCACAGACCAAACACTGCTCAATGGATGAGACAGATGCTATCAAACCTTCTATTAGAAAGGATAACTTACATATTGAAGGCGAAACAGCACATATTTGAGAATACATGGAGACCTTTCATCAATTATGTCAAGAACTTTGATTTAACAAATGATCAAGATGACTGATTGCTGTAGGAGGTGCAGTTCCTAAACTTTTACAAGTTTTATTTTATTTATTTTTTCTGAAGAATGTGTTACATTTTGTATCTACTACAATTTAAAATCCACTTAGTATAGATTACCCTCTGTTAATATAGGAGAAGCAAATTGTTGTTGAGTTTGTGTTCATTTGTCTGTTTTTGTTTGTTGTTTGTTTTTGTTGTTTTTTAGAGCTATAACAGTTATTGGATAGGCTGTTAACTGCTGAACTCATGGTTAATGTTTCTTTTTTTTATGATTGATTGAGCAGTCTGAGTACTGTCCTTCTTTAAAACAGGTCAAGGTTCTGAATCTGAGTGATTGATGGCTGCTTGGGCCCTATGTGATGGTGGTTTGGATGTACCTTAGCTGTGAACAGGGGGGGCAGCTGAGGGCGCTATTTTGGACCTTGGAAAACTGTTAATTTTTCAGTATTTTCTGACAAGTAGTGGACGGATCAGCTGATTAGGGATCAGGAAGATGATCAATAGGATTATTGGACAATCTTTGGTCTTAAATTGCAGCCCTTTGTATCTATTCATTTATTTTTTATATATTTCTTGTTTTATGGGTTGATGAAACAAGTTGACAGCATACATTGAATGTAAATGGCTGTATTTCATACTGTTAAAATGTTAATAAAAATATTGTGGAAAAAAAAAATAAAATGATCAAAATTAAAAACTCTTCTTTCGTTCGCTAACGACTAACTTTGCCTGTGAAAATCAAAATACAGGCTTTTTTCCTCTGATTTCAAGGATTATCTTCTCGCCGATGGTCTAATTTGCCGATTTACAGAAATATACCGGGATTAAATTAAAACTGTTTGTTAACCAGTTAAAACTCCGTGTAGTAACTCTGGAGCCCCTGGTGAAGTCAGATGGCCCAATTGTTTTTTTTCTTCTAATAATCAGTTTTTAGGCACAAGTCTATATTCAGTGCATCTTTCTTTTCCCACTATTACCTTACTTGTGGATCTTATCTGCAATGCACTTAGCACCCTTTTCAGAGGTAAAGAAATTTCTTCACAAAATTGGCTGTTGCAAAAGGCACAACATCACTAAATCCAGTGGAATACATAATCAACCTCTTAACACTCTCTGCTCACATTATTTGGGCAATCTTACCTTAAATGCATATGCAATTAGAAGAGAGACACTGCAAAAACACATGCACATACAACACGCAAACTGCGACTCCATCCTGGTGTTAATGTTTGATAACTACAGCACGTGTATGTCAGCCTGTCTCACCTTAAAGGACTCCATGTCAGAGAGCAGACAGGCACTCTGCATCCGGGCACGGAGGTGGGTACCTTCAGCTGATGTGCCCAGTTTGGCCAGTACTTCTGACTGCTCCTCTAACAGATCCTCTGTCATAGGAGCAGGTTCCTGAAAAACAAATGCACACACAGCAGCATCAATGTACTTCCATCACTTATGTTACTTGCACAGGGGTTTGTGGTAGCACTGGATTTCAAGCACAGCAACAACCAAATATGGCCATTGAAAAACACCAACTACTTTTATAATGTGGTATCAAGGAAAAAAACACACCATCAACCAACACCATTCTTCACCTAACATCTACCTATTTGACACATTATACAAATATTTAATACTTACTGCATAAGCATTTAAATTTTTTCAAGTCTCTCTTGAAACTTTACTGACATGCCCATATGAATTGGAAATAATTGAAAAGTGTATTGGTTGCTGTAACTGTTCCTCAAGTCTGCACTCACTGTAAAGAGAGCCCTTACTAAAGCAATTTAAATGAACAGGGACTAAATACACAGTCGTTCTAGGTAAAAATTCATTCTTAGCTTTAGCTTAAGTTAATACAAAACAAGTTGGTGCCTTCCAAAGTTTACGTTTTAGTGCAAAATCTTTTGCGCTTCCACATACAATATTTCTATGCCAGGTAGCAGCAGGGGGGTAGTAACAGAAAAAGGCTGAAACTTTGGAGGAAAACCAATTTTTTTTGTCTAACTAAGACTGCTGAAAAGTCATAACAGATACACCTGAAATTCAAAATATATTTTTACACAGACAGAGGACTATATAAGTAATAATATCCGAAATCTCAGTGCAGAGTTGCAGTGAAAGACAGGACAGAAGAACACTGTGTTTTACTCTGCAGCGCATCTCTGTGAAGAGTGAATGATTTAAAAGCTGTTGCACCACTTAAAATGAAAACCTGACCATGACATCAGGCATTTTCACTGGTGTAACTATGCTGCTGTAAAAGAAACAGATAATAAGAGTGTGATATTTATTGAAACTTTGGTGATATCTGCTGTCTTAACTTTTACACACACAGAAAGCTCCTCTCAGCTCACCGAATGTATTATACTGTACACTGTATAATTATATATATATATGTATATATATATATATATGTATATATATATATATATATGTGTAATTATACAGTATATATACATATATATATATACATATGCTGCTGTAAAATGTATATATATATATATAAATTTACATATATATACAGTAGTGAGTAGCATTTGGAATATTACATTTTAATACATATTACATTTTATTTTTTATAATAATTATAGACATTTTTGAGTGAATGAGAGAGATCCTGACCTGTGTGACAGGAACGTAGAGAGGCTCTGTAGAGTTAAGTAGAGTCATGTTGTTATGGGGGTGCAGTCGACCCTCTGCTTTACTTTTACCGCCATCCTTTTCTCCCTCACTAAGTGGAGCCTCGATCTCACCCTGGTCACTCAGGCACTCAAAGAACTCATCCTCACTGTCGCTCCATGAGTCCCAGGATTTTCCTGGAGACACCTCCCTTGTTGTAGTCGTTGCTGTCGCTGTTGAAGACGGTGGTATGGGCCGGACATTGTGGCAGCCACCAGACACCTTGCGCTCTCTCTCTTTGCTTCCCTCCAGCACCTTGCGTGCTTCATCTCTGGCTCTCTTCCTCTCAATACAACAGTTCAGCATCTATGCAGGAACAGAGGCCTTTGTCAGACATGGAATACTTAATATTGCTGTCTTCATCTCTCTGAGCTATTATTCAGCACTTAGTGTTCTTTACACCTTAATCAAGACAACCGTTGCAGAAAGAGCAAATGGGAGTGGTGCCACTGCTAAACAGCAGCCGTGAGCTAAAATATTTTATGATATGAGGGACGAAGAGTGTTTTTTCACAGACTGGATCACTGGCAATTCCTGCAGTTGAAGACTTAATTTATGATCAAGGCTTCTCTTGTAATAAATCCATTAATACATTTTCTCATCAGTTCATCATTTTAAGAGATAGTGAATTCTACTAGGTATTCATATTTGCAGTGCAGTTTTAACTAATATTAAGTCTTCTAACACATTTGGATATAGCAATTGACCACAGTCATTAATGGAAAAACTTTGGTTTGGATAACAATAGACTGACTGCACCTGACTCTATGACAGGTCTAGACCTCGTAAACTGTGTTCATATCTCAAAGAAAATTCAAAATACAAGAAAACCGGTGAATGAAACACATTCTCCTAAATCTCTTCTACACACAGAACAAATCTGTCCATACAAGTGGTTTTTGCATGAGGCCCACTGTGACCCAAACTGTTTTCTAAAATAACTGCACATCATGTTTAAGATCTTGCCCATGGCACCACCTAGTCATTTCTGTCATTATGAATGTAATTTGGTCTACTGTCGGCCAATTTTAACCTTAAGCTTTACATTTATTACATTTGGATAACTAACTATTGTATTAAATAAATCATTTGAAATGCTATAAAAGGAGAGGTCACATGACCTGCAAGCACAATGGTTGGGAGACTCTAGGGCTATGCAGTGATATCCCCAATTCTGCAAATTATTTGACTTCTGAGACTAACAGCAGTAGTTTATTTGACCATACGGACAATATAAGATGTCAAGCAACACAAAACTGTTTGCATCCCCGACCAAAGCACCAGCGGCAAAGCATAAACAACAGGATGCTAACATCCCTGCAGCTGCCAATCTTAGCATAGAAGAAGCTATGTCTTTAGCCTTAGCCAAACAGCAGGACCACCTGGAGGCGGTTGTCACTCATGCTATTAACAGTGCAGTTCAGAGCATGAACGACTCTGTCAAAAAGCTGCAGGAGGACTTAGACACCCACATGGACACTGTTTGGGATTTGGTGTCTAAAGTTGACAGAATACAAGCTGAGACAAGAACCATGAAAAGCCAAGTGCTTGACGACGCCTTGGGGCACGAAAAAGTTCAGCACGACCTTGCCTTGTTAGAGGACTATAACAGGAGAAACAATGCAAGGATCAGTGCCATCGGCGCTAACAGAGAGGGTAACAATGCAATTCCATGCTTCCCAAATGAGTACCCTCACTTGGCACCAGTTATCTAAACAGAAAGAGCACTTCGGCTCTACAGCCCACACTTGAAGAAAAACATCCTGCAGATTATGATCCTATGCCTGGAGACCGCAATGCTATACTGAATAGTACCTGTGAGGCGGCAAAAAATGCCTCCATCCAGAATGCTGGCAGGACCCTGAGTATTTATGTATTTCTAAGGCAAGGCAAGGCAAGGCAATTTTATTTATCTAGCACCATTCATACACAAAGCAATTCAAGGTGCTTTACAGAACTTGAAAATGCATTCAAATAAAAACATTAAAAGAACATTCTTTTTTTTTTTTAAATCATTAAAAAGCTAAAAGCAGGACAATAAATAGTTTAAAACATTACAGAAAATGCATTTAAAGAACAAACATAAAACAAAAGCAACAGCAGACAAATATAAAACAATAGCTACAGTTTCAGCTGACCTCAGGTGTTCTGGAAGTTTGTTCCACAGGTGAGGAGCAGAGAAACTAAAGGCTGCTTCACCTTGTTTGGTTCTGATCCTTGGAACACTGAGTAAACCTGTTCCAGATGATCTGAGGGGTCTTGGTGCTTCATAACATACAAGCAAATCAGAGATACATTTAGGCCTGAGACTATTTAGTGCTTTATAGACAAGTAACCAGATTAGTCTATCAGTCTATCAGTCTATCCTTTGACACACAGGAAGCCAGCGCAGTGATTTAAGCACTGGTGTAATGTGCACCACTCTCTTGGTGTTGGTGACTCTGGCAGCAGTGTTCTGGACGAGCTGCAGCTGTCTGATTGATTTTTTACTCAGACCTGTGAAGACACCGTTACAATAGTCCAGCCTGCTGAAAATGAAAGCATGAACAAGTTTTTCTGTATCTTCTCCAGACAGAAATCCTTTAATTCTTGCTATGTTTTTAAGGTGGTAGTAGGCTGATTTAGTAATGTCTTTACGTGACTGTTGAAATTTAGTGTTGAGTCTGAGTCCAGAATGACATCAAAATTTCTGGCTTGATTTTTAGGTTTTAGTGTCATGGATTCAAGGTGAGCAATCACTTTTGATATTTTGTGGCCAAAAAGAACTATCTCAGTTTTGTCTGTGTTTAGTTGTAGGAGATTCTGGCACATCCACATATTGATTTCATCAGTGCACTTATTTAACAGATGTAGTGGACTGTAGTCATCTGGTGACAATGTTATATAAAGTTGTGTGTCATGTGCATAAGTATGGTAGGAGATGTTGTGATATTCCATAATCTGAGCAAGAGGGAGCATATAGATGTTGAACAGAAGAGGCCCAAGAATGGACCCTTGAGGAACTCCACGTCATTTTTGTTCGCACAGATTCATAATTGCCAAGTGACACAAAGAAATCCCTGTCTTGTAAATAAGATTTAAGCCAATTTAGCACAGTGCCAGAAAGTCCCACCTACTTTTCTAGTCTGTCGAGCAGAGTCTTATGGTCGACTGTGTTGAATGCAGCACTGAGGTCCAGTAATACCAGAACCAAAATCTTTGATGCATCACTGCTCAGATGAATGTCATTCAAAACTTTTACAAGTGCAGTCTCAGTGCTGTGATGTGCTCGAAATCCAGACTGAAAGACATTAAAGAAATTGTTGTGCACCAAGAAGGCATTAAGTTGCTGAAAAACAACCTTTTCAATGATCTTTCCTAAAAAATGTAGGTTTGATATGGGCCTGTAGTTGTTTATTACTGAGGCATCCAGGTTAGGCTTTTTTAAAAGAGATTAATGACTGCAGTCGTCAGGGCCGTTGGAAAAAGGCCTGACTGAAGAGAACAGTTGACTATCTGAAGTATATCTAATGCTATGCAGTTAAAAACATCTTTAAAAAAGCTTGTAGGCAGTGTCGAGGCAGCAGGTAGTGGACCCAAGATTTCTGATTATGCCGCCAAAGTTGCATAATCTAAGGGGTGAAAAAGTGCTAAATTAACTGGAGCAGTGTTATGAGGCACAGGTGAAATAGCCACTGTGTTGGAGTTACAGGGTGTCTGTCTTATCTTTAAATCTTGTCTGTAAGAAAAGAGGCAAAGTCATTGCTTGCCTTGGTGGACAGCAGTTCAGGAGGGACTGACGCTGAGGGGTTAGTCAGTCTGTCAACAACAGTGAATAAGGTCCATGCATTGTTGTTATTTTTGTTGATAATCTCAGAGAAAAAGGACTGTCTTGCCCTTTTTAGCTCCAAGTTCTAGATGTGCAGACTTTCCTTATAGATGTCATAAGAGCTACAAGCCGGCTAAGTTTACTGCACTTGCTACTACAGTGCCCACACAAGCCAGCGGTGGAAAAGCATTCTCCTTCTCTTTCTAAATTATCCTACCAACCTGAAAGTCACTCTAAATGGCAAGCAGCACAGCTTCTCAGGGTCTACAGGAGTACAGAGGGAACACCCAGACGCCTGCAACAGTCCACTAACACAGAAAGGTGATGGAGTCAACCATTGGAGACACTAGGGAGAAGGCAAGGAATCCTTACAGCCTCAGCTTCACTGTAAGGTCTTCCCTGTTTGTCATTAACACGTGGCCATGAAATTACTGTTATAAGACTGCTCTTGGTTCGTTCGCTGACATATCATTGTGAAGCAGTCTTAACTTAAACAGTTAACCTATTTTCACTTTCCAGGAAGACCAACTTTTGTTTTACGTCTGCTTGTTGCAGAATATATTACTGCTAAAGTAAGTTTAACATTTGAGGGGGGTAAAGCAGAGTTTTGGAGCCTCAGTGTTACACAGATGTTCATGTTACTTACAAACGACTTACAAACTGTTTATTTAATACTACCCTAGTGTTTAGGATTTGTCTTGTTGTTTTTGTTGTGCATCTGCACTTTTACTGTTGTCCTTGTCTACGCTTGGGACAGCGAGAAACGTAATTTCGGTTCCTTGTATGTCAAGCACATGTGAAGAATTGACAAATAAAGCTGACTTTGACTTTGATGTTCTAGGGGACAGGAATAGCAGCTGTTGGGGACTGCAAACTAATGTACATGATCTGTGCTCAAATGCCTATCTGGAATACTTATACAGTTATCACTGGAAATGGCTGAGTTGACTATTTTAAGCCTGAATGTCCGGGGATTGAATGCCAATATTAAAAGAGTTAAATGCCTAAAAGTAATAATGACAAATTGGGTCAAATAGCATATGTTTGCACATCAATATATGGCACAAAAGTTGCATTCATATCAGTCTACGCTCCAACAGTGTTTGAGAAAGATTTTTATCTTGACCTCACGGAGGACCTGCTGACTATGAGTTAGTTGGGTGGAGACATGAATGTAGTCTGTAATCTCAAATTAGACCAATCATACATACACACATGCCCAACAATCAGCTTCTCTTGCCTTAAATATGATGATAGAAGACCCAAACTTGTTGATATTTGGCAGTTTCAAAACACGAACATTCAAGACTAGACAAGGTTCTCTGAAAATCATGAGTCATTTTCAAGGATTGACTATTTTCTGCTATCTCACAGTCTGAAGAAATGTGCTAAACCTGTAGTTTATCTACCAGTCATGCTGGCTGACCACAATCCACTGGTGGCCAGTACTGATTTAAGCTTCAAAATCAAAAGGTCTCAGAGGTGGTGCTTTAATGTTTTTAAATGACACTACCTTTGACTCTGAATTTAGAACCAGGATTTCCTCATTCCTTGATAATAAAGACTCTGTAGCAGATACCAGATTGGTGTGGATGGCGACAAAGGGTTTCATTCATGATCTCACAATATCATATTTGTCAAATCTAAAAAAGAGTAACAAAATTAGAGGAGAAATATGTATGTTTGGAAAAGACTCTTAAAGAGAAATAGTCTAGCACAGCTAAAGAAGAATTGCAAGTTGGTGAATGACCTATTGTGGAGACAAGCGGAATTCATCATACATAGGACAAGGCAAAATTACTATTGCAAGTGCAGTAAACTTAGCCAGCTTGTAGCTCTAAAACTGAAACAGTCTAAATTTCCCACATCCCACTAAAGGTTTGGTCTCAGACCCAAGGAAGATAAACAATACCTTTCAAGCGTATTACAAGATCTTGTACATATCATCCAATAGTATTTATGCAGAGAGATGTAATGCATTTTTGCATGATGCAGATCTACCCACCATACAGGTGCATGAAGCAGCAGATCTAGGTTGTTCTGCAAGAGCTAAAGAATGCATTGAGTAAAATGTCAAGAGGGAAATCTCCAGGCCCTGACAGGATCCCACCCAAAGTATTGCTGCACTTTTGGGACCTCCTTGGACCTGTGCTTCTGAGCTCCATTCAGACAGCTATAGAGAAGGGTGCTTTTCATGAGCACACAAATGTACCCCTAATTTCACTGCAGCCAACAAAAGGCAAGGACTCACTGAACTGCTCCAATTACAGACCAACATCTTTCATAAATTCAGAATTAAAGTTATATTCCAAATTACTGTCAACACACTTAATGGGTTACATGGATAAACTTATTCACAATGACCAATCTGGTTTTATGAGAGGCCGCCCTGCAGCAGATAATCTGAGGCATTTGATGCATGTGATAGAGGAATGCAAACAGTGAAAAGTACCATGTGCCATACTGTCATTTGATGCTGAAAAAGCTTTTGACAGGCTCGAGTGGCAGTATTTATGGGCTGTGTTACGAAGATTTCAGCTAGGTGATGAGTTTAATAGACTGGTACAAGATTGTACACTAATCCCTCAGCCATGGTTACTACAAATGGGCTGAATTCTAATCACTTTCCTATTTTTCATGGTACCAGACAGGGCTGCAGGCTCTCTTTCTTTCCAAGTCTTTTCATTCTCTCCCTCGAACCACTAGCACAACACTTGAGGAAGTTATATCCTCTATCCAAATTAGAAATACATCTCACACTCTATCAGCCTTCTCAGATGACCTTCTCATATACCTCATGGACATGGACAAGTCAATTGCCTCTCTTTTTCAGTATTTGAGGACCTCAAGCAACAGTCAGGGTACAAAATTAATTGGACAAAATCTGCCTTGATGCTGCTAAATGAAGCAGCTAAAAATGTAACAATAACAAGCCCAATTCCTATATTACTAAAAATTCTCTATTTAGGAATCCAGATACATACACCTCTCCAGAACATAGTGAAGAGTAACTATGAAAACATTTTCAAGGAAGTTGAACATGATCTTACAATCTGGACCAAGCTACCTGCCTCTTTCCAGACTCGCATATCTGCAATAAAAATGAACGCTCTGCTGCACATTCATTTTCTAAGTATGATGATTCCGCTCTCTCCCCAGTGGACTACTTGGTCAGGATTGACAGACCAGTATGTATATATATTTGGAATAATGGCCATCTTAAACTCAAATTAGCAGTACTGCAGAGTTCTAAAGATCAGGGTGGGCTATCCCTCCCTAACTTTAAAGTCTATCACCAATCCTTTCAATTATGTCCAGTCCTTGCTTGGCTTAACAATAACTCTTCAGTATCATGGAGGCCTCTAGAGGAAAGCCTTGTATATCCCAGGAAATTAGAGGATGTCTTACTTTCTAGTTTACATGAGAAATATGTGTATGTTACATTATGGACCTATTATTGCCAACACAGTTATGAACTTTAGAGTTGTAGAGAAAAACACCCCCTTGTGGCATAATTTGAATATATTGATTGCAGATAGATTGGACCATGGGCCTCCAAATGTATTAGTAGAGTTGGTGATTTATACAATGACAAAGGTATGCAGAGTTTTCAGGAATTGTGTCACCTCTTTGACCAGTCTGGCTCATCTTTTTTCTATTACTTACAAGTAACATCAGCCCTTAAATCGCATGGTGTACTCTTGGGGGCTGAGCTTCCCATTCCCCCTTTAGTGGACTGGATGAACTCTTCTCCCCACCAGGGGATTTGTGTCATCAACATACTCCAGGCTATCTGGACCAAAGGGAAACTTGCTACCACTCAAAGCGTGGAAGAGAGACTTTGATCTACAGGATGAGGACATATTATCAGATAGTGTACGGAGAAACACCTTTTGTGCCTCTAAGAATCCAAATCACCAACTTATCCACTTTAAGTTTTGTCACTGAGTTTTTATTACACACCTGCCACCAGGTTTTGCATGAGACAAACACAGAGTCCAGACTGTAACATGTGCCAATTTTGTGCTAATTTCTTAGGGAGCTATAAACATATGATGTGGGAGTGTCCCTCTGTTCAAGACTTCTGGGGCCGGGTTTCCCAAAATCTGTCCAAACTAATAGTTAATACTATTTTACACAATCTTATGCTATGCCATAATAAATGTATAAATGCTATAAAAGCAGAAAGAAGTCTTGAAAAAGTGAAAACCTGGCCTTGATTATGATTGTTTTTTTTGTTCTCCCAGTGTCACATATCTCTGCATTGAGAAAAACCACAGCCACTAATTTGTTTTGTGTGTTTTTTGAATCATTTCATCTGTCCTCACGCCTTAAACACGCACATGTACATTTTGTATAAATGGCTACCTGGAGCTTCTGATGCAAAAGACAACAGCGAAGATCAGGAGGTCCACCAGCCAGTCTGCAGATTAGGAGGCATACAAAGAAGGTAAGAAGAATATGAGTGAACATGATGACATTCATAGACTGAGCAACTATACCAACTACTTCTTAACACATGCAACTCATGCAGCCTTGCAAAACTAATTGCCTTTAGCGATAATTATATCCTTATCATCATTATGATTATAGTGACTCTAATTACCATTGTCATCATAAATCATTGTATTGTAAAAATGTGCTGAAAATGTTCAAAAAGTACAGATACACACACTGAAATTCTTTCAGCAAGTTTTATACTGAAAAATTCCCAAAATCTGGAAATGGCATGATGACGTTTATGAGGTCAGTGTTTGAAACATAAAAACAAAGTCAGTTTGCTGCTTCACTTTTGTTTGAGAGACTGTTGTTAACTTTGGTTGATGCTGGACAGTTACTGAGTGTTCTTCAAAAATGGGTAATCGAATTTACACTTGGATTTCTGTATTTACTAAGTCCGTCTGAACACTCAAATAGGTGGTAATGAAATGTACAAATAAAATCTACATGTCAGTCAAGAGTATCAAGATCTGCAGCATTGTCCTTGTACAATAGGACAAGTTACAGGCAGTTATTGCTATGCTCAGGTGTGCGTTGTACCCACCCATGGATGAGGTAATTGTTTTCCCAGCGGTAGCGCAACTCTAGAACAAACTCCTGCCAGAGGTGGGCAACAGCCCGCAGCCCACCATGGCTGTAGTTGACCAGACAAACACACAGTGCCAGCCGGTAAGTCAGACTGTCACTGGGTGCTGACTTCAGCTGAAGAAATAGTTTCTGGATGTAGGAGGGACAGAAAGCAGGAAAAACAAAAGATTATTGATCTATGGAAAAGTTTAATTCAGAAGAGGAAACAAATGCTGGGAAGTACTACAAAAAATCTAGCTTTTAATTGATGCAATGGCTGTTAAGACAACAGCTTAATTACTTGGGGACTTGCACACAAATTTTTCCAAGGGCTTGCGCAATATGTTATTATTCCCTTAAGTGTTGTGTTTTTGTGAAATGCTATGTTTCAGTGATTGCAGTTTTATAATGTTGTGCAGTGGATGCAGTTTATCTTCTTGTCATTCCCGGAGACTGGGTCAGGACCCACTGGTATTATATTATTATATTATATATATTGTTTTATTGGTGAGGGGAAAAAAGAACCTGTGAATACTGTGTAAATACACAAATTTTGTCTCATTTATCAAACCATGCCAAGATAATATAAGGATGAAGAAATGGCAGCAAAAATAGTCAAGAATGTCCAATTATGCACAGATTAACTCTTCCCACCCAAAATTTATTGATAAGGCCTTGTGAACTGGGTCGTGATGTTTTGTCACTTTTAAAAAGTGGGTCTTCAGAAAAAAAGTTTGAGAAACACTGCATTACATTAAACATTCCTTATTCAAAAGATACATCTTCGACTCTAAAAAAAACTGTCTGACACCCCAGTCAAAGTAGTGTGTGGTAAGAGGGCAAACGTACATCGTCAGAGTTTCTATCTGGCTCAGCGTTCCCACAGGCATTTGACTGGGCCATTTTATTCTTGCTGTTCTCTGATGACTTCTCTACAGCAGCATCTGGGAAGAGATACTAACAGAACAAAAACACACAAAAACTTAAATATAGAAGTACAGTTCATTTCTACATTTACATAAACAGTGACCTGTTCCAGAGAGTTTATGTATATATATATATATATTCATATTCATATATATATATACATATTCATATATCGGTGAGACCCTGAATCAATGGTGGAAACACCTGCAAAAGTCGTTATAAAGCAGAATCTTTTCATCCTTAGTTGTCTTTCAAGTCAACTTGGCTTTTCTGATGTAAAATGGCAACCGCAAAGCCATATTCCAGTACCTGGATTCCAGTTGTTTAGATTGCAGTGATCTGCTTCTTCTCTTTTCTTTAGCTTTCAGCAGTTTGTAAAAAGACTGCCCTGATTTCTTGTTGAATCTATCTCTTGTACAATCAATCACACTACAGCTGTTTCTTATATTAGATGGGGTTTTTGTTTTTGTGGCTTCAGGCCACAAAGCTAACACTGCCATTCAGCAGCCTTTTCGCTACTCAGTGGATGTGATGGCAGTAGGTGACATCAAGTGTATATCTTACATATAATGAGATGCAACTTTTAGCTATTTGGCCTAATTTTCCAGCAATGAGCTGGAAAAGAGCCATGGTCTTAAATATGCTGGATTGTGCTGGTTTAAAGACTTACAAGCTGAGCAACACAGGAAAGCACAGGGTATACTTGTGTGAGACCTGTGTAATTTGTCTTTTTTAAACTCTAAAAGCACATTTTAAATTTATTTTAGATTATTTATTTATTTTATAAATGTTTTTATTCTTTGAAGAACACTTTTAACCTGAAGTTTTCATTGTTGTGCTTGTTTATTGTGACAGTAATACCAATATAAAACAATCAGCAAGAATAGTCCTTACCAGTAGGACAGAATTGAGTATATCAGTGTTGAGTGGTGACTCATCAATGTGTCTGTGGCGTCGGATGTGTTTTCGGGCACTGTGCACCATATTGGAGACAGAGAGTTTAGAGATTGGCACTGTTGCTGCTGGCTCTGTCAGCTTGGATAAGGCAGAGCTGATATCAGTATTTTCTGCATGGGAAAAACAGCAGTTATTATTATTATTATTATGTTTGTAACAGGAGGCTCAAACATTTCACAAACACCAGTGAAATAAGGTGACAGGTGTGTGCTTAGTGACATTACAGTGAGACCAATGCCATCCATTCCAGTGTTAAACATTACAGCCAGTAACCTGACCTTTGCCCTCCTCTTCAGCCAATCCCCTTCCCAGAATCTCTTCTGTAGACTCCTTCCTACAGCAGAGCTTAAAAAACTCTGTCAGAAAGTCACCTGCATGGGAAGAGAAGAGTGGATCAAATTTTTCACAGCATTTTTACACTGGTTATACTGCCCAGACCAAAACTCTCTGCAAAGACCAAACCTACCAGCCTGAATGACAACCACCCAGCAGCACTCACCTCGACCATCAGGAAGTGCTTTGACTGGTTAGTTAACACATTCACCTCCTCCGTCCGTGACTCACTGGACCCACTTCAGTTTGTGCGCAGACCAAACAGATCTACACACAAAGCTATCATCCTAGCCTCTGCACTTGCTTCCTCCACTTGGACCACAGAAACATACATGCGAAAATGCTGTTCATTGATTCTAGTTCAACATTCTATACCACTGCTGACTTCATGCTCAGAGACCTAGGCCTCAACCTAGGGCTCAACACCACCTTGTGTGACTGGATAATGAACTTCCTGATGAGCCCTTGGGGCTGTGTGCCCAGGCCTCTCCTGTACTCCCTGACAGAAGCCCTTTATCTACCTCCATCTCAGTGACAGCAAAACACAGCTGACTGTGGACTACAGGAAGTGACAAGGAGAAGGCTCCCCCCTACTAGCTACCAGATGTTTATAAGCATTCAGAAAGTTTAGCTGGAGTAAGTGCCTCCTGGCAAAGCAAGTGGAAGACAAGCTGCACCCTCCATGGATATACCAAAGTACAAAGAAATTTATTTGCCATTTATGTCAAGGTTGAATAACAGGATATCGACATAGTGACTTTTTTGATTTCTTGTTTGGAATGGTTGGTGAGACAAAAAAAAAAGTATAACAAACGAATTTACATGGAGGTGTGCTGAGGCTGAATCCAGCCATTTCACAGCCTAAGGGAAGAAGCTGCTCTTGCACTGGGTAGTACAGCAGTGGATACTTCTATATCTCCTGCCTGACGGCAGCGGGGTGAACAGACTATCGTGTAAATACTAGCATTTGGGGACTTGCCAATACTGAGTACTGATACAAGTACTTAATAATATCATAAAAGTTCTTACAATAACTTTAAAAACATGTTTTATTTTCATTAGATGCTTACCTTCTAAAAGTGACAAATCATTGTTGCCATTTCCTGCTACAAGTGTAACCATAGTTACTATACACAATACATTTTTGGGTTGTTTGTAGTAAGTTACTTTACTGAAATTTTGTTTCTTCTAAAGTTGTGCAGCTTACTGTGTACATGATATATTTCAGTATAATAGTTTCACAGCATAATTATAGACTTGAAGAATTAAGTTTACTGTTACAAATGGTGTTATACACCGATCAGGCATAACATTATGATGACCTGCCTAATATTGTGTCCCCCTTTTGCTGCCAAAACAGCCCTGACCCGGCAAGACATGGACTCCACTAGACCCCTGAAGGCGTGCTATGGTATCTAGCACCAAGATGTTAGCAGTCTGTAAGTTGCGAGGTGGGGCCTCCATGGATCGGACTTGTTTGTCCAGCCCATCCCACAGGTGCTCGATTGGATTGAGATCTGGAGAATTTGGAGGCCAAGTCAACGCCTCAAACTCGTTGTTGTGCTCCTCAAACCATTCCTGAGCCATTTATGCTTTATGGCACAATGTATTATCCTGCTGAAAGCGGCCACAGCCATCAGGGAATACCGCTTCCATGAAAGGGTGTACATGGTCTGCAACAATGTTTTGGTAGGTGGTACGTACCAAAGTGACATCCACATGGATGGCAGGACCCAAGGTTTCCCAGCAGAACATTGCCCAAAGCATCACCAGCTTGTCTTCTTCCCATAGTGCATCCTGGTGCCATGTGTTCCCCAGGTAAGCGACGCACACACACCCAGCCATCCACGTGATATTAAAGAAAACGTAATTCATCAGACCATGCCACCTTCTTCTTCTGCTCCGTGGTCCAGTTCCAATGCTCACGTGCCCATTGTTGGCGCTTTCCGTGGTGCACAGGGGTCAGCATTGACACCCTGACTGGTCTGCAGCTCTGCAGCCCCATATGCAACGAAATGTGATGCACGATGTATTCTGACACATTTCTATCAGAACCAGCATTAACTTCTTCAGCAATTTGAGCAACAGTAGCTTGTCTGTTGGATCGGACCACACGGGCCAGCCTTCACTCCCCACGTGCATCAAAGAGCCTGGCTGCCCATGACCCTGTGGCCGGTTCACCACTGTTCCTTCCTTGGACTACTTTTGATTGACTGACTACTGCAGACCAGGAACACCCCACAAGAGCTGCAGTTTTGGAGATGCTCTGACCCAGTCATCTAGCCATCACAATTTGGCCCTTGTCAAACTCGCTCAAATCTTTACGCTTGCCCATTTTTCCTGCTTCTGACACATCAACACTGAGGACAAAATGTTCACTTGCTGCCTAATATATCCCACCTACTAACAGGTGCCATGAAGAAGAGATAATCAGTGTTATTCACTTCACCTGTCAGTGGTCATAATGTTATATCTGATCAGTGTATATGATAATTATTTCACTATCATTTACAGCACTTTAACTAGTATTTTAATTACACATTTATGTGTGCAGTATTTAAGTTTCTTCTTCATGTCCCTCTTGTGTAAGAGCTACTTAGCACCTGCATGTCATTATTTATAATTTATATTTAGGGGGGGCAGGTATGAATGTTGTGCCATGCGTGCCACAGGTTTGTTGACCCTTCTCTGAACCCCAAAGAGTGGGTGTACTGTGCTGTCAGGCTGTTTTGGTCAAGATTAAGTACACAAAGAGAAGTTGTAGCAGCTTATTACGAAGAAAAGATGGTTACACACTGGTGGCAGCAGTGCATTTTTCTTCAAATTAATTAGCTGAGACATTCAACTAGTTTACGCCCACAGGGACTTATTGAACAGCAGCTGGCTGTGGTGTCTGCATTTATTTCACTTTTACATGGACTTGCATGGAATTTTAGAGTTTCCAAAGTCACTGTGGTCATTAGTGGATGATGTTGAGGACAGTGAGTCTCTCGCTGATGACGACGACGCAACCAGAAAAGGTAGGGTAGAGGGTAAGTATTAGCAAACTCCTTTATCTCTGTATCGTGGTTACTTCTCATGATGGGTCTTCTGATGATGGGTGTGAGGTATCGGAGTAGTTTTATGAGTATGAGTACGTGAGGACAGTATTGGACCAATGCTGGTATCGGTATCAATGCATCCCTAGTGTTCAGCACCAAGTACCTTTGTAGCTTCTAAGTGAACCGCTGTGGTGTGAAGTTAAGGTTTTTTTCTGCATTGCTGTTATTTTACTGTTTCATGTTTGCCTTCAGCTAATAAGAGTCATGTTAAGTTACTTTTGATGAAAATGGAAATCTCCCGATTTTGCTGCTACCTAATAAAACCTTTAAGATAATAAGAAATAACAGGGTCTTTTATTGTGAGGAATTTATAGAAAATAAAATGTATATCCACAGTTCAGCCACTTGAAAAACTGTGTCATCACTAAATACTTATCTTCAAGCAGGTGCCAATGTCGGGCTGACACACGAAGCCTCTGCTGAAAAGGTGCAAAAAAATAGCATGACCACCTGGGTGTCATTTTTACATCACTGCCAATCAGAGCTAGAGTCGAAAAATACCTGTGACTACTTAAGAGTCATCTGACTCTTAGTTTCAATGAAATTTCTGTTTGTGTTTGTTAACCAACCCTAACCCAATGCCAAGCCTGTGCATGGTTAGCAAATTAAGAGGATGCTGGACTTTTACTGCACCATCTGCTGGGGCTGACGCTGTGAGAGACAATGGATTTGAGTACAGCAGGTGGGTCCAGCTCATCAGGGTTCAGGTAATCCTGCATCATTTCTCTGTCACCAGCACCTCAGGCATTCAACATATATTGTGGTTTAGTGCTTATTGAATTAACTAGACCAGGGGTCTGCAACCTTAACAATCTAAAGAGCCATTTTTGGCCCAAAAAAAGAAAAAAAAAACATGTCTAGAGCAACAACTATTAAAAACTCTTTTCCTGAAGACTTTTTCCTAATTGGGCATCCATAGCTAGCTTACAGAGACTCAAGAAGACGAACCCCCATGCAAAATTTAGAGGAAAAGCCACCAAGCCGTAGACATAGGCTATGATGCACATTTTAGTTGACAAAATATTAAAACTTTTTTTTTTTAATTTGGTGTATAGGCTACATATTTTACAGTTGGTAAATGTAAGAAACACTTTACACAAAAATGGATTTCTGAGTTTTGACCCTGACTCAACAATCTATTGCAGTATGTTGTTGTGAAAGTTTGAGTCATCCCAACTACTTCATAGACCTGCAACAATGATAAATGAAAATTAAGATGTTGAAAAGAAATAACCATCATTCATTTCAATATAATTATTTGCTAAAGTCACAGGGAGCCACTGGAGAGTGGCTAAGGAGCCACAGGTTGTAAACCTCTGACAGAAACCTATAGTATAGAGCAATTAGAGGTGATTATACAGTATCTCAATATCACACTACACACCCCAAGAATAGTAAAAAAATATATTAATCAATCTATTTAAATAAGTAGGCTTTACCCATTTTTAAAAACAACTAGTAGTAGAAATGCGATTGGTACAATACAATGTTTTTAACAAAAACAAAACAATATGTTCTCATGCAATTATTCAAATAAAAAACGTATTGAGGTCTCACTTTCAAAAACAGTGCAATTCAGATTTTTTTTATGTCTTTCGCAATAATGTCTGTAAAAGAGCTTCTCTTCTCTTCTCTGGCTCTCCAATAGCGGCCAGGTTATACAAACTAAAAATTATACACTACTAAAATAAACAAAAGGTAAAAATGGTGAATGGGTCTAGGTAATTCCACTTGTTCCCTAGTTTGTGGAATATTTCAATGTCTTGAAATAAGACAGGTTAAGGCAGATTGCTACACTTGCTTTAATTAAAAAAAAAAACACTTGCTTTTAGAAATTTCATGAAATAACCTATTTGTATTAGAAACAGGTGAAACAATATCATGTCAGTGCATTATTTTTTCATCTCTTATAGCTGCAGAAATGCAATGCATACCAGACACTGAGGATTTCATCTTACCCAGTAAACACTGAGGGTTTTCAGCTGTCCTGACTCGGACTGACCAGTGAGGAGCTTGGAGAGGGTCAAGGTCACTGCCGGGTCACACAAACAGAATATACGGTTAAATCACTAAGGCAATACCAATTAGTTTGAAGCTTCATTCATGTTTTTGCATTTCTATTCACTCTGTATTTCTACAAAGATTAGGGGCCCTATCTTATGCCCGGTGCAAAGCCATTGCGCCACCAGCGCAAGTGATTTTGCTATCTTACGCCAGCGCAAGTGCCATTTTTGCCATAAGATAGCAAAGGCGCTTGCGCTGGGTCTGTGCCACTGTGGGCGTGAGGTCTAAACATGAAGGCAAAACGAAGGCGTGGCTGGGCGCGTTTCCTATCTTGTGCTCAGCGCACTGGGGTAAAACGCGCTTGTGCCTTAGGGTCATGTCTTGTGCTGATCGAAAGCGCAAGTGGAAAGCGGGAAGCGCAATGGATTTAATTTATTCAAGGTGTGTCCAAATCCACCTTTGCCGTCTTGTGTCATGGGTGGGAGTGATATTTCGCCCTGCCCCGCCCTTTGCACCACCAGCGCAAAGCAGGATACACCTATCAGATGTGCCCAAGTGCCCTCATTAATTCACAGGGGAGTTTAGGCCGAACATGCAATAAACCAATCAGAAAGTCAGCTCTCATCACCTTTTAAGAGGCAGGTGCTCCGGCAGCGCAAGCGGAGGCAGTATGAAGGCAGATTTACCAGGAGGAAACAAAGAGAAAAGGTTTTTAAAATGAGCCAATACAATAAATATGAACTGCAAATGTCATGCAGATATGTAACTGGTTATGTTTTACACTGAAGCACCTTGAAATTGTGTTGTATTTTATAATTAATTATTAGCATCATCATCATTATTAATTTTACTGGCTGAGGAGCGGGGAGAGAGATGGTGTAGTAGAGAGGGGAGGCGAACAGATCCAGAGGCCGGGAAGCTTCCCGGTTCCGCTGGCACACCTGAGCCAGGTGGAGGAGCAGTTAAGCGGTGGTCTGTGCTCCTCCTTCTTCTCCTCTCCCACCTAATTATCATCTTCTCCTCTCATCCTACCTCCTCTGTCCCGCTGCAAAACAAGTTGTTCTGTTCTGAAGTTTGGAGTGTGCAAAATTACGCACGGATCTATCCAACCAGCTATGACAGAAGCACACATAACTTTTTTCTCTCAGGTTGGGCCGGACTCCTGTGGTCAAATATAGTGTCTGTATATTTTATATATATCATAATTGTTCAATCATTGTTTTTCTGGATCATAACAAACAGGCAGACACACACTACAGCTGCTCCAGCTGTCATGCTGACTCATCCAATAAAGACAATCTGACAGCTGTGATCGCGGCTGTGCTCACTTCGCAGATCTATTTAGATTTATTAGGCTTTATAGGTATAATTCTTTCCCTCAGTACTGAGTTCATCTTTAAAGATGTATGCACGCATGGCTGTTTAACATTGATGAAAAGTGTTCTGTGATTGTGGAGACGTGTGTGTGTTTCGGCCAAGCCCACCAGGTTCTATCTTGTGCTGAAAGACCACAGACTTTGCGCTTCGACCAGGTTTTGGCTGGTCTAAAGCGCAAATGCGTTTTAATCCAATGCGCTGAGCACAAGATAGCAAACACACCGACCACGCCTTCGTTTTGCCTTCATGTTTAGACCTCCCGCCCACAGCGGCACAGACCCAGCGCAAGCGTGTTTGCTATCTTACCCACATGGCAAAAATGGCACTTGCGCTGGCGTAAGACAGCAAAATCACTTGCGCTGGTGGCGCAATGGCTCCACAATCACCAGACACCTTAATTTACATTTATTTCTCCACAGGAGTGTCGATTAGTGAAGTGTCCTTTAAACATATCCACCAGCAATAAAGTGTGAATATTGAAGTTAATAGTGCAGATATGTGTGTGTCTTGCCCTTGGCTGAGGTGTGCACCCTCATCTCCACAATCACCAAACACCTTTCATCTATGTTTAAAAGTCGTGCACTCGCGTGTGTCTTTGAAGTTAATCACAATAATAAGTACAACAGTACTATTATTATAATTATAAAGCCCAATAAATCTCAGCAGACCTGCAAACAGGATCACAGCTGATTGTCTTTATCAGATGAGTCAGCATGACAGGTGGAGCAGCTGTAGTGTTTATGTCTTTGTGTTTGTTATGATCCAGAAAAACAATGTTTAAACAATTATGATCTTTAACATATAAAATATACAAGACACTATATTTGACCGCACGAGTCCGGTCCAACCTGAGAGAAAAAGTTATGTGTGCTTCTATCATAGCTGGTTGGATATATCTGTGCGTAATTTTGTGCACTTCAAACTTAAGAAACTCTCTCTGATTATTTCACAGCGGGTCAGAGGAGCGAGGATGAGAGGAGGAGATGATGATTAGGTGGGAGAAGAGAAGAAGGAGGAGTGCAGACAGCCACGTATCTGCTCCTCCACCTGGCTCAGGTGGGCCAGTGGAACCAGGAAGCTTCGCGGCTAGACTGGATCTGTTCGCCTCCCCTCTCTACTGCACTATCTCTCTGCCCCGCTCCTCAGCCAGCAGAGTTAATAATGATGATGATGATAACAATTAATTATGAAATATAACATACTTTCAATGTGTTTCAGGTTAAAATATAAGCAGTTACATATCTGCATGACATTTGCCCTTCATTTATTGTATTGTATTGTATATTGTATTGTTTTTTACAGGCGTTAATGTAAATTATTTACACGACACTGATTCAGAGACATCCTGCCGTCTCCATATATCGCGTTTTCACTTCTCGTACCAGGAGATCTGTTTCCTTGCTTTGTAAATCTTTTCTCCTTGTTTCCTCCTGGTAAATCCGCTGTCATGCTGCCTCCGCTTGCGCTGCTGGCACACCTGCCTCTTAAAGGTGATGAGAGCTGATTTTCTGATTGGTTTAACAGATTTAAATAATCGAAATTTGGATGTTTGGGAATTGATTCAGATTCGCCCACGTCCGAATCACGATGCATCTCAGAATCGGAAATTTCCCCCACCCCTACAATAAACATATCACCGGGATAGGGCTGCAACTATCAATTATTTTAGGAATCAAGTATTCTATCAATTATTCTTTCGAACATTCTAACTGTGCAATTGGATACGAAATATTGCGTGCTCTGCAATTTTTTTTCCATTAAATGATTTTGCTTTATTTAAGAGCAATAGTAATATACAAAAGAGAAAATGAGACAAGTCTCTTAATTACACATTATTGGTTACAATAATATTGGTACTTTTTCACAACTAAATAATTATTATTTTTTAAAATATGATAGATTAAAAACAAAAAGAATATATTTAGAATAGAATCAGAATTGAATATTTTTATAACTAACAATAACAAGCAACTGTAACGTTTATAACAGCAAAGACACTATGTAAACTCATTAATATAATACCAGAAACCAATCTAAAATGTCAATAAAGTAAACCATATTCCTGACATCAAAATACTGCGTGATGTTTAGAAATAATGAACACAGACATCAGTCAGTATCATTCATCCAGTTCTCTGTTCTCCCTCTGATGTTCATGAGATTCTCCTGCAGAGAGAGGATGGGGCTCTTTGTCTCATACAGCAGGAAGTTTACAACAGTTTGGCAAAATTTAACATACATGGCAAACTAAGCTAAACAGTTAGAATACATAGTATACACAGCTTTGGTTTTAACTTGCTGCAATTCGCTTTTAGCTGAGCTCATGCACTATGCTGGTGTAAAACAGCAGTGGTAGATGATAGACTACAGACAAAGCAGATTAAAATATCGCTGGCTTTGTATTTACATGTTTGTGCTTGTTGATCAGGTGCACTGATTAAGTACTGGCTTTTTAGTTGTGACGGTTTTATTGTAGTTACGAGGGTAATTGTTGTCACCTCATGTAATCTTGAAGTTACTTCACCCATTTCATTTTATTGCACCTCACTCCATGTGTGTGTGTGTGTGGGAACGTGTGTGGATAAATTACATCAAATCTTTAACATGGGAGTTTATCAATACTTTGGTCTTCAATAATTCAGCCCAGGGACCTGTTTAACACTGAGTGTTGCAGGGCTGCACCCAATGATTAATTTTTAAATGATTAATCTATCAAGTATTTTTTCAATTAACTGATTAACCTATCAATTAATTTAGTGATTAATCTAATGATTATTTTTTATTATTCAATTATACAACAATTTATTGACCTAAAAATGCACATCAAAAACTTGTCTAATTAATATTTTATTTAATGACAATCCTGAAAATTAGACAAATTATGCACATTAGAATAATGATAATAGTGACATATTAAAGTTAGTCTAATTTCCACCCTAAATTTCAAAGGGGCTGTGATGCATATTCATTTAATAACTAATCACTGTCAATCCTTCACTGAACTGGACTTCACTGAACTGGACAATCACCTAGAAAACTTCTGCTCATCATTATTTAAAAGGCAATATAATCCAGCCTACAGAGATGGGTAGAGGTGCAGGTATGGATCTTTAAATTGGAGAAAATAATGTTTTGGTGGGAACAGCTTGAAGGCAGGGAGTAAAAGACTTTCCAAATGGAGAATACAGGACACTCTTACCTGTAGACATCATTATCCACAACTATGCCTTCTGTCAAGTGAGGCCAAGTGGTTGCAAGATGAAGCTCACTGCAACAGCCAAAAACAGACTAAATAATTAATTTTGTTTTGTACAGAGATTACAAAATTCAATACAATTTACTTATGCATTTCTATGATCACCTGTATTCTTTTAGGTAAACTTAGTAACACTGACAAGCATACGGTAAAAAACAAACAATATAAAATTCCTCAGTGACCTTTCCACCCCAACACAAATGCTAGTACCTGACATCTCACTGACATCAAAAGGACATAAGACATTAAATACTTATTTTGATATGTGATAAAGTTTTCATATGTACTGCACACACTGTAGAACTGAAATATAACCAAAGCCCAGTGAAAACAGCAACTTAAGTTTCTGGAATGAAATGTCATCAGAATTACAATTCCATTACCTGATTGGCTCTTCACAGGCTCCAAATGGAAGCTTCCCAAACTCCACTCCTCCCACCTCACCTCCAAGGAGGGTGTCAAAGTCTGTCAGAAAACCAAACAAAATACACAATGATAAGAAAAACAACTGCACGGCAATAAACCAGTTGTCATCAAAATCTAAGTGCCATTAATTCCACAGATCTCCATAGTATTAAACTTTTTAAATATTAAGTCATTCACTCTCATTGACTTAAATGCAAAGGGCCACAGGCTGGAACAGAACCTGAGTCTATGTGGAAAAAATTCAGATGCTTTACCAGGTGAGATACTGGGGTGGCCCAAGAGGCATATCCCTCTAATTATTTTAATCTCTCAGCTCATTTGCATCGGATCTTCTGCTCTAAAAATGTCATTTTACAATTTTTCACAATCTGGTTGGACCCCAGTTATTGTCGCCAGCAGCTTTATTTCTTTTTCTTTTATCTTTCAAAGGGACTGCATTTTTGGGGGGCTAAAGGTGCTTAGAAACTTGCAAAACGTGGCACACACATCTGATATGAGTTTTGAG
Organism: Lutjanus erythropterus; assembly: GCF_056507025.1. Taxonomy (NCBI): domain Eukaryota; kingdom Metazoa; phylum Chordata; class Actinopteri; order Lutjaniformes; family Lutjanidae; genus Lutjanus; species Lutjanus erythropterus. The sequence continues at coordinate 36,830,658 of NC_139333.1, read as the reverse complement.
CATGGGTGGAGCAAAATGGCTCCATGGATGAGTGCAACAATATGTCACATCCCAAATCCCCTTTGGCTGAAAAGGCAGGGTGCTTTTCATTTGGTAATTTAATCTCCTCCACTCGCTTCCTCTCCCTCTGTCTTAGTTCCACCCAGCGAGGACTTGAGACAGAGATGTGAGGAAGAGATGAAGGCATTGAAGAGACAAAGTTGAAAAAAATCTTTGATTCCTTTTAGCCTCAGTCTGAAATGACAATAGTTACTGATGACTAGCTGCAGCTGTCAAACTGATTGGAACAAAGGTACACAAACATTTATTTAAGAACAATATCAACATCTGACGGAAATCATTTAGATATGTAAACTGTTTAAAATGGATGACTAATTGTAGTATTCTGTCTGATGTTGATTTTAATGATCATTTAACATTACTCTTAAATCTTTAGGCTACAGATCAGCCAGGTCATTTGTTTACTTAAGTTGTTTATTTACTTGCTTCAATACATGACGCAATAAAGTAAGCATAGCACTGAAGGTATTTTCCCTGATCCGTCCAATAAAGCGTGTGACAGTGATTCCAAAGTAATAATCACTGAATCATCAGATACCAAACGCCTCTTTTTCATCCTGTCTCTACCTGTTTGTGTCATTATTCAGAACATGCAATGATTTGAAGTCTAATAATACAAATAATGTTTCTAATCAATTATTTCTTCATGAGCTCTTTATGACAACAAATGACAGAAATATTCACATCAGAATCATTAAAGTGCTGCAGAAACTTCTGTCAGTGTTGTTTTTACTGTGATAGAAATATGACCCTTCCCTAGAACACCTGCTTTTAAAATGGAGTTTGGCTCAACGGTACCAAAACAGCAAAATTAAGTGTCTTAACAATATAAACAGAGGCAGCTGTCTGAAATACTTTGCCTGAAGTTTCAGTAATGTAGTTGTATATCCAGTTCATCCAGTTTGATGGAGACTGGCTGAAAGGGCCCCTATTTCATTCATTTCTTCTATGGAACGTGGCAAATCTTTCATATCGTTCAGCAAAGGCAGCATATTTGTTCACCTGACTGGTCAGCAAAATTGGACTCTTAACAGCTAAAAGTAGTACAGTTTTCTCATTTTATGTGTTTGTGTTTACCAGTTTGTGCCTAGAAGTGCAACTCTCATCCATTATGCCTTCAATAATATTTCAAATCAGTTTTTGAGTTCTGCAAGAAAGCACAATATTTCAGAAAATTTTCTTTTTTTCATTTTGAGTTTAGTTTTTTAGTAAATTAGGATTTAGCTATTTAGCATCACCAAGGCCTTTTTGTTTTTGTTTTGTTTTTTGTTTGTTTGTTTTATTGTGTTAGATTTAGGAGACATTGTGAGAATAGACTTTACACAATAGAGCTGTGATTCTAAACATAACCAAACAAATATCAGTACAAAACAACAAGAACAAAAAAGAAAACAAATAACAACAATAACAGAACACCTACTAAAAACACCATAATGTTTGTCACACCTGTGATGTGTGTGCATGTGTTCATACACCTGGCAAACTACAATGTGAGAGCAGGGAAGCAAAACAGAGGTATGACGGGGGTTAAGGGATGACGTTATTAAAATAAGGAAACAATTAAGTAGGGAATAAGAATTACTGAGAGTCAGTAAGTGTGTGAGAGAGGGGGGACTGAAACAAAAATAAGCAAGTAATATAAATGAATAATATATATTAATAAAAAAGAAGGAAACAAAATGTAATAACAAAAAATTCTGGACTGTAGTGGATCTGGGCCACCATTGGAAGCAGAGGGGCCTCTGAGGCTGGGCAAGGGTTGAGTGTCTGTGCATCACAACCTCATTGCATGGAATTGTTTGTTAGTTTGAATTTGAGAGACCCCTAGTTGAAGAATTTACAGACACAATTGGAAAGGCAGTAGTGGTGGTCAGGGATTCACTTGGTGGAATTCTGACAGATGTCAGGGGGGCCACATCAACACTCATGTAATGCAAGAAAGCACAAAATTTCTGAAAATATACTTTTTTTTAGTTTTAGTTTAGTTTTTCAGTAAATTAGCATTTAGCCGTTTAGCATCATCCAGGTCTTAAGACTTTGCTGACCAAAATAAGATGGATTATGGCAGTTTATAAGAATATAGGGCCTACGATGTCCTGTTGCCAGTAGGAGGCTATGAATCCTACCCGCTACACTCCGGCCTTGCTCAGACTACACCCATTTTTTTAAAGTAGGCCTTCATTTTGATTTTGTCTTTGCTTCACACTGATGCAAAAATACACTGGCAGTGATCATCTTACCTGCGTACGACTCTAGAAATTAAATAACTCTGGCATAACCAGTTTAATTTTAAGTCAAAAAGCTGATTCTTTTTTTCAGTTCAGTGAAGTGTTGACAGCGATTAGTTATTAAATTAATTTTAATTTTTAAAATGTCACTATTATCATTATTCTAATGTGCTTACTGTGTATTTTTCAGGATTATGATTGAATAAAATATTGAAATATCAATGAGACAAATTTTTGATATTTATTTTAAGTAAAATAATTGTTATGTAATTGTATAATAAAAAAAATAATCATTAGATTAATCGATAAATTAATCAATGGATTAATTGATTAAACCAAAAAAGTAATCGATAGATTAATCATTTAAAAAATAATCTTTAGAGGCAGCCCTAGATCTCATTTCTTCTATCATTTTTTCCACCACTTAATATAATCAACTCTGGAAAGGTAGTTGTCCTATGACATGCTGAGTGCAGCCCTGCTAGTATGTTTATCAGCTGTGACAGCATATGGCTCGTATTGTTTTCACCTTCTGTGTCTGTGTGTGTGTCATTTTGAGTATTTTGGTGTGTTTGTAGGTGTTTATATATCTGTGGTCAGGCTGTGTCAGTATAATAGCCTCACACCTGTGCAAGATGCAGTATCAAAACTTAAAGGAGAAGTGTGTGATTTCCAGTGGCATCTAGTGTTCAAACCTTAAATTGCAACTAAGAGGATTAGATTAGGAGTACGGTGGCAGTCAGCGGACAAAATGGCGAGCGAAAGCTATCTCACAACAAACTACAATTATGTGTGTAGGATGAATTACCTGTCCAGCAGAAAACAGGCAACCTCGGTGTCACTGTGAAAACGTTTGTCCTCCATCAGCGATTTCCTTTGTGTAAACGCTATGCCGATGTTGATTTGTGTTTTTGCCATTTCCTGTCACGCTTGCGTTTACTTTCTTTGCATCTCCACTTCTTGGATGACGGGGATTCACTGTCCGCTGCTTTTTGTTCTGGTACAGTGTATGTATGATCCTCCATTTGTCAAAACTGTGCCAGTCAAGGTTCACAACGCTAAATGGTCTGCCAGCAATCACCCGCGTCTATCCTCCCCGTCTACTTCCGTGTTTACGCTGCGGCATCTACGTAAGGTCGCCATGGCCTTCCCAAGACTCACTGTTAGTGCAGTTTGTCCGCTCTGCGCTGCCGTAGACGGCGCAGGATGATGACCTCCGTAAGTCGACCCGACAGTATGTAACTATAAATGGCTATTTCTAAAGTAACGGGAACATATAGATTATGAGTTTACATTGATTGATAATAATAAATAACATACTTATATATAATATATCTCATTTATGTACATAAATTCCTGTAATTATTACACACTGGTCCTTTAAGTGCATGCAACAACTGTTTCAGCAGGTACAATTTTGTGGCTGTTGAAAAAACCCTGCTTGAGATCTCAGCCAGCATTCATCTCTAAGGCACAAGGGAGACTTAAAAAGTCAAATCAAGGTGTAAACTAGTTTGTTGACAAACACAGTTACCGTGACATGAAGACATACTCGGTCTCTATTAATTTTGCAAGCTGACAACTGTATGTGGAAAAAATTAGTGTTCTGCATTTAAAGAAATGTTAGAGTTAATACATCACTGTGTAACAATTTTTGACATAATTAAATGATCATTGCAATATGATGATATGACATCTTGAAAATAAAATTTTAATGTACTTGTTTTGTACTTTGATACCATAACCTCCTTGTTATGAAACTGACTATGTGCTCAATTAGATTACAGTCGATATAAAAAGTCTACACACTAGGGGTGTGCGATACTGCAAAATTTGGTATCAATCCAATACCAAGTAAATATAGGGCCAGAATTGCTGATGCCAATACAGATACTTTTTACTTAGAAAAGCAGCTTATCTACTTTTGTGTACGGGAGAGCAGTGCATCATAATTTATGAAGTGAATGTGAAAATGAAGTGAAAATTGAAAATTTTCATTTTCATGATCATTAAATGAATTTGTAATTTTCCTTTAATTAGTTGATCATGATTATGATCATAATAAAACACAGGACAAAGATTTTAGGCAAATAAAAAATACTTTGTATTAACTAACTCAATATTTGCAATTTTATCAACAAACTCAATTTGCAAACATGAAATCTGCACAAAATTATTACTGGAGAACCGAGCACTGAGAAATGTTTTAAATTTCAATTTTACTTTTTCAGTTAAGAGTTTTGCTCAGTTTTTGTTCATAAACAATATAACAATATAACAAAATAATTGCCTTTCATTACACGCAATTGTTTGTGAAAAATAACGTCAATAGTGCAAATTTTAAAAAGTGAAAATAGCTAAAGAAAAGCAAAAACTACTATTGACTCTCATTCACAACCCCCGAACCCCCAAAGCCCTCCTGTGTCCAAGGAATTATTCCCTGAGGTCCCCTTTTGGGCCCTGTCCCCATATTGAGAACTACAGATTTATAGGTTTTTGTTCAGAAATAATAACATGTTTACATTTTTCCCTTTCATTGCACTTTTTCTGACTTACTAACTGTCCTGCCTTTGAGAAAATTCTTTCAGCTTGCAGTATTTTTGTCTGCAGCTGTAAAATAACTCCAAACGGCACTCCTCTTCCTCTCTGCCATCATACAGCCAGCAGCGCACTGCTGAGTCGTGTAACTGCACGACGGCAACAACTCACAGCATAGCAGGAGAGAAGGGGGAGTGGCAAAGTGAGCATGAGCAAAGTGAGAGGAGTGGTGTTTGCACAACCACTATGATGTAATGTGAGTTGTGTACTGGACATAGAGAGGAGAAACTAAAACTTAAGTATTGATCAATACCAATATCAACATTGGTATCGATACCATTGATATTTAAGATCGATCCGCCCACCACTACTACACACCTCTGTTAAGATGTCAGATTTTTGTAATGTAAAAAAATGAGACCAAGATAAATCATTTCAGAACTTTTTCCACTATTAATGTGACCTATAACCTGTACAACTCAATTGAAAAGCAAACTGAAGTATTTTAGGGGGAAAAATAAAAAACTTACAATAACCTGGTTTAATAAATATGCACACACCCTTAAACTAATACTTTTTTGAAGCTATTCTAGTAGGCTTTTCTTGACATTTTCTTAGTCAGATCTTACAGCAAAAGCCATGGTCCACATAGAGCTTCCAAAGCATCAGAGGGATCTCATTGTTAAAAGGTATCAGTTAGGAGAAGGGTGCAAAAGAATTTCCAAGGCATTAGATATACCATGGAGCACAGTGAAGACAGTCATCATCAAGTGGAGAAAATATAGCACAAGAGTGACATTATCAAGATCTGGACGTCCCTCCATAATTGATGAAAAGACAAGAAAACTGGTCAGGGAGGCTGCCAAGAGGCCTACAGCAACATTAAAGGAGCTGCAGGAATTTCTGGCAAGTATTGGCTGTGTAGTACATGTGACAACAATCTCCCGTATTCTTCATATGTCTGGGCTACAGGGTAGGGTGGCAAGATGGAAGCCTTTTCTTATGAAGAAAAACATCCAAGCCCAGCTACATTTTGCAAAAACACATTTGAAGTCTCCCAAAAGCATGTGTGAAAATGTGTTATGGTCTGATAAAACCAAGGTTGAACTTTTTGCCATAATTCTAAAAGGTATGTTTGGCACAAACACAATACTACATGTCACCAAAAGAACACCAAACCCACAGTGAAGCATGGTGGTGGCAGCATCATGCTTTTGGGCTTTTTTGCTTCAACTGGAACTGGGGTCTTAGTCAAGGTGGAGGGAATTATGAACAGTTTCAAATACCAGTCAGTGTTGGCACAAAACCTTCAGGCTTCTACTAGAAAGCTGAGGATGAAGAGGAACTTCGTCTTTCAGCACGACAATGACCCAAAGCACACATCCAAATCAACAAAAGAATCGCTTCACCAGAAGAGGATTAAAGTTGTGGAATGGCCTGGCCAGAGTCCAGACCTCAATCTGATTGAAAATCTGTGGGTTGATCTGAAGAGGACTGTACACAGGAGATACCATCGCAATCTGACAGATTTGGAATGTTTTTGCAAAGAAGAGTGGGCAAATATTGCCAAGTCAAGATGTGCCATGCTGATAGATTCCTACCCAAAAAGACAAGTGCTGTAATAAAAGCAAAAGGTGCTTCAACAAAGTATTAGTTTAAGGGTGTGCATATTTATGCAACCAGGTTATTGTAATTTTTTTATTTTTCCCCTTGAAAGATTTCAGTTTGTTTTTCAACTGAGTTGTACAGGTTATAGGTCACATTAAAGGTGGAAAAAGTTCTGAAATTATTTTTCTTGGTCTCATTTTTTTACATCATAAAAACCTGGCATTTTAACAGGGGTTTGTTAACTTTTTATATCCACTGTATTTATCAAAGTGTAACCACACCATCTTCTGTGTCCTACCTGGAGGTTGCTGTGGCCATGAATACTGCTGCCAGTCCTGGAGAATGTATGTAAAACGGATGGCAATGTTGACTGGAGGTAGAGGGGACAGGGTACAACCCTGGGGGGAAACAAAAACAGAAGAAATAAGCTGTTGTCTTGTAAGCATGCTCTCTGCATTAAGCCGGCTGTACTAGTCTTGCTTTGTAAAAGTGGAACCAAAGAAACTACACTCAGAATTTAACCAAGAACTAAAAGTATTTGGGCTTACTGGAGGGTACTGCTGTTCTGCCTTTGAGACATGGCACCCCACCCACCCCCACCCCCACACAGATCATCATACACTGTGATCCTTTTAACCGAACTGTTGCAGAGGAAGTGCTGGCCCTTTTATCCAGGAACACAAAAAGCTCTACATGTGATGAGAAAAGGACAGAGGAGCAGTTGTTCACTGGCACAGTTGTCACACTAGACCAAGTTTCTTTCGTTTCTGCAATCAAACATTGGAGCAGCATTATGGCAGTGTAAAAAAGCAAAGCCTGCATAAAGACCAGCTTTTTTACAGCAGTATTTTAGGATTTCTGTGTGAAAAGGGCTTGTGACATAACTTGCTCTGTCAACGATCTTTGCAATTCTCAGAATGAGGAATAACTGTTGTCTCTCCCTTACTGAGTATGATGGGTAAACACCAGGCACAATGAGAAGTAGGGGTGCAACAAATCACAAAATTTGCGGTTCAGATCATATCATGGTTTTGAGTCACGGATCATTTTTTGGATCAACAAAAAAGAAGAAAAAGAGGTGGGCAGAGGATTAAATTGTTTTACAAACAATTAGCTTTGATCTTGCTATGTCTGTAGTCATCACCATAGTAAGTCAATGTAATAATAATAATATACTTCTAATACTATTCTCTACTGTATTATACAGTACTGTACTATGTATATACTACAGTACATGAAATAGATGCAGAATAATACACTACTATCACCAAAGCTTCAATAAATATTACAGTATTGCCGACAGCACAGTTACACCAGTGAAAATGCCCAAAGTCATGGTCGGGATTTCACTCAAGGTGATGTGACGGCTTTTGAATCAGTCTGTCCTCACAAAGATGAGCTGCAGAGTAAAACAAAATGTGCATCTGTCCTGCTTTTCACTGCAACTCCGCATTGAGATTTTTCTTATTATTTCTTATATAAAAGGAACAGTGACAGCTTTAGCTCTGCATTCAGGAGTACAATTAATAAATACCATCATTAATTTAGTCACTCATTAATGAAAAATTCACATCCCAAATAAGCTCCAACACTTTGTTGGGACCCAAAGTCTAACTGGTCTCATGGCCTTTATGCTGACATTTTCACTGTCTTTGAAAAATTTTCCTTGAAAAATTCCATTATGGAAAACATTTTGCATTGTTCCTGTTCCCCAAAAGACAAATGTGAGTTGCTGTCTTACCGACAGCCCTGACTACATATAATGAAATGTTTTCAAAGGGTCATCCTGGGTCACCTGAGTAGACAGGTCTCAGTCTTTCAAGATCCCTTATAATTTGTCTACAGTAAGGGTGTGGGAGCAGATGACGAGTTACTTTATATGCTGCACAACTTTTCCTATTCAACCAAGTGTTTTAACTAAGACATTAATTCATTTTAAAATGCACAACACAACTATTGCTGGAGTTTTAGTTCATCAATCCTGTTTAGACCTCAGTTTGCCAGGCTTGATAATAAACAGTCTGACAATATTTTAAGCAACACAGGACCTCCACACAGCTCAATTTTATACCCTTTTTATTCACACTTTATACCACTGACTATAGGCACAGTCAGTATCTGTCACATTCACTGACACTGCCGTAGTGGGTTTACTTAACCAAAGCAACACACTCAAATATTTTTATGGTGTTATTTGTTTATTTCTGTACTGTGAATGTAATATTTATATTGTTTGCTGTGTGTATGAATAGATTTGCTGGCAAATGAGTTTCGCCACTGAGGATTAATAAAGCTTTCTAATCTAATAAACACTGTACTGTAACTGTGGCAGTGTGGGTGTTGTTTTGTATCAGCTGCAGGAGGGTAGAATGACAGCAGCTCACAGGAAGGCTGATCCACCATAGACCCAATTAAACTAAATCATAATCATAATAGGTATATGGGTATATGTATTTGTGTGTGTATGTATGTGTAACATTTTTTCCCTCCTGCCCTGAACCTGGTACTACTACTAACAACTTTAGTTGCTCTTAGTGTCACTATTAAAGGAACAGTTCACCCAAAAATGAGATTTCAGATATTAACTACTCACCCTCATGCCGATTAAGAGTCTGGTTTATTTTGTTCATCTACAAAACACAGCTGGACTTTCAAAGGAAAACAGCACTGCAGAATCTCTCAAACAGTGAATGCTGACCTGTTTTCAAACTTAAAAAAAATTCCCAGCACATCACAACACATACACCCAGTTCAGATAGTGTGCATGTGCATGTCAACTCCATGGCTCCAAGTTCAGGATCTACAGTGAAGATTCAGGCTGAAAACATGGTGTTTGGCATGTTGGGTCTTTAGGCGACTTGGATTACTCCAGACGAGCAGTATGGAGGTGTAGTATTAGTATTAATATTAGTATTTATGTTTCTATTATGTTGTTTTTTTACATCTGAAAACTGCTCACCATTCAATTCCATTGTTTGGAAGATTCTGCAATGCTGTTTTCCTGTCAAAGTCCAGCAGTGTTTTGTGGACTAAAGAACTAAACCTGACCTTCGATCAGGGTGAGTACATAATGACTGAATTTTAATTTCTGTAATGGACCTTAATAGTTTGACCTCTGGTTACCACATCCACAGCCTGACTGCACCTGTGTTACGAGCTGAGCCTTCCCCTTTGTGGAACATTGCATTGTGGTTCTTCCGTGTTTAGCTGTCAGGTAAGAGTGAATAACTGAGCATTTTAAGTTAGGACTAGGTGACATATCAGTGTCAATCCATGAAGTCATGTTTCTTGCTCCATAGCACTTACCATCTTAGACTTGAAGATGTCAAGCAGGCCAGACAGGTGATTGTACTGGCTTGGCACCTTGCGGAGGTGAACCATCTCAAAGTCAGTGCGCACACCTGGTCCCTGGCACTCTCCAGCATACATACGCCTCCACTTCTGCTGGATCTGCACAAACATGGGCACCTGGCTGAATGCACAAGATAAAGAGAAGCAGGAATTAGTGTGAAGAATTCAATGTGCTGGCTCTATCTCTTGAACACCGCTCACATCCACTGGCAGGGTCTTTCAACCACCTGAGGCTAAAGAGCACAAAATGAATCACAAAGCATCTGCACATTCACTCTTTCAACCATAAACTGTACTTAATGATTATGAAATAATGAGTAAAATCACACGTTAACAAATTAGACACACTGATATTAAATCTTTCCTGAAGAAGTACAAGATTTTCATAGCCCTATCTCAACAAAGATAGTTCAAATTTGTGTCCATGGGAGTTATGCTAAAAGGCGTGATACGAGATCCCGCGATACCTTCATATGTGTGTTTACATACTACCTGGAAGCGACTCAGACAATCTCTCTTCTGATCAGAAATAGTGACTTGTTATGTGCAAAGTTGACTTTGCAAGTTTTTAACAAAGAAGAAAATGTCCAAGGACTTCGACATAGAAGAGGAACATCATTTCTTTGCTGCAGCCACGCTGCTTGGGCGAGAGTATGTGTACCCGGCGTGTGCACGAGGATCAGGTCTGAGAGGCTACAGTTGACATTTAGGTTAAAAACATGGTGTAAATGGCGTCTTTTTGGGTCAAATTTTAATGTTGCTGCTTACTTGGATTACACCACACAAGCAGTATGGAGACATTTTGTGTTTTTTTGTGTGTTATTTTTTTCACATTTTAAAACTGGCCACCATTCACTTTAATTTTGCTGGATTTGGCTGCAATGCTGTTTTCCACTGAAGCTCCAGGAGTGTTTTGTGAACTGGAAATCTTCACCCATCCTCACATCAGCACAGGGGTGAGTAGATATTGAGTGAAATTTCATTTTTGGGCGAACTATCACTTTAAGATCTCCTTCACTCAACCAAACCAACCAAATCTTTCTTATGTTTATGTCTCTTAAAATAAGTGACTTTGACTATGCAGAATATAACAGAATTCTCATCGGAGCCAGGGTCTCTCCAGTGTTTCCTCTAAGGTAGCTATCTTGATGCACACTGCTCTTTCACCTTTTTTAATGTGGGAAAACTAAGAGGAGAACTTTAATTTTCATTTCTTAGCTTTTGGTTTTGTTTAAGGTGTATCATTTAAAACAGCTGATAATCAAAGACAAATCCATAAACTAATTAGTTGAATTATCCCTCTACCTGTATGTCACTGACCTCAACTATAACCGTGAGCAGAAAGGCAGTAAGGGGTCAAATGAGTTTAGCACACTAAAATCAAATGTAAGGATGGAAGTTGAGATTTAAGGTTTTTACTTAAAGATTTTATTGATACCAATGCCATTATCTGTTACACTTGCTGATTTATCAATTCCCTTTTCGATTCCAGTGGATTTTCTGTGTGGAAAAAAGTAGGCCTATTATCATTATCATCATGATTACTATTATCATTATTATTATTATCATTGGTATAATGTGTAAGGTTACATGAGGCTGATGAAAAGTTCTGTCAGTTGATGTTGATGGACTATGTTTGGGAGTTTTCATGTGGGAAGCTTGTTTAATGTTCATGACGTCCTTCAAACATTGTGGGGCGCTGTAGGATTCAGACTTGTGAGGCACACATACTGCAGATACAAGGTGAAGACACAGCCCTCTTCTGCATATGCCCATGACACACTGCAGTTAAGTTACTATTATATGTTCCACAATACAAATGTTAAGATTTTGTTGGCGTTTTTAATGTAAAAAAGTTCTGTTAGTGTTCGTGACGTGTTTGTTCACCAAATGGCGGTTCATGTTGGTAATTGTGATCTTTGTGCTGGTTTAGAGATGTTTTAGTTGACACCATGAGTGAGGAGTCTTGTATTTCACCACTTCATGGTTTCTATGAGAGAGGAGGGTACTTTTATACCTGCTTCAAAATTTATGCTGTAAGAGGTAAAAGTAATTGTTTAAACATCATAAAGAAAAGTAGCAGTATATGTGGTCTAAAAATACATGCATATGTGTGAATTTATTCAGTGTAGGAACCAATAGTGGAATGGAAAATATATGCTCTTAATGAAGTTGATGGATTTGTAATTTTGGAACCAGTTTGAAAGTGGAACCAGGTCTTGATGCCCATCCTTAATCACATGTGGTACTCAGTAGCTTGCCAAGTTTTCTAAAATGTCTCTTTCAAATTAATGTCTTGTGTAATGGCTCTAGGCTAGGAAAACTACAATTTATTAAAACTGTGTTTTACTTTTGTTCCTCCTGCCATTGGTTCCATATGTTATTATAACACTGTACTTAGACAGGTCAAGAAACATGAGTAGATGATCGGACAGGTTAGGGACAGTGTAACAGTTTATCCAGACATTAAATAAATTTAAAACCACTTTATTTGTAAGTCAGAGTCAAACTGAAAGGTCTCTAATAATCTCTCGTTTCAAATAAAAATGGTGCGATGATCTGTACTTACTACTGTTCAGGGCAGACTGCAAAGAGATTGCAAATTTTTGGCATGAAATTTCACGAATAATACAAAAAATGTTATCTGTAAAGCAACCCTTTGATCTGCTTTCTCCAGGCAAAGCATTCAATTGTCTTATCTTGGAAGAATACTCAGAGACCACAAGTGGGTCAGTGGCTTAGAGAAATGAGTAACTGTTATGCTATGGAGAAGATAACTTATATTCTTAAAAGGAAAGGTGAAACCTTTGATAAAATTTTGGCCCCCTTTTATCCAACTACTGGGCAATATTAATATGTCAGATATACTACAAAATAATGACATGAACATTATGTGGGATAATGTTTCTGCACTATTCTTATTTTATTTTTTATATTTTAGCTATTTTTCCCCTTTTTTTGTAAATGTTATTAGGCAGACGCAAATTTGACGACTTGCAACTCGACTCGGACTTGGAGGGTCAGAGACTTGAGACTCGACTCGACTTGAGACAAGATGACTGCCACCCCCAACCCCTGCTCCGCAACGGGGAAACGACAAACGAGCCCCTCCCGCATCACTCTTTCACCTGACTGCTGCTCTCTCCTCTCTCTGCCTCCCCCCGCGCGCGCCCGCTTCGCCACGGTGCAACGAGCCCCTCCTTCACCTGACCACAGCACTCTGCTCTCCTCTGTCTGCCTCCTCTCTGACAGTCAGTCAGCTGTTCCTGTCAAAAACATGATGTGTCGTGGCTTTTATACCTATGGATGTTAACATTAGAGCTGGACAGTATTACGTTACAAGGCTGGTAAACATATAGCTTCGCTGTTTGTTTTTGTTTTGTTAGTTTTTTTTTACCCTGCGCTACGTTGACTTTGCTCATCTCAGCCATAGACTGTAAAGGTCTCAGCTTTATGGTCATCACCTTTTTAAAAAATATTTAATAAATCTCTAAAGCCTCTATTTTCTTCTTCTCTTCTTCTCTTTTATTTTCTTCTCTGTGCATCGGACTTCTACCGACCGCACATAGAGCATACTGAACAAAAAAAAGACAACGTCAAAGTTTGATGGCCAAACCATTTGTGTGTGTTTTGTGGGGGGGGGTTCTTATTGGAATGAGGCCTTTCCCCATCTACCTTGGTCTAAATGATCAAACATGTAATGTAAGAATAGATAAAATTAACAGCTTTATGCTTTAATCCATGCAGACTAGACTGCATGCTCTTTTTTGGATGAGGAACAATAGTGAGAGACTTGATTTGACATAATCTGCGACTGGACTTGACTTGACCTGACAACCTTGTGACTTGACTCGACTTGACTCAACAACCTTGTGACTTGACTTGACTTCACTCGACATAACCTTGTGACTTGACTTGACTTGCCCATGACAAAAAAATTTGGGACTTGCTTGAGACTTGGACCGAATTACTTGATACTTGCCTGGGACTCGGATTGGAGGGACTTGTGCAATTGTCTGTTATTAGGGCCCGAGCACCGACCAGTGCAAGGACTCTATTGAAATCGAAGGAATTATTATTAGTGTGGCAAAGGACCGCGGCCCGAAAAAAACGGCATATTTAACATTAACTTTTGTGTATAAATTCGCATTGCAATGAAATTTCACATGTGCGTGACAGGTCTCGGCCTGAATATATGATATTAATTTCGTTGATGGACGTGGCCAAACGGCTTGACCACGCCCTTTAAACAGCAGCCCCCCCGCCACATTTCGCTGATGTGCACGAAACTTGGTACACACGTGTATCACACCCAGACGCACAAAAAAGTGTCTTGGACCCATAGGCTAGACAGGAAGTCGGCCATTTTGAATTTCCTGGTCATTTTGGCGTTTCACTTGTCTCGCATTTTAATGAACTCCTCCTAGAGGAAGGATCAGAACGGGCTCAAATTCGCTGGCTACCTTCTTGACTATACTCTTATCAAAAGTTATTGAAAGATTTTGCTTAAGATGAAGGGCGTGGCCGTAGTGTGGCGGCGAATTTTGATGTTTCGCCATAAATTTTAAATTGCTATAACTTCTGTATAAATGGTCCAATTTGCACCAAACTTCACATGTCTGATAATAGTCCGGCCCTGAACACACCTATATGAAAATATTCCATAATTCTCATAGCGCCCCCTGTTGGCGACAGGAAACAACATGTTTTACAGTTTGAGGTCCTGCTCCCACCACGTTGTCCATATCAAACTCCAATCGGTCTGAAAAGCCTTAAGACCTTGATGATGCTACATCATTAAGAACATATGGTATGAGTTTCGTCCATGGGCGTGGTCAAATGGCTTGGCCACGCCCTTTGATGTGCGGCGCCGCAAATTGTGAGTTTCGCCAATGTTTAGAGTTGTCAGAGTGGGTGACGGTTGAATAAGTGCTGTGAGTCAAATCTGCATGTCTGACATTTTTGGGAAGTCCCACTCTGGACACACTACAGCTTCACACCTGTCCAGCTTGTTTACTTTTTGTAAGAATCTGGATGTCCCTCCTCTAAGCTTCCAGCCTAATCGCCATAGCTCTTGAATGCAAGAGACAGGTGCAAATTTGACCTTTCTATCTGCTGTTGTAATACAGCTCCTTAACTGAAGGAACTTCCAAAAATCTTTGCTTGGGATAACTCAGGAGGTCATGGTTGTGAACAATTAAGCCAGTGTAGTAAACTGACCGTTCTATTGCTTGATAAGGAAGGGAGGAAGGAAGAAAAAAAAAAAATTTTATGGTATAAAATGGTCAGTTAATGTTATGTATACTTCTGCTCACTTACTACTTTCTTATTGTTTTTCCTAGTCCTAAAAGATTATTACAAAATACTGCAGATTTGTATTCTAGGCTGTCATTTGACAAACCATTTGAACTGGTTGTTAACACTTTCCAAGTCGTAAGTTTGTTTGTTCTCAGATATACCTTGTCTATAATTTTCTTTATTATATGGAGTTTATGTTCAATGTCAGAGGTAAGCTGTTTTTTTGTCATGCAAGAGGTCTGAAGCAGATTTAATCTTACTACAAGAAACACACTCTAGCGAATCTGATACTAAATTCTGGAAATCACAATGGGGTAATGCCGGTCACTTCAGCCATGGCACAAAGGTGGTCCTTAAGATCAAGGATTGATTTATTTTTAATTTCTTCTTCAATCCTACAGTTCGTAAAAGACATTAATCACCTTTATGCCCCTGACCACAAACAAATAACTTTGAAACTTTCAGCTTCTCAGGAGTCCGTTGGCATTAGAGGTTACTGGAAACTTAATAATTCTCTCCTAACAGACAAACAATTCAATGATACAATTAAGAATTTGGTAAGTGAAATTCTCAATGATGGTGTGAATGACAATTATAGCAAAAAATGTGAATTCTTTAAATACAAAGTAAGGTGCTCTGCAATTAGAAGAAGCAAGGAATCCAAACAAGAAAGACAAAAGCATGAAAATGACCTGACTGAAAAACTCAACCTTTTGTTTTCTAAAGACAGTGTCACTCAAGAAGAAGAAATTGAGTTAAAAAACATTCAGACACAGCTAGACCAATTTTACTTGAATTTGGCATAGGGTGCTTTTATTAGATTGAGAGCCAAATGGCTAGAAGAAGGCGAAAAAAAACAAATTATTTTTTTTGCACTTGAAAAAAGAAATATCAAACGTAAATCCTTAACTGCTCTTAATATTAACGGTACTCTCTCGAAAGACCCAAAATTAATTTCTAACTTTATCACTGACTTTTATGGAAACCTTTACAAATCTAACTTTAATTTCCTAACTCATGCCTCCCTCACTTGCCCCTTCTTGCACAGTCACTCAGTTTGTGAGGACACCCTGCTCTAGGCACATTTACACATGTGCCATATTCATTCCATTTCTTAATGATGGATGGACTCCTGAGAATGTTCAGAGACTTGGAATTTTTTCTGTATCTATCCCCTGACTTACACTTTTCAATAAACTTTTCTCAGAGTTGCTTGTAGTTTTCTTTTGTCTTTATGGTGTAATTGTAGCCAGGAATGAACCAGTGACTGGACTTTCCAGACACAGGTGTCTGTAATACAATCACTTGAGACACATTCACTGCACTCAGGTGATCTCCATTTCACTAATTGTGAGACTACAAGCACCAATTGCCCAGACCTCTGTTGAGTTAGGTCACTCACTTTAGGGGGTGAATATTTATGCAATCACTTATTTTATTTTTAATTCATTGACATTACTTTGTAGAAATCTGCTTTCACTTTGACATTAAAGAGGCTTTATTTATACATTTTTATGTCAGAAAAGCCAAATTATATTGACCATGATTCCTTTTATAAAGGGAATAAAAAGGGGGTAACATCCAAGGGGGTTAATAGATTTTATAGGCACTGTACTTCCTGCATACCTGCAATGTTCCAGCTGCCTGTAGAGTGTTCCCTGAGTTTTGGGAGGTGGAATTCGAGAGAAACAATGCCATAGATTGTAGAACCATAGGACCATAGATTGTATATTGAATAGGATTTCAACCTATTTAATATACAGTCTTTGGCTCCAACTTGCTGTTTGGACTGCCTGACTCATCTTTGCTTGTGCAAATACTACATATTCCTCCTTTAATTATTCATAATTAACAATATACATGTGTTTTGTTATTCTGACTTGTTAAATATGTATCTTAATGTGCATGTGTATAACCATGTAAATGCAAATTTTACACTGTAAAATTTGTTCAGAGGACAGAGGTTTACATTGAGAGGTTTGAACTTATCATCCCATTTAATGTTTCTTTTTTAAGTTTATACAGTCCTGAATCCAGGATGATTAGCCTGCGCAATATAGCTGAAAAACCAACTTCACAATAGTGAAGTTTCATATTAGACGATAATTACTGATTGTAGGTTGGGACTGACTACATGTTGTATGTTCTAAGGGGTAGAAGCTGCTAAGGTGATAAAATGAGTAAAAATTAGGGCCGACTTTCAATAGTCGAATATTCTGCGATTCGATTCAGAGAGGTCTGATTCGACTATGAACCTCGCAGTCGAATCGTCGGAAAATGTTGTTATGTAACTAGACCATACCATTCTGACTAGGTGGGGGTGCCTACGACTGCTGAGCAGAAATTGATACATAGAATGTCTTTTTTTCAATATATAATCTGGTCTATTTTTGATACAAAATCTGTGTACTTTCTTGTAATAAAGAGTTCAAAATTATGTGTGTAGATCTAGACTTATAGCTTCTTACGCATGAATAGCCTAAATCACCCACTGCAGTTGCATGATCCAAATGAGCGGAGGTGAGCAGCAGCACACAACGGGATCGATGGATTTATTAGCTTAGCCTACAATGGCTAGTAAAAAAACATCGAAAGTGTGGGAGTACTTTGAACATGTTAAAGATGACCCAAAGAAAGTTAGGTGCAAGTTGTGTCAGCAGCTTCAGATCATTTGCGAGTGGGACATCCCAAATACCAAGATCGTCTCTGTGGTGCATGACAACGCAGCAAACATGGTTGCATGCACCAACCAGTTGGTCCAGCAGCCATCCTGGGGAAATATGAAAGCGGTGTGCTGCACCGGACACACATTACAGTTATGCATAAATACTGCACTGAAACAGGACCCAATTTGCCGCACTGTTGCTGCTGCAAGGTGCTTGGCGCCACCACTGCACTTCAAGATAAGCAAAAGCAACAGAATATTCCACAGCATAAACTGGTGCAGGATATTGTTACACGTTGGAACTCTGTCTATTTGATGCTCGATCGTTTAATAGAGCAGAAGGGGCCCGTTTCAGCCGTCCTCACCGATGATACTGTAAGCAAACGGTCCGATCGTGACCTGGAGCTGTCCACGGCACAGTGGCGCACAGCAGAGGACATTGTCGCAGTGCTGAAGCCAATGATCACTTTGACAGAGCTTCTCTCTCAAGAAAACAATGCATCACTGTCTGCCACTGTTCCAATGCTGATGAATATTAAAAAAGACATTTGATAGTGCAGGAAGACGACAGTCGCACCACGAAGACACTCAAGTGTACGCTGGCTGAGGAGATGGACAGGCGTTGGGAACTAAAAGGACCAGGGCTGGAGAGAAGCGTATACATCAGTGCTGCGGTGCTTGACCCCCGATTCAAAAAGCTCTCCTTTCTCTCGGACGAAGAAAGGGATGAGGCTTACTCTGTCGTAGCAGAGGCAGCGGAGAGTCTAACATTTTGCAATGTCTTTCAGTTAGACACGATTTTAGATGAAAGTGACACGGTGACGGTGGATCCTGGGGCGACCGCCCCGAAACAGGACACTGTGGTGGCTATGCTGCTGGCCAGCGATGAAGATGAGGAGGAACAGGATGACACAAGTGAGATAAAGGCGTATTTGAAGGACTTCATGAAATGCAGCAGAGGCCCCCTGGAATGGTGGCAAAAAAATGAGGACAGATATCCCAGGTTGGCAAGAGCTGAGAAAAGATTTCACAGCATCCACTCCACGTCCACGCCAGCTGAGAGGATATTTTCAAAGGCGGGTTTCATCGCAAATAAATCAAGGAGCGCACTTTTCCCGGGTAATGTAAACCAGCTGGTTTTCCTGGCACACAACTTGAGAAAAATCAGAAAACCAAAGTAGAGCACGGGCTGTTAATGTGTGTGAAGGATTGTATTTTTATTTTTTGTTTGGGACAATGACTGTAAGTGTAAACCTAAACTGAAGGCTGCGCACGGAGCGTCTCAGTGACAATTCTCTCTATATATTTCTCGGCCTTTTTTGCCGCATGTTGTGCACTTTCTGAAGATTCTGACTTCTATTATGTTTATTTTTTCATTGTTTTATGATTGTTTTTTATTCAGACAGATTTTATTGCATTTAGTATTTAAATTTTGCACTATAGTGCCAGCGCTGTTCGTTTAACTATTTAAGCCTATTTATTTTATCCCAATACCCATGTGAACTGTAAATTAAAGGGCCAAGAGGTTTGAGCAAAGGCAGGTTTTGGCATATTATTGTTAACCATTTTGTTCCCATTTTGTGTGAAGTTTGAAGTTCAGTTTTGTTCATGGCTTTAAATAAAGGTGTTTGTTAAACCTACCAAGTTTGAGTGTTTTAACTCTTGTATATGAAACGAGAAAAAGTCACAAAGAGGGGGAAAAAAAGGTTAAACTATTCGTTGACTACGGCAAAATCTGACGAATCAGATTCGACTATGAAAATCCTTAACCGAAAACAGCCCTAGTAAAAATCACAATATTTCTTACCAAACATCCTGATATTGTGACAATATTGTAGGGATAACTTTCACAAAATATTGTGGTTGTTTCACAAAATATTAAACCATTTAGATTTTTCAAAGGCAAATAATATGGTAAGTTCAGAGAATTACATCACTTTATTGTCATGCGGCTCTTAAAACCAGGAAAAGAAAACACTTATAATGCAATACCGAGTCATATATCATGATGCAATATAATATTGAAATATTGCCCAGCCCAATCGGTTACAATACAGTTACACTGGTCATTGCATCTATTTAAAAAAAACAATGCTATACAAAAACACTTTATTTGCACTACTTTTTTAAATTTATTAATGCTGCTTTATCACATCAATTACAATATTTAATTTAAGTAAGTATTTAAGTAAATAATTATTAATTTACTTAATACAATAATTAAGTGACCATTTACAACATCATATGTTGTAGAACTAAAACTTGAATTATATTAATGTTATATTATAGGCTTAAGGCAACTTTGCTTTTATTGTTTATATGTAATGTGGATGTACTAATGCCAGCCTGCAGATTTGTGGTGCTCTGTGTTCACCGCATCAGAAAATAATGTTATTTTCTGAAGAACTATCTTTCCATATGTTGATTGTCATGCTTCACCATTATTGGCGCAGCTATTGCTGAGCTACGAGTTCGATTTCTATTATTCTTCTATTCTACTTAACAGACTTTTGGATTTTGCACTGCCGCACATACAGCAGGTGAGCTTGAAGACACTGACAGTCTGTGTGCCCAAAACCTACTGCTTGTCATTGTGCTCAAGCTTCTGATCATTATTTATACTGTAGGCGAGGGGTCTGCAACTTTTACGATAAAAAGTCATTTTTGGCCAAAAAAAGAAAAAAAAAACTCTCTAGAACCACAACTATTAAATTCTTTTTCTGAAGACTGTTTAATTTGGCATCCATCACAAAGAAGCCACTGTGAAAATTTAGAGGAAAAGGCACCAAACCAAATTTTCAAACTATTTTTAAAATGTGGTGTATAGGCTACATATTTTTATCTTTGGCAAATGTTAGATTCATCTGCCAGACTACAGTCTTTACTTGAAATAATTTATTCTTCTTCTTTAGATTAATTTAAATCTTTGAGTTGAGACACTCCAAAAAACTGTAATTCAATATTTTGTCACAGTGAACAGTCATTTGTCATTATGTAATGAAGTGTAATGTAATGATATGATTAGATTTTAAATCTAATATTTCTCTGTAATTGTCACAAACAAAAACTTTCAAACAAAAAACAAAACAAAAGATGCAACAACTATTTGCATTATTATTTGTTATATTTAGTGCCTCATAATCTAAGAAAGACAGAAAGATACATACATACAGCTTTGGGAGATGAAGGTGACTTACCACCCACTGTTGGCCAGAGAAATGGAGACGGAGCTGAGAAGCAGATTGCATTTGGACTCACTGATGACAGCCTCACAGTTGGCTCCAGGGGTGATGACCACAAACTCTCGTATACCATACCTGTCCCCACAGACACAGTTACAAGGTACACATCACATTAACATTCTTCTTGACTTTGTGATCTTTTTTTTTTTCAGTTTTGAAGTCAATCAGTCATTGTCGACATTAGCTAAATACACAGTTTTTATATACTGATCACAATTAAAACATTTAGAGATGTTATAACATGCATTTAAATAGAAATATATAAACAGATATATGGGAATCTTGTGTCTTTATACAGTCTTAGAATCAAAGTATGAAACTTTTAAAGAACCCCCCCCCCCCCCCCCACTGACAGTTATAAGAAACTTTTTTTTCAAACCTCAACTCCAAAAAAAAATGGGGAAACTGAGTAAAAATTACAGAAAAAAGTACTTTTGTGAAACTTTGTGAAAAACTGCACAGGCAAATAGCCCAACACTTCAAGCAAAACAACTATCTCTCTACACAGTTGCAAGGAAATTAGACATTTCATCATTTTAATTGTTTTCGTCTTAATTCTTAACTGAGTATTAATCTTTGTTACAAACCTTGTTAATTGGATTAATTAGGCTAACAGACTACGGTACTTTTAAGGAGGACTGGTACCATTTACCAATGTAGTAGAATGGGTTACAGCTGCATTAAAAAGCATCTGTAAGATTAGGGGTTTGGCACTTTCTCGTTTGGGGAGGAAGTGGGATAACTCGGATAGGGTTTGATTTGAACTTTTTGGCATCTGTTTTTTGTTTTGTTCTTGTTTTCTAACTTTCATATGTACCATCAGCATACGGGAGATGGAAATTTGTGCTTGGTCTAGACACACTGACTTATTTCATCATATCTTATGTTATGCATGGATGGATATGGATAAAAACAGATAAGGGAAAAGACTACTGCAGCTCCTAACTATTTGACATGGAATACCAATGGCACCAATGACCGTCAACACGTAAAAAGGTACTTAATTTTCTGAAAAACCATAATTTTGATATAACTTTATTACAGGAGACTCATTTAACTGACACTAAGCATGCCAAACTGACACATCAATGGCAGGGAGAGACCTTTTATTCATCCTTCACATCCAATCAAGAGGAGTTGCCACACTGATGGGTAAAAATGTCCCACTACATGTGGATAATGTCCAGAAAGACAAACAAGGCGGGTATCTGATACTTAAGGGGTCCATAGCTGCCGAACCCATCACATTAGTTAATATTTACGGCTGAAATTATGATTGCCATCAATTCTATCTAAGTCTATTTTTCACACTTACGCGTCCCGCTAATGAGCTTATTATAAGTGGAGACATGAATCTTGTTTTGGACCCAGTCAGAGATCGGTCATCCACTAATCCCAAAAATCTAACTCAAGCAGCTAAAGCACTAAAGAAAGAAATAGGAGACTTCAAGCTTGTGGACATCTATTATAATTACAGACTTTCACTTTGGGTTTCTCAGATGCACTCCCACTGGTTTAGTGCCTAATTCACATTTGGGTGCAGGAAGCTTGTTTCCTGAAAATTCTGATGAAATCTACATTCTAAACCTCCTGTGATTTCCTGTAAAACTATATATAACCTGGCAAACAACCTGACTCCAGCAGACGGTACCATGTCACTGTGTTGTGAGGCTGTCTCCACTGCACAGTGAATAAAGCACATCTAGAACTAGCCAAAGATCTTGAACCTTACCATAATTCTAGAGCACTGTATCTCTGTGCCGGCGAATCAGTGAACCACTAAAGAGGCTTAATGGGAGCCAGAATTCTGTTGTTGTATCTCCAGCGAGTCGGTGAACCACTGAGGAGACCTATATTCTGAAGTGTTAAATCTTTAGTCCAGCAAGTCGGTGTACCGCTGAAGAAGCTTATTAGGGTGTGGTATCCCTTTTGTCCTAGAATTGGAATTTGGTGCTGAATAACTCCACTTACTCTAGCTCTGACTCCCAATTTTCAAGACAAATTTACATAGCCAGTTTTGTTTGTTCTGTCTGTCTGATTGTGTTGTTGAAGTCAGTTTAAGTCCTTCTAGAAGTCTACATGGTTTTAGTCCTAGTAACATTGTTACCAGATTGAGTCTGGTGTTCAATTGTAATCTGGCATGAGTTCTGGGACGTCTGGTCCAAGTTTCCAGTAGTCACAGTCACTTTGTTAGCACTTGGTATAGCCCTATTGTTGTACTGTAGGGTTGATAAGGCCTATTGTTTTTTTTTTGTTTTTCCCTCCCTCCTTAAGGAATTAGTGCAGGGGTTGGTAATTGTTCAGGTATACTACTTTGTTATTCCTTTCGTTCCCCCTCTTTTCTTTCTCCTCCTGAAGTTTTAGTCCATACAAATGAAATCTATCAGTATTTCATTTTACCTTTATTTGTTTTAGAACCTTTTTACTCTCCTTTTAGTTTTTGCTTTGCTTTGTTTTTAAAATGATTAAAAGCTAGAGTAAACAGTGAGTTCCTGAAAGAGGAGCCTTTTAACCTGGTTAGATGACCATGGTAACTTATACTGAACCCATGGCTTGGTCAGGAGTTGGTTATATTCCCAGTTTCAGATTAAATCAGCTGTAAAGGCACCACTCTTAAACTAATTATTTTCTTAATGAAGTTCTTTATGAGCAATATAGTTTATAAATTGAGATAAGATGTAAAAACTGAAAAGTTGTTGAGCTGTACTTGTAATGTCAATATGTTAAACAGTGAAATGTAACAGCAGCAAAAACTGAATGTAGCGCGTTGTCATGGTAACCTCCACTTGGTGATGCAGAGTCTTTTTTCTTTTCTTTTCACACTTGCTCCAATTCATAAGGTTAACACTTTAAATTCACGGTGTACCACCCACACACTAAAACAATGATGATGCAACTCAGAACACTGATTAGGAGATTGATTAGTCTATCCGATTTATCCTGGAAAATCTACAATCAGTTACATTAATTTTACTTTGACTCTGCGTCATGAAGTTTAATCGTTTAATGTGCAGTTGCCATGTTAGAATTAAACTGCAACATTTAGATCACATGCAGTTGATCAGTAATTCAGACAACATTCTTCTTCCCTGGTTTTATTTGCAGCAATGGTGTTGCTTTTTATCTCTTATGTTTTCCTCAGCTCTTAATTATAACAACTCAATCATCTTGCCTGAAGTGGATGATTTGCGATCACTTCACTTTCTGCAGAAAAAAGTCAAATGATGCACCAAACCGCTCTTTATGTGAGTGTGCAGAGTCTGAGGAAGGCTGAGTTAACAAGCAAACTGATAACCACCATCATGATACCCGTTATCTCCAACTGTCGTTTTATCAATTTTTAACTGTCTCACGATGCATTGTTACATCCCTAGAAACTAGTATTAACCAAACTGACTGGCACCCATGGTGTTCGCAGCTGTCTGTGTATACGTCCATACTGGACTAAAATAGAGGCTTCGGTTCCCATGGGAATGGGTAAATTGGACACATGTGAAGGCATTGATGTTAAAAGTACATACAGGTTATGAAGCAATATATGCTGCCAACCAAACAACATCCTTTGCAGGGATATCCCTGCTTATTTCGGTAAGACAATGCCAAGACACACTGTGCATGTGTTCCAACAGCTTGCTTCATAGTAAAAGAGTTCGGGTACTAGACTGAACTGCCTGCGGTCCAGACCTGTCTCCCATTGAAAATGTGCGGTGCATTATGAAGCACAAAATATGACAACAGAGACCCCGGACTGTTGAGTACCTGAAGTCGTGTATCAAGAGTGAGAAAGAGAGACTTTTGCTTTCAAAACATCAACAACAAAAAATGATGATGTAACACAATGGTAAACATCCCCCATACCAACTTGTTCGATCCATGCTGTATGCATCAAATTTAGAATGAGTAGAGCAGGTTATGTTCATTATTGAGATATTGATATGAGTAATACAAATTCTAGCTGAGGAAACAGGGCTGTACAGTGCCACATATATGTCACCTGTACTGTTAGCATTCATCTGATGCAGCTGTGCTGAGTGTGTGCGAGACAAGAGCTGCTTGTGTGTGTGACGTGAATCGACATGCATTTTCCACAGCAAGCTTTTACTTCAGCAAGCCATCTTGTGTATTAACTGCCGCCCAAGTATACGTGGTGATTGATATGTGTGGACTCATTTCAGCCATTAGTTTTTTTTGTTTGTTTATTTGTTTTGTTTTTGTTTGTTTTTTTTGTCTGTGATGCTACGCATGATCAATTAACAAATGGAACCCACCCCCGGTACCTATTCATTTTGCTATTTGAGCATCATCAATAACAACAAGCCTCCTTCACCTACAGTTCACCTGCTAGTGTGAAAACAGATTAAAAATCCAAAACACAAGTTGTGTTTTGTGGGTGACTTTATAAAACAGGCAGCTGATGAAGACAGAAAAAAAGTCTTTGTGTGTGCTGTGAGAGGCCAGTGGTTTAGGGGTGTGTGTGTAGAGGAAGAAATGAAGGGAAAACCAATGTAAGCAGATTAAAGTAATGTGTGTATAAACACTAAAATAATGTGAAGAATTCAATTGGTAAGATAAGAAATTGCCTAATAGAAATAGTGCAATATATTCTTTCAAATATTTTAGGAGTCTGGTGCATTGAAACAATAAAAATCTTTTGGATTCTAGTTTTTAATTGTTTTATCACATCCCACATATGGATTTATTATAAAAAACATTGGCTGTATAATGATAAAAAAAAAAAAACAATCACTATGATTTTTGTACTTCTCATTAGAAGCAGAATATGTTGATGTTTTGTAGATGTTTTGTGCAGCAATAAGATATACACAGTATGCATGAGCTGGGCAGTATAAAGGTATTACAGTATACCAGGGTAGTAAGAAATTTCAATACCTTCATAAATACAGATGCTCCTCTTTCTAGTAAACTGATGGGAGAGATGCTGTATTATAAATTGCAGCTTAGACCACCAGGGGTCAGGCTCTGAGCAGCAGCACTTAGAAACTTAGTGTCTTGGGGATAAAGTTCATTCATTCTTTCATTCATTGTCCGTAACCGCTTCCTTCATGGGTCACAGGGGGCTGGAGTCTATCCCAGCTGATATTGGGCAAGAGGCGGGGTAAACCCTGGACAAGTTGCCAGTTCATCGCAGGGCGGGGAAAAAGTTACAGGACTATCTAGTTAAAAAGAAGAAAAATGCCTCTGTCTCCATTTTAAATTATTTTGCATTCAGTCCAGCTGAAGGTCAGATAACAAACACTGCAGACTACTGGCAGAGTAGAGTAGCGAAGTGAGTGTGTAACTTTAGCAAGCATCACAGAGGGCAAAATTGGGTTTGAGTTTGTCAGTGAAAAAAGGCTGCATCTTCTCAAGACAGAAGTAGAGCTCCTGCCTGTCTGTGTTGTTTCCCAGCTGTGGGAATAGTGCCGAACATTTGAGTACAGTCTAGCTGAGCCATTGTATACAACTTACTTCCTTGTTTTACCAGCACCTGGAAATAATGCTATTTTCACCAGATCTTTCATTCTTACAGGCCCAGATAGATCTGCAGACGGGACATCAGCAGACCCCGATGTGTTTTGTTTCAGAGTGTCAGGCTGTTTACTAAACATTTACTGGCTTCAAACTAACCAAAATCATGTCACAGAAGCAACAAAAGTCATTACATCAGCCTCAGAAGACAGAAGAGTTGAGGAGGAACCTCACTTGGTGCTGCAATAAATATTTTGCTCTCATTTGCTTAAAGTCATATCAACACAAATTTTACACAGCAGATCATCCATACACTAAAAGAACAATGAAACAAATGTAGACACACTGAATGATGTTTTTATGCTTGAGCCTATCTTTCTGCCAAGTCTGTTTTGCAATGCTAGTACTGCAGCCACACCACTGATTAGAAAATTGTGTGTGGAAATTTGTGAGGAAAAAGAAGGGAAAAAAAAGAGTTTTAGGTTTTGTCAAACAAGCTCATGCAATGAAAGCCTAGATATATTGAGTATGTTTCATAGTATATCCCCCCAGATTTTCTTTATATGAAGACATAATGAATGACTGAACTGAACTCACCATCTCACCAGGCAGTGGGCTCGAGGAGGGAAGTCATTGTTCATACACAGAAGGTCCTGCATCGCTAAGGGGAAGGCATCTGGACACAAGATCAAGAGTTGTAAGCAAAAATATTAAGGATTGGTATGAATTCAGATGTCTGGGTGAATTCTTTCACCTGTCAACTATTCCCTCATATTGAATTAACAACAGGTAACAATCACTATGACACAAGTGTAAGGCAAATTAGAGATGTGGTAGGGAAAATCTGGAATGGATAAATAATTGTGTGCTGACATAAGAGATTTGCTAATGAAATACGTTTTTATTTATTTAATTAACAAACTGGATCTTAAAACCTCTTCTTTTTTTTTTTTTTTCTTTTTTTTTTTACAAATTTACTGGTAAAGGAACAAAATGTACAAGCTATTTAGTTCTCATTACACTCAAAAGGCAGTACTGCTTATTGATTGCAATTAGGTATATTTTTATATGTCTGATAAACTTTTAATGCTTGTTGTGAGTTTCTAAGGCTCAGTGTTTTTCTAAGACATAAATGCAGTCAATTTAACTTTTTCAACACTTATGAGGCTTTAGGTTTATGCCTTCTCTATAGAAATGGAAATCATGTCTGTAAAAGAATCATATATACCCTGGTGTAACATAAGAGTACACAACTATAAACATTAAGTTAACATGCAACTGCTAAAAAGATTGGGCCTCATGCAAAAGCAATTTTGTATTCTTATCTTAAATTTCTCTTACTTTTTTGTAGAAAGGACTTGTATGAACATGCCATGTCAGATTCAACAAGAGTTGGAAATTTGCATAAATGACACCCAAATAATACCTTATAAGGCTATACTTCCTGTCCCATGGGGATTAATATTTTTCCTGAAAATTAGACTTTTTCTATCCCGGGAAAAGAAGCCAATTTTCCCAGGAATCCCAGGAAATATTTTTTTTTTAAAAGCTTTACTTCAACTAGGGTATCCTGCTCTATCCCGCCCCTCGCACCACCAGTGCACAGTGGGATACACCTCTCAGGTATGCCCAAGTGCCCTCAATAATTCACTGGCGAGGTCAGCCCAAACATGCAAAGACAATGCGCAAAATACACACGAATGCATACTGTTAACTTCAACATTTACACTTAATTGCAAAACTATGTTCAAAGTAGACTTTACTAATCCACACTCCTGCATTTCATGGCTGTTCCGCTGGTGTGAGCCGAGGCTGCAAGTGCGAGCTTCCTATATGACAAGGCAATAAATAGCAGGCTAGTAAACTCAATGATCACTCAAAGTTAAAAGAATATTTCTTTATTTTACTTCAGCATTTGTGCATTAGAATATGCGCAATCCCACAAGGTCAGACTCAGAGCATGCATGTGCATAGCGCTTTGTGTTAATATTCTGTGTTGCGTTTTACCAGTGTACAGCACAGCAAACACACACATCTGCTGTATGTTTTATGACAGTAAACTGACAGCCTATATTTTTCCGAATATATTTTAATATATTCTGTGTTTAAAAAAGATAAATAAATAAAACATTTTTTGCCATTTCCAGTCACTGTATTTCCTGAGAAACGGGAAATGGGTCTTGACTACATTTCCCAGGAATCCCATTTCCTGGCATTAAACCCTACTCTCCCATATGTTAAGAAGTGTTCATTCATGAAAATGGCATGAAAAAGTAAAAAGAGGAACTATTCGAGTAGAGATGCACCGATTTC
This sequence comes from Lutjanus erythropterus, assembly GCF_056507025.1. Taxonomy (NCBI): domain Eukaryota; kingdom Metazoa; phylum Chordata; class Actinopteri; order Lutjaniformes; family Lutjanidae; genus Lutjanus; species Lutjanus erythropterus. The sequence goes on along the minus strand of NC_139333.1, from coordinate 36,801,886 downwards.
AATTTTCTTGGCCGATTCTGAGTCTGACCTGCCAATTTGGATTTTGGCCGATTCCGATTTTTAGTCTATAACTGACAACATTCATAAACATTTGTGCAACTTTTCTTGTAAAAATTGAATTGGATGTTCATAATACAACACTGACTGTTAAATATTCATTAAATTCTATTTTACATGTTCTCCAAAGTCGTCCAGGTTACAGCCAGGCCTTATTATAGTTTTATAAGATTTATCAGATATAAGATTATGAATCAGGAGAACGCGATCTCACAAGATCAATCAATCTTGTGGGATTTCACGGGACACGATTTCACGTGATCGCCTGTGGAAGCAGATGTAAACAAACCCAAGACTGACACGGTGCAACAATCTGCTACAGTAAAACTTTGCCATGAGAAACACAGAAGTTAAGAAGTTAAATGAGGCTGAATTTAAAAATATTTTAGGAGACACATCAACATAAGTTGTTTATTCTTCAGCCAGAACAGGAGGTGAGATTTTAACTGTCCCACTGTGAACAGCAGTTTGATGCTGGCTAACATTAGCCTGAAGAACTACAAAGTTTGTTGTTGTTCTGCTCTGTCTCATTGTAGACTGGCTATCTTCTCTTTATTCTGTTCTTTGAATCTATCGCTGACGCTGATTTCATGCAAGCATGTGTCTGAGTGTGTGTAGTTGTGATCAGCACTGTGATGGATGTGATATCATGGTCAGTTTGTCTGCTGCACGCATGACGTGACCATCGTGCACAACACGTGTGACAATGATGGGCACAGAATCAGACATGTGACGCTGACCAGCTGGTCACCGGTCAGGGCCGGTCATGCTGAAAACCGGCCGGTTGATCGGTGCATCCCTATTTATGACTTCAGAGTTTGACGTCCTGCTTTCAGAGAGAGAAAGAAACGGGAAACACAAGTGCTGTGAATGCCATGTTACCTGAGGGTTGGACTGTCACTGAAATAAATAAATAAATGAGAAATATCGCCCTAAAAAGACGATATAGTCGTCCAATCACCCAACCCTAGTGGCAAGGTCTCCTAAATCACTTGTATACAACACGTAAGAACAAATACGAGTGCTTCTTGCATGAGGCCCATTGTTATCATCATCATCAACTAAACTGATAAAGTAATAGAAATCTTATGTACCTTCCTCATGTTTGTCCTTCTCATCGTGCTTCTCACATTCTTGCTTCAGGAAGTAGTGAGTTATATAGAACTTAAAGTCAGCAAAATTAATATCCTGAGACTTCTCCCCCCAGGTGCCACTGGTGTATTTACCCTGTGGTTAAAGAAAGTAGCATCATAACAGAGTGAAGGTGAAGAAACTGCTGGCAATGTACTGGTGTCATTCTTCTGAATACTGAAATGAAAGCAGAGTACCTTCTCAGGGGACACATTTCTTGCAGAGTTCCCAATCAGCTTCCAGTCATTTAGCACTTCCTCAACTCTGGACACAAACCTTAAAGTAGTTAAAATGAGTTTTGCTGTCAGGAGCAGGGAATAATACATAATATAGTCTAGTCTAGTCTATAGTCTAGTCTGGCATGTAAATGATACTGCCCAACGAGGTGTCCATTATTAGGAATGGATGATATGAATGAATGAATTTATTAATTATTAATAATTATGGACTTTTCAAAGTGCATTATCCCACTTATAGCATGGGAAAAAGATCTCCATACATTTTGCAAACAAATTCAAAAGGTTTTTCACAAGCAATAACTCCATTTCCTTGGTGATACCTGAGTGTGTTCTGTTTGACTAAAACCCACTGAAGCTTGAAGTAACAAGTTGAAAAGCGAATGGGATCTGAGATGATCGCTTATACAAAGTATAGTTAACATCCTGTGGTGTTCAGAGGATGAGGCACTTAGTGTTGAAAATAAGTGTGGCTTATTAACATGTTGAAATACATTGTAAATGGAGACTTTGACTGCAAGTCTGTTGCTATGATTACTCATTTTAAATGCAGGCTGTACCATAGACAAAGTACCAAAAATTCTCTGGTTTCAGCTTCTTAAATATGACTAAGATATGCTGCTCTTCAGTAATAGGCAAACATAAAAATCAGTCCCTCCAGATTGTTGCTGCCCTTCATGGCAGCTTTTCTGAATATTTAAATGAATATTGCAATGTTTTCAGACATTTAGCAATGAAGTTGTGGGACCAAGTGAAAATTGCAATATAAAGCTTTTTTTTCTTCTGTAAATGTGATTTGTTACAATCACAACATTGCAACTTCCTAAAGAGTTTGAACAATATCTGACTGTTAGTCCTCACACATTATGCATACCTGTTTCACCAGGTGATGGCATGCAAAAAGTAGTACAAGTGCTTGCGAGCAAAAATCTGTGTCAGTACCAGTAACAGATTATGAACAATATAAATGACAGATCATAATCGGGCTGCCCCCTCAGGTTGGAGAACCCTCAGGTGACTGTGCTATTTCAAGTCAAGCTGTAGTTTGTTTGTTGTTTGTTAGTGTGCCTTACAGTAACAGGATAAAACAGATACAAGCTTACAAAAATTTAAAATATATTTTATGATAGCTGGTGCACTTATTTAAAAAATCCTCTTGACAACATGCACTGGTGGTTAACTGATGAGTGACAGTGAAACACGCAGTTGGGAAACAAGTTTCAGCTCTTTTTTTAGGTACCATTGTCTGTAGAGCAACATCCCATATTATACACAATATGAATGATCCAATTCTGATAAATGACTTAATATTCATCTTGTGCTTTCCTTTTCATTTATCTACCCTCACCTTGTTCTTGTCATTTTTTTTTTTTTTCACATTTTTTTTAAATGCCCCAATTCATAAGCCTGGCGGGGAGCTTGCTGTATTGCCAGGCTTACAATACACTGCAGAAACCCTGTTTTTCCAACCCATGGTCATCCCCCCCAAACCCCCCCAACCCCTCCTTAAACAAGCACGTGTTGCGGGACTCAATTCATGTACATTCAGGAGGCAAGAGAGAAGTCTGGCTCCATATGTCTATGGGTGTTCAGATCTCAGTACTTTTGTAGGTTGTAACTCAATCTCTGTGGTTTGAAATGTAGTTTCTATTCTGCGAAATGCAAGATGATCGGAGCGCGATCCGTAAACAGTTAAATAAGGTAGAAACACAGGAGTGAGACTAAACTCCAAAGGCAGCTACAAAAGCCTCCAGCAAAGACACGCAAGTTCTGCTACCGAATACATAGCTGATGGGTGGAGACTGTAACCGGCCCTGCTAACAAACAGAACCACAACACCGTGGCACTGAGCCTCCGTAGTGGAAACGTATGTCACAGCTGTTACGACATATGAATCCAACTGAACAGATCCTTTCTCATTGTGTTGCATGGCGATGCCTCGCTAGCTGTAGTACCAATTTCCCGTAATAATTAGAACTTCAGTCTCAACTAGCGATATTAGTCATCAGAGTGACAGACAGTTCGCCTACCGTTCCCACTCTGACGCGGTGGTGAAATCGGTGATCTCAAAGACCTCTGACTCGGGCTATAAGAGAAATGCAGAGGTTAACATGTAACATACAGTCACTTCTTTAAACTATAACTGTATTGACGTCCTGGCCCTGCACTCAATTACACGGCTAAAAAACTTACATCACTGTCAGCAGCCATCTTGCTGTCCTGTTGTTGTTGTTCTTCTTCTTTTCCGGTACTGTAGGAACTCTTTTGCGCACTGCTGCCCCCATCGATGTCAAGGGGTCATTGCGGCTTTCTTTTTCTTCTTCTTCCAATAGTATACATCTGCCGACCCGGAGGCTGCAGATTCAGACCCGCAGTTCTAGGACGACATTTCTAAGACCTTAGGTTTTCTGCGATAGCGCCACCTATCGAACTGGATGACAGCAAAATACTATTGACTGTCTAACGATAATATTGAAGATTTATTCTACCCAAATGCCAAAATAATTGCGATTCACTATTAAAGTTTTAATTGTGATTCATTATTAAAGGTTTATTCCACCCGAATGCCAAAACAATTGTGGTTCATGATATTATCCCAATATCATCAAAATATGCAGATTCACTCCCGCATTTCTGGGACTGCAGTTGTAGGCCCCTAGGTTTTATAATATTGGAGGTTTATTCCAACCATATATGTGGATATATGTCTTGAGGCTTTCCATTTTCGACAACATAATTTCTTGAAAAACACTTGCCTATTCTTACTTGGATGTACCTTGCAAATAAAAAGTCCTTGATCCACCTGTACATTGGGCCACTGACCCCCAATTTACTCACTTTAATCAATAATCCCTCTTTCCACATCATATCATATGCTTTTTTCTATATAAAAAAAACAGCCACAACACTTTCCCTACTAATTTGTGTTTTCCTTATTTCATGTTCCATACATAAAACCGGGTCCATGGTATTTCTGCCTTTACTAAATCCACTCTGATATCTTGATACATACCCTTTGCTTTGTATATAATATATTAATCTTTCATTCTCTCATCATCCTCTCCATTACTTTTCAAATATTAGATGTTAGGGCAAGAGGCCAATAATTTCCTGGGTTTGCGTTGTTTTTTCCTGGTTTAGGTATTGGGACAACCACTGCATCTTTCTATATCTGTGGTAATTTTCCCTTTTCCCACACTTTATTTGCATCTGTTTCCCTTCCTATGGAATTGCAAAAGACCTTTTTAGCACTTTTAATTGTTTTCCTTACATTAACTTGCAACCTTTTATATTCAAAAAGCGTCTGGAAATTATGAGTTCTTTTTAACACTTTAAATTAGAGATGCACCAACTGCAATTGTCTTAGCTGATTCTGATTTCCGGTTTTAATAGGGTCTGACCTGCCGATTCCGATTTTGGCCGACTCTGATTTCAGTCTTTCTAAGAACTGTAATTGACAGCATTCACAAACATTTTTGCAACTTTTCTTGTAAAAATTAAATTAGATGTTCATAATAAGATACTGACTATTAAATATTCATTAAATACTATTTAAATGTTCTCCAAAGTCCTCCAGGTTACAGCCAGGCCTTATTATAGTTTTACATTAAGATTATGAATCAGCTGAATGTGATCTCACGAGATCATGGAATCTCTCTGGATTTCGCGGAACGCGATTTCACATAATCCCCTGTGGGAGCAGATGTAAACAACCCGGAGACAGACGCTGTGCAACAGTTTGCTGCAGTAAAACTTTGCCGTGAGAAAAACAGATGCAGACGTTAAACGAGTCTGGATGAGAACATGTTTGAGGAGACACATCCACATAGATTGTTTATTCTTCAGCCAGAACAAGAGGTGAGACTTTAACTGTCAGTCTGTGAACAGCAGTCTGCTGCTGGCTAACACTAGCCTGAAGAGCTACAAAGTTTACGGCTGTTTTGCGACATTATCAGCTGCTCTGTCTCGTTGTAGACTGTCTCTTCTCTCTTTATCCTGCTCTTGGAATCTGTCGCTAATACTGTCTTCAAGCAAGCATGTGTCTGAGTGTGGGTAGCGGTCAGTTTGTCTGCTGCGCGCATGACGTGACCATCGTGCAGAATGTGTGTGACAATGATGAGCACAGAATCGGATATGTGACGCTGACCAGCCGGTCACCGGTAAGGGCCGGTCACGCTGAAAACTGGCCGGTTGATCTGTGCATCTCTACATTAAATGCTTTATTTCAAGATTTTATTGCATTCTCACATTCTTTCATCCACCATGGCCCGGTTTTCCTTTTATTCCTACCTCCTTCCTTAGAATTGCTTGCTTTGCTGTCCCTAGGATAGTGTCACAAACAGAAAGGTTTAATTCGTCAATATCTCGATTAGTATCTATGCATTGCATTTTTTATCACATATCTGCTTAAATTTTCCCAACCAGCACTGCAGAAAACCATCTATCCAATCTATCATTTCCATACTCTCCTGAATTCACTCCTACTTCAGTTACTATCAGAAAGTGGTCACTTCCAATTGTTCTGTCTCTTACAGTTTCCCAATTGCAGTTACCTGCCACTGTTTCCGATACTAAAATAAGATCAATAGCTGATTCTGTGTTATTTCAAACATTGATTCTTGTACCATATCCATCATTCAGGCATACTAGATTTTTGATTTGGATTGGTTCTTCACTCACGTCCCCATTTCCATCATTATAGCTACCCCATATTGAGCTATGAGTATTAAAATCACCACAACAAATCACAACTTTTCCTTCTAGATGTACAGCTAATTCCGCCAGTAATTCTAATGAAAGCTTCTTACAGGGGTTGTAAAAATGTTAACACCATCTTTTGTCCACACTTCAATTACAATCATTTCACAGTCTTTCCCTTTCTCCAATACTCCATACTGCATTCCTTGCTCACAAATATTATGCAACCTCCCTCACTTCTGTCTGTTCTATCTCATATACTATTATAGCCTCTAATCACAAAATCCAATGTTAGCTTCAGCTGTGTCTCTTGAATGCATATATTCTCTGGTTTCTTGCAAAGATAATCAATAAATCCTTTAAATTCCTGGGCATTTGCTATTAAACTCTTTGTATTCCAATGAGGAATAATAATTAGGTCCTGTCCCCAGTGACCCCAGGTTTCCCATCTGCTCCAAGCCTTTTGTTTATCTGTTCCCAAGATACGTCTTTCAAAGCCATTTTTTTTTTCAGCTCCCCTAATAATTATTTTCATTTTCTCTGTTTTGTGTGTCACCTGATCTGTGCAGTTAATAACATAAGCAATGAACAAAATCAGCTTATCCATAGTCAGTTATGTATTAGCTTGCATTTTTTGAGCTCCTCCTGATCTTGAATATTGATTGTTATTGCCTGTTTCTTCCATTCCTTTTTGTATTTGTACTCTCTTCACTGCTTCAGAATAACTTGTGTTGTTAACTGTTGTCACTTGTTGGATTTCCACTGGCAATAGGATACTATCATCTTCGGTCCTGCACAAGGCCCCCATCACCACTGCTGAAGATCTGGCTGCCACTGCTCTGTATCTACCTGACGCTACAACACCTCCGGCTGCAACGTCAATTCCACCCGCTGCTATGGCTTGATCCACTGCGTCTGTCTCTGCCTCAGTCACCATCCCCCAGGACGCCTGGCTCTGGCTCTTAGCTAAACCCAAAGCCCCCGGTCAACTCTACTCTAACATAACTGAAGCCATATCCACCGCCCTGGGTCGTTGTCTGCGGTACTACCGCAGTACTGAGCCGGTGACCTGCAGGGCCTCTGACAGCTCTCGCAGCCCACACTGGCCGGTACAAGCTCCTCCATCAATTCTCATTATTGGTGATTCAATAGTCTAGAGGATATTTGTTTGGAAATGTATGTAATATTTGATTTTTAAAAAATAGTTAATTAATTCACACAAACCTAAGGGAAACAGACTTTCTTTGTGTAAAAGACATGCTGAAGGATAAAGAAAATGATACATAATTATGTTAGGGTGTGATCCAAAATGTTCAAAGGAGGAGAGCCTCCAAATAGTATATAACAAGGTGCATTGACTGCTATTTTTCAGTCTACAGTCTTCAGTCTTCAGTTTTTTAACAAAGTTGATAAGGTGCTGTGGCACCAAGCCCAGATTCACTTTCTTTTGATATTTTTGATACATCAGTAACCTGAAGGGAGGCATCAGAGAGGCCAAGTCAGACTACAGAAGAATCGAGGACCACCTGAACAGCAACAACAGCAGGTAGATGTGGCAAGGTGTCCAGCATCTCACCAACTACAGGACCAACCTCAGAACTACTGAAGGCGATGCCATGTTGAACCTCTTCTTTGCCCACTTTGGCCACAACTGGTGGCCAAACTGGGGGACCTGGGACTTCCACACTCCACATGCATGTGGACAAACAGTTTCCTATCTGCCTACACCATTGTAAATTTTGCGGGCAACACCACGGTGGTGGGGCTCATCTCTGAGGGGGATGAGTCCGCCCACAGGGACAAGGTGGAACAGCTGACAGTGTGATGCAGGGAGAATAACCTGTTCCTCAACACCTTGAAGACCAAGGAGTTGATAATAGACTTCAGGAAGAAGAAAACAGACAGTCCATCAGCAAGGATTTTGTGGAGATGGTGGTGGACTTCCACTTCCTGGGAGTCCACATTGAGGAGAACTTGACCTGGAGCATGAATACCTCTGAGCTGCTGAAAAAGGCCCAGCAGAGACTGCACTTTCTAAGGGTGCTCAGGAAGAACAACATCACCCAGAGACTGCTGGTGTCCTTTTATCGGTGCTCCATAGAGAGCTGTTGGTGTACCACATACTGTGTATGTATGTGGTACACCAACAGTTCACAGTGGCTCAGAGGAAAGCATTCCAGAGGGTCATTAACCAGATCGTCGGCTGCCTTCTCCTCACTCTAGAAGAACTGCACAGTTCCTGCTGTCTCAAAAAAGCCAATAACATTATAAAGGACACTTAACACCCTGGTCACTCCTTGTTTGAACTGTTGCCATCAGGCAGACGGTAGAGATCAATCAGAACAACGACAAATAGATTCAGAGACAGCTTAAGGGATTGTGCAATTGACGGGTGATAGAATGTATGGTTGTGTGTGTGTTTTTTTAAATATCTTATTTATTTTAACACTATTTTAGCTACCTATTTATTTTAGATTTTGTAAATGCTTCTTTAGAATTTTATATGACTTTGAATGATGCACTGACTGGTTTGGCATTTTAATTTTGTTGTATGTTACCAATGCCAATAAAGATTTTCTAATTCTAATTCTATTTTCCATCATATTCTGCTTAAATCTACATGGTCTATGACTTTGGAGTGACTTAGAAACTGACTGAGAAATTGATCAGGCAGACACAAATGATATAAGGTCTAATAATGGCCAAATCTCTGACAATTGAATGGCCCAAAGTGTTCTATATAGTACTTCTACTGTTGGTGAATCTTTCTGAATTGCCATGTTGAATTGTGGCAATGTCTAAAACTTTATGTTTTACAGTGCATCACAGCATGGATGTGGATGTACAGCACTGAGTGAATAATGCTACAGCTTAAAATAACAGACTTCATTATCAGTACCAGTGAACACCTTTCAAAATAAAGGTCTGATAATGGTTTAATGTTAACCAAAATGCTATTGACTTTCTTTGCTTGAATTTGATTTGTTGGTATTTCCATGATGGCCTTGTTGGCCACACTTTGCTCAGGTCAGCTATGTTGAAGAGGGAACTACAAAGAGTGGTTGAATGTTTTCTCCATGAGATTATCACAGAGCACAACCTAAAAGGGTTCTGAAAAAAGTGGCACTAAATCAATGTTGTATGCACATTTTTCCTTAAAACCTCTGGTGTACAGTGATTTTACAGTGTACAGTGGTGCAAATAATGTAGTACATTTAAAATGTTCTGTCTTCTGTCACCACAATCTGTCATCTATGATGGTTCCTCATCTTTCAAAATCTAAGTTAAGTTGAATCAACTCATATCAGTGTCAACCCAACATTATTGCATTTAATTTATAGTATATTAGTTTGTCAGAGGTGGGAGATTATTTTGGAATTTGTCAACCCACACTTAATGATCTAGATTCTAGATGCTACAATAACAATCCCACATCAACGAGAACATTATACACTCCACATCCCACATTTCACGCTCTCAGCTATTTCAATTCAATTCCAGTCTTTTTCTTGAACATTTATTTCCCTTATTTTACATTTTACTTTTAAACTTAAAACTTTTGCTTAAAATTTAGCTCTACCATAACCTTTACCAAAACACTGATCAATTAAAATTACATTGACTGAATAAAAATTTTCAGAGTACAAACCCATACCCAAGATTTGCAGATCATTCAGATCCAGATAGAAATAGAACAGAAAAAGACACAAAAAAACCCCCACAAAGTTGTCATTAAGTGATTAGCTAGAGGCTTTTATTAGCTGTAACAGATACTAGAAATATTACAATACGTGGGAGGAGCATATACTGTCACTTCCTTCTCCTTTGCACTGTAATCAATCACCACATTTGCCTGCAGTCACCTGACCCTTCATAGACCAGAGCAGAGGTCTCAGTGGTCAGGGTGGCTGTTTTCTACTGGGACTGGACTGCTTGCCGAGGGTCATGAAACCAAGTGAGGGTTATGGGAGTCAGAGACAGGTAAGGAAGGAAACAGATCCTGGACAGAGGGGATTCCCCTACTGTTCAAGGGCCTGCTGTTCATTTCAGTTATGTCCACATACAATATTCACAACTGATCTGGGAAGGGATGCCTCAATTAGTGAGACAAATGCGCATCACAACATTTCAGTACATCACAATGGGTCTATTAACACACTGTAACTGTCACTAGCTTTTGCATGCAGAACAATAGTTTATGTTCATACAGAAGTTCATCAAGTCCTTCTAACTAATCAGATACTGAGATTCCCGTTTGCCCATTAGTGTGATCATATTTCATGACCTTAACATGACTCAGTCATGTTAAGTCCTGTAACAAGTTCTCTCTGTTAAATGCAATGTCTTCATTTTCCACAAACTTTATTTGAAGGGCTGCAGGACAAATAACTGCTGGTAACAACTGTAATAATGTAATAAGCACTGGTCTCCATGATGGATAAGAGATTACTTACTACCTCATGGGTACTTTCAAACCCTAGCTGTTAAAGCTGTTAATATTTTGAAATGCTTCAAGTTGACAGCAGTGAAATTACAAACATTCATAATTATATTGCATTAGTATAAGGTATTTTTCATAAGTATTGGCAATCTTTATGATGATGGAAATAAGATGTCTGATCAAAACTGAATCATTTCTTGCATGATAAAAATTACCCCCAAACCCTTTTGTATGCACAGTGGAGCTTTGTCTTGGTCCTGTCAAAACTATCTGTTTTACAGATCAGTATGGTCTACAGAGGTCATTTAGTGTGCTTATTCCATAATATCACTCAAAAACATGCATAACACATTGTGTTTGCAGTTGTCTACACCGCATTAATATGTTTTTAGAGCCTTTCCATAATCTGAGTGAGTTTTGGTTTGGTTTGACTCAGTTGACAAGAATAACAATCAAATTGCTGCAGCATTGCCTCAAGGGGAAAAAACACCATAATGTGAAAGCATCCTTTAGGTAAACAAATAGGTACACATAGGTACGAATTTCTTTTTTGACAAGGTAAATTAAAAAAGACAAAATTGAAAAACACTTCCTAAGTAATAAATGTTAAACTTCTGCATTGATGCAAGGTCAGGAGTCATTTTAACATGGCAGTTCAACAGGTCTGTGTGCATATACAGTGAGAAAGAAGTCATACATGAGCAGAGCTTCACTAACTGGGTTAAAGGTATGAACATGTAAAGTGAACACATTTAAAGTAGAGGACATGAGTCCTCATTTGAAGGTGTAAATATGCATTAGTATACAGTTATGAAATAGCATTTGGTTTGTGCACAACAGCCTTTCATGCTGTGCTCTGCTAGATTATTTTCCTGTTGTTTTCATATGAGATTGTGCATATGCACCATGATGTCAATGTCAACATTACACAATACAATCTAGACATGTTAACAGGTGCACTTAATAATTTAACTGATCAGAAACTTTAACTGAAAATCTGTGAGGTATGGGGCATGCAGTTTGACACTATGTTCAGACCAACGCAGTGGCCTCATTTATTTTGATTAATGCCAGAATAGAGGCCTCTGACAAAGAAATGCAATGTGCGCTGGAAAATCAAATACTTGAAAGGGCGCATTCCTGATAGATTACTTTGTAATGTGAACTGGATAGTTATTCTGTTTGCGTGGCCATTATTGTCACAGAGATGTGAAATTCTTTCTCACTGTTTTATAAACTGCTTTGCTGTGTTTTAGCCTCTGATATGCCTTAAAATTCAGGTGTGTATTGTTCAAACTGAACTTACTTGATAGCATTACATTGTCTCACCTCTTCCTTAAAGGTAGAGGTTGATAGTTCAAATGAAAATTCAATCATTATCTATTCACCCACATGCTGATTGAAGGTCGGGTTTAGTTTTTTTACTCCACAAAACACTATTTCACAGGAAAACTACATGGAATGGAAGTGAATGGTGACCAGTGTACAGATATAATGTAACATTGTTTTGTGGACTAAAAAAACTAAACCTGACCTTTAATTGGCACGAGGGTGAGTAGATAATGATTGAATTTCCATTTTGGATGAACTATCCCTTTAAGCATGCCCACACCAACACAGACATAGTGCCGTTTTTGGTCTGAATACCCGGTAATAATAAAAAAAACTGTACAGTGGTTTTATTGTATGTGGTTGTGCCACTTGGCGGTGCTGTTTTCATACAGATGAAGTCAGAGGAGCATGCTTGTCTTTGTCTCCTCAGCAGCCTCCCAAGCTAACTGTCCTGAGAAACAAGTTACAATGTGTGTGATATTTATGCAGCCCATATCCTACAACTGTCTGAATAAACAGTGTGTCATTTGATGGTTAATGAAACTGAAGAAAAAAAGGAACATGGGAAAATGACTGAAAATGAGTTGTTGTCTGACAGTCTCAAAGGTTTGCTAGCTATCCCCCTAGGTGTCTGGTTATGTCAAATTACTACAGCTACAACACTAATGTTACTCCTTGTGGCTAAGCACTTAACACATGCCTGAAAAAAAACAGCCAAAAACTGTGCAACACCTTCTCTGGTTGTAAACCCCATTTACTCTCAAAGGAAAAAAACAATCCATTTCATGGGGTAGCAAAGTTGGCTATATTTTTACATCCCTGGTAACTGGCTCCACCTGAGCAGGTGGTTTAGTCATTGAAGGTGTTTGGAGTCCCCCGTACTTGTATCCAAGGAAAGCTGAGCTGATGATGAATTTATAGTCTAGCAATGGCAGTATTTGCACCTCATTTGGCATTGTTTTGTCTGGATAAGAAAACTTTAAATTAAAATAAGGAAAAAACAAGAAAAAAAAGAAAATTAGGGGGAAAAAAGTAGAGTATTATATCTTATTAATTATTAATGATTAATCAAGTAATCAATTGTTAGCATTTTCAACTATAAGGAAAATGCACAAAATTCACAACCCGAGTAAGATACCAAGTACTTACTTAGAGACAGGTGACACATTTTTAAAACATAAAACCTTGCCATGCTCTCCTTTAATTTGTCACCTGTCTCTAGAATTTTATCAAAAAAGATCATTTTGGTTGATAATAATCCACTAATATCTGATTTAATGTGATGAAAAGTTGAAATTATTTTTAATGACAGAATTTCTTATATAAATGGTATTCACCACAACTATAAGGTGCTGTGAGAGACTGAAAATGCGCCTTGAAAAAAGCTTGAAAAGACTTGAATTTGACTTTGAAAAAGGTGTATGAACCCTGAAATTATGAGTTCAGTTGACAAGTGACCCCTTGTGATTTATGCCCCCCTCCCCCAAAAGGGGGTCCCAGACCCCAGGTTGGGAACCAGTGGTGTAGACTGTGTAGCTACAATTTTCTAATTTCATAAATAAGACCAGTAAGAACTGACATGTGCTGTTGAGACATCAGTGTAGTCTATTATGTGTTCCTGCTTGCCACCAGAATTGACAAACACAGACAACAGGGAAGAATCAACCTTAAATGACAGAAGTTTAATCTCTATCCTTCATTGAAGCCTGTGAGCTTAATCATTTTATGATCACTGACAGATAGAATGGGAGCATGCACAAGCAGCCATGTTTATTGATTAATTAGTTTCCATTATGTATTTCATAAAATGTTTTTTTTTCTCTAAATAACTAATTCTGCTTGGTTGTGCTATGAAAATAGCCCATGCAAATAGTTAATAAAAAAACGTTATTAAAACAAACACAGATGTTGTATTTTAGAAATTACTAATGATTTATTAGTTCTGGGTTATTATATAGCTGACTCTTGACTAGAGAAATTCCTTGAAATTGGTGCCCCTACTACAAAACAGGCTGAAACATGGCAACATAATGAGACATAAATTAGAAAACCTTACTCATACTGTACAAACTGACAGCACATTTTATGTACCAAATAGGAAGATATGTTTAAATTGACCAGTGAGCTTTGAAAAGGTGCCATAAGGAGGAATAAGGTGCATTTGGGATATGAGGGCAAAATGGCACAGAACATAAATATGTTGTGTCAAAAGACTTGCTGTATTATGCTCCCTGTATTAAACAAAGTTAAATCTACACATCCTGAACTAATGGGAGGAGAAGACCTATTTTAGGAATGTTGTGGAACTGGGAACTGGTGGGAAGTTGGAGGAAGTGGTTGGATTAGACATGTCTAGCCTTCCCTTGCTGTGACACGTGGCTCAGCCAGTGAGCTGTGGATGATGCTGCTGATGGACTCTACCCCTTCTCCTTCTAGGAAGGTGCGGTGGTCTCCCTCAATGACATGGACTGACACCTTGCCATCACATACCTGAAGAAAGATATAGCAGTCAGAACGTATTCAACTTATCCAGCATTTATATACATTAAGATTCAAAGAGTTGTTTGTCACATACTCAAATTTACAATATGTGCAGTTAAATGCAGGGTTTAACAAAAAATAACTGTCCAAAGCAGCTGTCCAGAGCATCTTTCTTTACCAGGGTTCTTCATTCTGATGGTCTACAAAAAAAGCTTTTTTGGAGTCTCTCTGTGCTGGATTTACGACTACAGAGGCATTTTCCTGAGCACAATTGACGTTTTTTTTGTCTATAAAACACTGCTGGAGTTTCACAGGAAAACAGTGCTGCAGAATCTCCCAAACAATGGAAGTGAATGGTGACTAGTTTCAACTGTAAAAAACAACTGGGAAAAAAATTAAAATGCCTCCATACTGCTCATCTGGCATAATCCAAGTATCCTCAAATCCTGACATTCTATGTGCACACCATCACACCACACACATCCAGTGTGCATGTGGTATACACTGTATAAACTGGTGAACATGGTGTATACTTGGCATGTTGGATCTTTACGAGACGTCTTCCCTCTTGATGAGCGTTTTGGCACCATTTAAAAGAAAAAAAAATCTCCATATAATGTCCATATTAACATGCCTGAACAATGACTGCAAGTTCACTTTGTTTTCAATCAAGTTTTCAATCCCAGCATACAGAAGAATAAAGTTCAATACAAGACAAATCAAAGAATCATGAACTCTACTCCCACCTCCATTCCTGGACATTTTACTGGATGATTTCTGGTTCAGGTGTGCCTAAAGCCTAAAGTGGGCTCAACTCAGCAGAAGTTTTGACAAAGTAATCTTACCTGTTGGTCTATTTTTAAACATGCCCTCTTGAAACATGCAAATGTGTGTGTGTATATTTGTGGTTTGGTACCTCGCTGAGCTTGTAGTCAGCTCCCAGGTTTTGTTCATAATCACTGCTGGTTTTGGCACGCAGTAGTGTCACATTGCCATGGTATTTTGTTGCAGGCACATAGCCATCTGCAGCCTTCAGCTTGTAGTAGAAGGTAGTGGCTGCAAAGCGCAGTGAGTCCCGGCTGATGTTCTTATGGCTGGAGGTGATTAGGTCCACCGCCATGCTGACGCGAGCCTCCAGGTCCGAAAGTGGGAGAAGAGTCTCCAGAAGCTGTAGGATAAGAGTGAGGAATCAGAGATGTGGATGGAGACCACTGTAGGATATGTAGTGATATACCAGACCACAGACCAAGATATAAACAAGGACAGACCACATAGGAAGTTTACACATGATGTCACACACCTGTCTCGCATTCTGTGATGTACAACCCTTCTTATGATATCTGATTTTATCCTGATCATCATCATTCATTAGTCATGTCTGATGAAGGGCTGGTGACTGAAACATCATGTGGAGAAACTATTAAATTTCCTAAAGGAGCAGTTTCTGGTGTGTAGAACTATTTTTGTATTTGTTCTTCTGTCCAGCACCCAGTATTAATTGTTTCTGGATGTGCACGCTGTTTTTTGAGTCTTCAATCTGATTTTAGTCTGCCATTATACATGATGTTGTACAAGCAAATCTTTGGCCTTAGCACAGGGGAAAAATAATTAAAATAGTCAAAACTTAAAACCGGCGGCATGGTGGTACAGTGGTTAGCCTCCGCCTCACAACAAGAAGGTCCTGAGTTCGATCCCCCAGCTCCCCGGCTGGGGCAGGGCCTTTCTGTGTGGAGTTTGCATGTTCTCTCCGGGTTCTCCGGTTTCCTCCCACAGTCCAAAGACATGCATGCAGGTTAATTGGTGACTCTAAATTGCCTGTAGGTGTGACTGTGAGTGTGAGTGGTTGTCTATGTGTCAGCCCTGCGATGAACTAGCGACTTGTCCAGGGTGAACCCCACCTCTCACCCAATGTCAGCTGGGATAGGCTCCGGCAGCCCGCAACCCTTACGGAATAAGCGGTTACAGGAAATGAATGAATGAAAGCTTAAAACCACACTGCCTGGCCAAAAAGAGAAAAAAAGTCACACACTAATATTTCATAGGACCGCCTGTAGCTTTGTTTTGATCATTTCAATAAGCTTATGCAATGTCACAAAATTTATTTCTGTCCAAAGCTGCATTAATTTTTCATCAAGATCTTGTACTGGTGATGGATGGAGAGTCAGACTGGCGCATTAAGTCTTCTTCAGCACATTCCAAAGATTCTCAGTGGGGTTAAGGGCTGGACTCTGTGGAGGCCAATCCATGCGTGAAAATGATGTCTCATATTCCCTGAACCACTCTTTCACAATTTGCCTAATGAATCATGGCATTGCCCATGCCATCAGAGAAGAAAAAATCCATTGATTGGAAAAACCTGCTCATTCAATATATTCAGGTAGTGAGCTGACCTCATTTTTTGGGCACATAACATTGCTGAGCCTCAACCTGACCAACTGAAGCAACCCCAGATCATAACACTGCCCCCGCAGGCTTGTATGGTAGGCATTAGGCATGATGGGTACATCACTTCATCCACCTCTGTTTTTACCTTGATGCGCCCATCTCTCTGGAACAGGATACAGATGAGGATGAAATTATTACCCCCCCTTTGAAAATGACATTTTTTTTAAAGTATTTCCCAAGTCCTGTTAAACAGAGCAAGGATTTTTTTTACATCTTTTCCAAACATCCTAGTTTTATTTTGGATTCTTATATTATTTTACTTTGCACACAGAAGCAAAACTATTTCACAAAAACTAAAAACTACCAGGGTCAAAATTGTTAGCCTTCTGTTGCTAATAGTCAGTTGTGTATCCTTTCTGCTGAATAACCGCCTGCAGTCATTTGTTGTAGTTTTCAACAAGTCTCAGACTTGTCTCCTGAGGAATCCCAGCCCATTTGTCTCTGGTGAATCTCTCAAGCTCCTCCAGGTTTGATGGTCTTCCAGCATGGACCTTGGTCTTCAGTTCACCCCACAGATTTTCAATGGGATTCAAGTCAGGCATTTGTACAGGCCAGTCAATAACGTTCACTTTGGTCTTCTGGAGGTAGTTCTTCTCTAGGAGCGACATATGTTTTGGGTTGTTGTCGTGTTGGAAGACAAAGTGAGTGAGTCTTGCTGCCGACTGCTTGAGGTTTTCTTTCAAAATCTTCACATATCCTTCTTTCTTCATGATTCCTTCCACCTTGATGAGATTCCCAGTTCCATCCCCACAGCATAATACTCCCACCACTATGTTTCACTGTGGGGACGGTGTTCTTTGGGTTATACGCCTCTCCCTTCTTTCTACAAACATAAGCAACGTCTCTATGGCCAAAGAGGTCTAGTTTCCTCTCATTGGACCAAAGGACATGCTTCCAGTATGCGAAATCTTTCTCCAGGTTGTCTTTAGCATACTTCAGTCTGGCTTGAAGGTGTCTCTTCTGCAGAAGTGGAGTTTTTCTTCGTCTGCAACCTCGCAGTCCATTCCTGTGCAGGGCTCTAGTGATTGTCTTTTTTGAGATTCACAAGTGTCTTGGCAGTTGTTCTGGGGTCTTTAGACACATCTCTCACTAGTTTTCTTTCTAGAGTCTTTGAAATCTTTGACTTCCTACCTCTGCCAGGCTTGTTCTGTACTGTGTGGCTCTCTTTGAATTTCTTGATGATACTTCTCACTCCAGGTCTTGACACTTGGAAATGCTGGGATAACTTTGTATATCCTCCGCCTGCTTTGTGAGCATCAACAATTCTTTTTCTCAAGTCTAAACTGACTTCTTTTGTTTTTGGCATGATGCTTTCTCAAGTGACAGCTTAAACCTAAGCTTCAGTTTTAACTTGATTTTACAAGCTTTGAGCATTACAAGGATAAGCACATCATTGTACAACAGTAGTTTGTACTATGGCTCAATAAAAGGTCAGTTCTTAAGGGGGCTAATAATACTGACTCTGGTCATTTTTGTTTTTTTTTTTCTGAAATAAATAGTTATTCTGTGCAAATAAAAGTAATTAATGCTTTCTAAGGAAAACTAGTATGTTTAGAAATACTATGTTGAAAATTCCTTGCTCTGTTAAAAAAGCACTTGGGAAGATTTTGGAAAAAAAATTAAATTTCATAGGGGGGCTAATAATTTTGTCTTCAACTGTAAATATGGACTCATCAGACCACATGCCATTTTCCATTTTCCACTGTGGTCTGATGTGGAAACAGTGGATGTATACTTTCAGGGCACTGTGTCCTGACCGTGTCTGTACTTTCCTGCTTGTATTTTTCCTTGTTTGTTTGTTTGTTTTTTGTTGTTTACTGTCATTGGCTTACTCATCTGTCAAACCTGTGACAAACTGTAAACCTGCCGATGTTAAAAAAAAAAAAAAAATACAACAACTTTAAGTTCTGCAGCCGAAAACAAAACGAAACAAAACATAACTGTGGCTGAAATGCTGCATGTCATACTGTAGAAGTCCATTTAGGTGTTTTCTCATAATTTCTGTGTTAATGGAAATGAAATAATTGTTGCATATAGATGAGAAACTAAATCAGAGCTTGGATTGACACAACTCTCTTAATTTAAGGTGTAAAAAGTAACATTACCCCCTCAAAATCCTATTTGGAAAAACTGATGTCTAAGGACAGCCTAAGCAAAGGTGCTATATCAGAGTTGTACAATTTATTAATGCCCAACTCAACAGAAAACTCTTATTGCAAATGGAATACATGGAACAAAGACCTGGGAACAGAGATCTCCTGAGTGGAATGGAGATTAATATGCACTAAGGCTCATACCCAATCAATCAACACAAGATTAAGACTGTTACAACATAAATGGACAATAAGGACATATATTAGACAGTTATATTAAATAGATATAAAAGTAATATCCCCGATTCATGAACAAAATGTATAAAGGAAAAGGGGAATTTAATTCACTGTGTGTGGCAGTGTAGTAAGGTTAAAGCTTTCTGGGAGGAGATTTAAAAAAGAAAAAGAAAAACAACAGAAAAAAATTACCTCAAAAGACTTTCTAATGATCCCTGTTTATTTTAATTTTGGCATTCTATCCAGAAGGTCATACATTAGTATACCAAGAGTGAACAAATAATGATGGATATGTTTGCTCTGCACACTAAAACAAATCAAGTGCACTATTCTGGAAAAAGACAAGCAGCCCAAGTGTCACATATTGGGTTTGACATTAGGTTTGGTTTGGGTTTTCCTCTGGAAAAATGTCATATATACAAAAAGGGAAGAAAGACTTAATTGAGACGGTTTGGGGACCATTTAATTTGTCTGTGAAAGATATGGAGCTAACAGATGTACAGACTGATGTAAACCTCACAGTGCGGCTCCTATGAGTTCAAATCACTGATCTATGAAATTATCTTAAATTTGATATGATTTTCAAATCTATGTACAAATTTATTTTGTCTAAGAGTTTTGTTTTATTTTATTTATTTTTTAGTTCTTTGTTTTGTTTGGTTTTGTTTGCTAATCTGTTTGATGGTGTGTTTTTGTCATCCTTACTTCAGTGTAGACATGGATTGTTGAAGTGCACATCTGTACATTTGGATTTTTAATTTTATACACATGTGGGCTTAAATATGTAAAATGTTAATAAACACACTGTAAAAAAATAACATTACCTTGGTTTTGAAGTCTACACTTGACAAAGATGTGGTGAATCATTGGGCTGATGACACCACACATGAGGCCGCAATGAGCACATGTGAACTTAAATGTTGTGACTGATGAAAATCTTTGGTAAACGTCTGTGTTTGTGTGTGTGTATATATGTGTGTATGTGTGCACAGGGGAGTGTACCTTGTTGTACTCAGTGCCAGTGAACTGCTGGATGAAGGCACACAGGGCTTCGGTTTCAGCCTCAGACTCTTTTCCTGGTGTCAACTTGGCTCTGTACGTCTGGAAAACAAATACTGAGTTAACTTCACATAACCAACCTACAGGTCATTTAAACCTCAATTTGGTACCAAACTACACAATAGTGTTGTTGTGATATCAAAGTTTTGATTTTGATACAGATACCAAGTTTAGCATCACAATAGTTGATACCAAAACAATACAAGTCCAATACTCAAAACCTTGCAGATAAGAAACACAAAATATATTTAAAATAAAATCTGAAGCACTTCATTCGAATTTGAGAATTGCTAATGCATGATTATATTTACTGGGTCAAATGTTAAAATATTATGTATAAACCTGCCAAGCTCAATACCCATGTATTAATCTATGAATAGTTCCAAAACTACAAACTATGATCATATCAACAGACAGTCACAACATTTTGTTTTTAGTCAGGGTCATTATGTTCACTATGGGAACTGTTATGCTCTCTAAATATATGGTAAGAGTCAATATGCTTTTTTTACTGACTCTATAGAGCTACTGTAGTTTAGAAGACACATGTAGTAGTGTGCTAGTATTGTGCTAGTATTGTGCTAGTGTGCTCGTAGCTATTAAACATTTTTAAAACATTTAATTTTCATTCAACCTTTATTTATTTCTCGGGAATACATTGAGGGGTGGCCCTCATTTTCAATGATGCTGAGATTACAATTAGGCAACAAAGTAGAAATATTTATTTCTCGGGAATACATTGAGGGGTGGCCCTTATTTTCAGTGATGCTGAGATTACAATTAGGCAACAAAGCAGAGAAAAGACAGAGAAATAACAAAATAAATAGCCAGTAAGAAATTTAAAAAATTAATACAATTCCTAGTTAAAACGTGCATGTAAGAACATTAAAACTTCAGCATGTTTTTAAAATCTCCCAAAGTAATCAGGGATTATAATAATATAATAATATAATATAATAATTTATAATAAATGGGATTAATGGCTAAAATCCCAATTTTTGGCTTTCCCTCTCAAAACTCCATGCATCATTAAACTTGAAGATATTCGTGGCTCACAATTAATTGTTCATGACTCGTGTGTGTGTGTGTGTGTGTGTGTGTGTGTGTGAGTGTGAGCGTATTAGTTCTCTTCTCTAACCTGTGTGTAGGCTGCCACATAGGAGTGTGATCCATCAAACAGAAAGAGATACTCCACAGGCTGATTCTGGGTCTGAAGCTGAGAGCACATTTCAAATGCCACACAGGCACCGAAGGAGTAGCCAGCGATTCTATACGGCCCATCTGGCTGAACCTGTCTGATACAGTTGACATAGTACGCTGCCAAGGACTGGATGCTGTCCAGAGGAGCCGCTGGGGGAGATGGGATAAGAGACAATACAAAATATACATGTACACATGTACATGGATCGAAACAACTCAAAAGGGCACTTTGCTGCTGCATCATGCCCCCTTCCCTTTTTGGGTGAAAGAAAAACACTCTAATTGGCAGATGGCCCCAACTCTTAATAAAGAACCTGGCCTGTGCAAAGAAGTTTTTCCTCACCACTGTTGCCTCAGTGGTTGCTCTTGGTGGGAACATTTGGCTTTATAACATGTATGGTCTAGGCCACTGGTTCCCAACCTGGTATCTGGAACCTCTTCTGGGGAGCACCAGAAATCACGGGGAGTCTCCAAGACTTTGTCTGTTCTGAAGCCCTTCGTACTTTAAGCTTTTTTCAAGGCGCATTTTCAATCTTTTACAGCACCTTACAGGTGTGGTAAAGTACAAATTTATACACAAAAATAATATTTTTCAACTCTTCATCACATTAAATCAGATGTTACTGGGTTATTGTCAACCAAAAATTGTGTTTTGTGATAGAATTCTACAGATGGGTGACAAATTAAAGGAGAACACAACAAAGTTTTATGTTTCAAAATGTGTCACCTGCCTGTAAGTAAGTACTTGGTCTCCTATTTGGATTGCAAATTTTGTGCATTTTCCTTAACCAACAGTTGAAAATGATAACAACTGACTATTCATTATCATTATTAATTCATAAGTCATAAAACACAAATTTTTTTCCTACTTTTTCTCATTTTATTTATCATTCATTCATTCATTTTCTGTAACCGCTTATTCCGTAATGGTCACAGGCTGCTGGAGCCTATCCCAGCTGACATTGGGCGAGAGGCGGGGTTCACCCTGGACAAGTCGCCAGTTCATCGCAGGGCTGACACATAGACAGACACACTCACACTTACACCTATGGGCAATTTAGAGTCACCAGTTAACCTAGCATGCATGACTTTGGACTGTGGGAGGAAGCCGGAGAACCCGGAGACGCAGACACGGGGAGAACATGCAAACTTTGCACAGAAAGGCCCCGCCCCAGCCGGGGAGCTGGGGGATCTAACTCAGGACCTTCTTGCTGTGAGGCGGCAGTGCTAACCACTGCACCACCGTGCCACCCTCATTTTATTTATTTATTTATTTTATTTTTTTTGGTTTCTTTTTTCTTATTTTAAGTTTAATTTAAAGTATTCTTATCCAATGAATGGCTACACCAGACAAAATAATGCCAAATGAAAGGAAAATACTGCCATTGCTACACTATCAATTCATTATCAGCTCAGCTTTCCTTAGATACAAGTAGGCAGGACTCCAAGGGAAAAAGGTTGGGAACCACTGGTCTAGACCTCTATTTGAAAAGTGCCCTGAGATAATTTTGTTATGATTTGGTGCTGTAAGAATAAAACAGAATACAAATGAACTGAATTCATTTGACTGGTTGTCAATACAAATTCCAAGGTCTTTGCTAGTTTAAATGCATACAGTGGAAAAGAAATTGAAATGAAAACCATATTGCTGTTTAGCTATTAGGAGTCCAAATCCTCTGGCCAGTCAGTTGTTGTTGTTATAAATAAAAAAATAAAGAAAAAGGGGTCCTTGTATGTATTTTACACATCGTTCACTTCTTATATCATTAAGACACTTAATTGTGCTGTTTTAGTACTGTTCAACCAAACTTTAATTCTAAAACCTAGTGTTTTATTATAGGGTCCTATTTTTTCACAATAAAAACTTTACTTCTCCTATCACTAAGACTCTTTTCAGATTCCTTTTAATCCACAAACACAATCAGCACCAATGCCATTTATACAGTAACATCATAAACTAACCTGTAAAAAAGTGTTTGTTGGCTGGCTGCTTTTACAGTGGTTGTTTTCACCCAAAGGGGTTGTGGTTCTTGGACATGACATATGGCTGCTCTCATCCATACATAGACACATAAGCATTGCACAATCAGAGCAGAGAAATGAATCAAACCATCTGCGACTCCAAATGTTTGTGAATATAACTCCTGATGGTAAATCCTTGTGCTGAGACTGAGAGAATACCCTGACAGCTCCATACTTAGCTTGAAAAAGTCTATCAAGGACTCACAGCTTTGGAATAATTTAGGAGAACTCTCAGAGCAACTCTGAGCAAGGAAAGGAAAGGAAACTTTTGTCAAAGTGAGGAGGTATGACTGGCCCTGTTGCTAGGTTTGACTCATTATTTCAAAAACGTGTGATTGGTTGATCCCCAAAAAATGCACTCTTAGTGATAACAGGCAGAGATGGACAGTAGAACCAATACAGTTTAGTTGTCATTGGGGCATGGTGTAATTACAAATACTATTTTATGTAATGAAAATATTGAATGGATTGTAAGCCATACTTTAAAATGTGGAATGCATCATAATATGAGACTGTGAAAGTGTTATTAGGTTGGATAAGTGTTTCATCTGCTCTATCTGTTTTTATTTTATTTTGTAAAACACTTTGCAACATTGTTAATAACAGTGACATATAAACAAAGTTTATTATTATCATTATGTAATTTCATCGCTAATGAAATGGACCACAAAACATCTCTGCACAATCTAAACTGTAGCATTTCATTAACTGTTTGGAGAGTATTTCTCCTTCCTCTTTGTTTTTCTACCATTTTCTCCTCTACTGAATAAACCTTTAAAAGTCCTCCTCACTACTCCTAACAGTTTTTCACCTTACTTTGGGAATAACTTTTATCTTTACCAGGATCTGCTCTTAACTGTAAGGTGAAAATCTTGGTGAAAGGTGAAATCTTAATATTTCATCACTAGGAGCAAGTCACTGTACTAGGAAACTCAATAAATATGGCCCCTGAAAACAAGAGACAAAATTGTGTTTTGATGGCAGAGGGTGCCCTGGCTCTATATTTGCATATTTATGTAATGGTTGTTATTTTCTTTTCTCTTAGGCTTGTATGAGTCATGTCTGTGAACACAGAATACCTCTCGTGCACTGCAGGCCATAGCAAGGCACGCTCAGCTTGAAAGCGAGTGTCTTAAAGGCAGCAATGGAGCCCTCAATGGGATGGACCAGGAACAGTGGCCTCTCCTGACTCTGAACCTTGTTGAGTGGTGTCACTGTGGGGCCGTCGGGGTTGACTAATAGCTGGGTCAGATCAGACTCCAGCAAAGTGCGAATGCCATCCCTCTTAGCTGTAGAGTGGTGAGATTCTGGATAGTTGGAAGCAGTGAAGATAACAAAATCATATTCTTTCTGTTCTGAGCATATCAGCAGGTTTTAAAAAACACATCCAACAAAAACCTAGATTTAAGACTAAAATATCTAAATACTGACTTATTACATTTTTTTGACTGATTTAAATACAGCTTAATAATACCATTTGATCCACCTGGCTTGCTATTGGCCAGCTCTTGCAGCTTGTTGATAGTGAGCTGGCGAATCTCCCTCATGGCCATGACAATATCATAGTCGCGCTCCAGAGTCTGGCGGACCTCCACACCCATCAAGGAGTCCAGGCCCAGGTCAGCCAATGAGGCATCAGCGTTCAAGCTGTTAACATCCCGCACACCTGAGAATAATGGATGCAGTGACAGTTCTGTAAGTTTAGCCTGATCAAATTTAGCTCAGGACAGAAGGTTCATTCATTCTGATGTTTTCGAAATGCCATAGTGTTTTTTCTTTACAATAAAAGTCATTATCTCCTCACCCTCAAGCTGACTGAAGATTAGGTTTAGTTTTTTAACCCACAAAACATTTCCAGACTTTCACAGGAAAATAGCATTGCAGAATCTCCCAAACAATGGAAGTGAATAGCGACCAGTTTTCAAATTAAAAAAAAAAAAAAAAAAACATTAATAGAATAAAAACATAAAATGCCTCTATACTGCTCATCTGGTGTAATCCAAGTCTCCTAAAGCCCCAACATGCCAGTTGACCAAAAAAAATTTATTTACACCATGTTTTTAGCCTGAATCTTCACTATAAATCCTTAGCTTGGAGCCATGTTCACCTGCACAGTCTGAACTGGATGTATTTTGTGATGGTGTGCAAATGGAATGTTAGGACTTTTTTTCCAGTCGTTTTTTATGTGTGAAAGCTGGTAAGCATTCACTTCCATTGTTTGGGAGATTCTGCAAAACTGTTTTAATTCACCCAAAGATGACAATTAAGTGATTAATTTCCTTGCCTGATTTCTAGAAAGAACTATGCAATGGTACTATGGAAAAAGTACCAAAAAAATGGAGACAGTTTCAAATTACTACACTTTCAATTTATTACATTAATCAATTGCAAGTGTAACCTAGAGAACCTTTTAGTCAGCGAACAGCACTGCAGTATGCAGAATGTAGCATTCACAGTTCTCAGATAGGTAACATTTGGAGCCTGTTCAGACCTGGTATTAACATGCGCTGTGAGTGATCAGATCATAAGTGAACAGCTCTAAGTAAGTGATTCACACCCGGCATTACAGTGTTTCTCCAGATGCATCCTCCTGAGTGACCGCTTGTGATAAGATTTCACATCCCCACTCTAAATGTAAATAAATACTGGGGATATCTTGTCAGTTGAGTTTCCATTACCGTTTATTTCTTCCCTGTTTTTAAGATATGCACCAGCTGCACTCCTCTGTTAGCTCACAATGAGTCTCAAGCTGTCAAGAGCCCAGCAAGAGAGCTCTGTGGTGTACTGAGCTTTTAAAACAGAACTATGAGCAGGACACACACGTTTACTTTTTTTTTTAACTGCGTAGAAATCTGATGTTTTCACATCACAGATGTTGAAGAATGTCTTACCCAGAATGTGAGCTACCGCATCCACCAAGTTTCTCTTGCTTCCTGCCTCGCTCTTTACTACTGTCCTCTCTGCCAGGACAAAGCTAGACATCACTGGCAGCTTCTGGCACAGGAAGACGTCGAGCACCTCCAGGCAGGATGTGATGCGCTGTGGTAGGGTGCCACCAATCACTGCATCATTGCCACCCATAGTCTCCAAGACCACACCCACATCCCCAATGGCACCCCACTGGACTGCCAGACCAGGTAGGCCATCATAGCGGCGCTTTTCACACACACGCTCCATGGCTGAGTTGGCATAACCGTAGTTACTTTGGCCAGCATTGCCACGGCCGCAGCTGACTGACGAGAAGGCAACAAAGTAGCTGAGGGCTGGACACAATTTTCTTGTCACTCTGAAGAAGAAATGGAAGTGAGTGCATCAAGTTGCAGAAAGAAAATAATAGTAGTCCTTAATGAATAGTCACCAATTTAAACAGAAGAATGGCTGTGTGTGTCTTACTTGTCCAGATTTATGGTGCCATCATATTTAGGTTTGTTAACATCAAGGAAGAGCTGAGGGGTCAGATTCTCCAACATGCCATCTCTCAACACCTGATAACGACATAAAAAGACATGATAATGAAGTTCAAATCAAAGTGAATTCACTGTGAATTTAAATAGAGAAGCTGTTTTTGAAGCAATAACACCACAGAGGTGAGTATGGATAGGAGAGCAGGGCTACCATTGAACTGATCACAGAAAAGAACCGTGATGTCAAATTAACCTCAGTGATGCATAAACAAAAAGCCTACTGTACATAATAATAAATACCTGTAAAGGCCATATTCACATCATCACAATTACATAACAAATATGCACGAAAACACATTTACTGACATATTTTTATACAAACCAGACTAATAGTCTAACAATCCTGCTAGCAGCGCTGTGAGGCTGTACTTCAGCACTGTGGGTCATTGGGTAAAATACTAATGTTAGCATGCTAACATGCTCACAATGACCCTACTAACACAGATTGGCAGATTAAATGTTTGGTTGTAGTGCAGGTCAGAGGACCACAAAAGTTATTACAATTAATCCTGAAGGAAAAACAAATATCTAAAACAAAGATTACAGCTGTCAAGACATTTCACTGAGAGGCAGAAATTCCAACTTAACCGCATCACCAGGGGATCACCAGAAGTCAGCAGGGTCCTCAAGTGAGGACCCTAAATGTCTAAACAATCTTATTTGGCAAGCTATTCAACATTTACTGAGATATTTCAGCAATCTGAATGGAGTCATGCTCATGAATCTGACTCGTTTGTAATTTTTGTATAGAAAACAAGAACAGGGTTTTATTTTAATCCAGGTGAATACTGGATCTTAATATTTTTGTAGTGCTGGCACACTGTCGTTAAACTATTTACTGTTAATTTTTTCAGGGCTGTTCCCCTCCTTATTTAAGGTAAACTGATTAATGTCTTCTTGCAGCAGGGAACACAACATATCAATACATTTTAAATGTTAAAAACCTTTTAATACAGTGTTTGTTGTAGTATGTTTTACATTTGCAACAAAAAGTTAATGATTTCTGTTTTAAAATGCCTCTGGTGGCCTAAAAAGGAGACAGAGCTGAGGGGTACTGATGCTGAGTTGGCATGATGTGTTACCATGGCAAGGTGGAAGACACCTCCCACTGGGCCCAGTGCGCAGGCCTCAGCAATGAGTTGCTCTGCTCCCTCCAGCGTGCTAACATCATTGGTCGACACCAGTACTTCCACACCTTGACTTTGCCATTGGCACACTCGCTTCTCCTGGTAACCTAGTAATCAAAAAGAGTTCAAAAGTCAAAGTGTGAAAAGAAAACTTGGTACAGCAGCACCCAGAGCCAAATCACTTTCACATGACACACCAGTTTGTTCTTTTCTATGATTCAGCAGCAAAGCTTTAGGTTTGTACCCATCTGTAGCAGAGCAAAATCTTATTATTGTTAATTTTAATTTAATTTTAATTAATGTTTATTTTATATTATTATTAATTTTTTTTTAATTGTTGTATCTGTGTATCTGCCTGTATCAACCATCTACAGGCAGTTATTGCCTATATTGTGACAGGCCACAAACACAGCCAAGTGATCCAGCTTAAAACTACTAAAGGCACACTTTATAACATATTGTGAAAAGTTCGCTTCTCACCCTTTTCTGTAGGAAAATTCAAACAAAAGTCAAAGTTGTTACAGTCATACAGCTGTTACTGTAAACAATCTGATTTTGCTGGCAAAGTATTATTTATGCTAATGATGTGATGTTTTTGAAGCATTTAAAAATGGACTGGCTGGCTTCTTTTAAAAACCATGATACAATAATATTTAGGGGTGTGTATCTCACTTACTGAGATGGATTGATTCGTATCTTGATACATGTTCAATGTTACGATACATCTTAGAAATTCTTAAATAGCCAATGATTTGGTTCAATATGATTGAGCCCTGTCACAATACAATACAATATGATGCAATACAAGACAATGCAATGTGTGAATATTTACATTTCGATTCAACAAATGCTACATTTGTAAAGTACTATTAGTTGCTAAAATAAATCCTGATAGTTTTACTAAATATCGTAACAGTAGAGACAGAGAGATAACAGTGGTCTCATGTGTAAATGAGATCCTGTAGCCTAAATGAGAATCTGTGAACAAACTTTAAAACTGTTTAAAATATTAGTATTTTTGCAGTAAGATGATCTGCTGCTGTGTTTCATATAAAGAGTGCTGTGGTTTTGATTAGTGTGGACGAACAGTGAAGTGTTACCTGCTCTCACAGTGACATGACGTCTCTGTGGGTCAGACTGTGGCTCTGTTCTCTGCTGTCAGACACGTTTTACATAAATGATTTGCAGCAGTGTTTCTCATCTTTCTTATAAAACCCAAACTTATTCTACACTTGTGCTTTATGAAAGTTTGGTGGCGAGATGCAGTACAATGTGACTTCTGTCACTGTTTTCAGCATGGTCTGTTTTGAGGAACTGAAGAGGAGACACAGGAGAGGGAGGAGGGAGCGCTTGTTTTGTGTGATCATAGCAGCAGGCATCCAGCAAGAGTGGTGAAGGCAGAGGCAGGAGGAGAGAGAAAACAGAGGAAAGTTACAGTGGTAGCTCCCTGCTGCCAAAAATGAAACATATGCATATCCTAATGAGATGATTGATACGCTGGTGCTGCATCAATTTGTTTCCAAATCATGTTCAGCTTTTTACCAATACAGGCCATCTGAACCAATGCTCTCGTATTTTACACATTTAAGTCCAATGCATTGGATGCATGAGTGAATCATTATACCCCTATATATGTATGTATATATATGTATATATATATATACACAATTTATTTCACCCAAAAAATGAAAACTCAGTCATTATCTACTCACTCTCATGCTGATTGAGGGTCCGGTTTATTCTGTTAGTCCACAAAACACTGCTGGAGTTTCACAGGAAAAAAGCAAAACATCAGCAAAACATCATCTGCATTTTGCAGATGATGTTTTGTTCTGTTTGTTTTGTGGTTCTAATGGCACTCACTCACTGGATCAGTTTGTATCCGAATGTGAAGCGGCTGGGATGAGGCCATGGTCTGTGGCCATGGTTCTCAGTGGATTGTCTACTCGGAGTAGGGAATGAGTCCTTACCCCAAGTGAGGGAGTTCAGGTATCTTGGGGTTTTGTTCTCAAGTGAGGGGACAATGAAGCATGAGCTGGGCCAGAGAATTGGAACAGCAGGAGCGGAATAGCGTTTGTTTTACCACACTGTTGTGATGAAAAGAGAGCTTAGGCAGAAGGCGAAGCTCTCGATCTACCAATCTTTGTTCCTACTCTCACCTATGGTCATGAAGGGTGGGTAATGACTGAAAGAACGAGATTGCGGATACAAGCAGCCGAAATGGGTTTTCTCAGGGTCTGAGAGCAGTGTATTTTAAGGGGTCAGGTCCACAATGGCCAAGTCCCCTCCTATAAGGGTGCAGGTGCAACCCAAAGCTGGTCCAGTCAGTCAAGGGGAAAAAAGGATGAACGATGCATAAAAAAGGAGAAAAAAACTAAATCTGTTGTACTAACCTGTATTTGCTGTTCTTGTCTTCTTTGTGTTGCTCTGTTATACTGTTTGTTTCATACATGTACTAATTTGTTCTTTGTTTTGTTTTGTACCTGTGCTGTATTGTCCCTTGTCTTGCAATAAAAAAAATAATGCACAGTGTAAGTGCTCTGAGCAGCGAGTGACTACACACTTACAAGTTGAAGAAGGCTAAAACTCTCCTGTTGTAAATGTCATTCTGTCAAATTTGGTGCAATCATGGCTGTGTCATGCTAACATTGAAAGAACTGTATCAGTCATTGCCACTCTTACACTCCAACTTCCATTTCACTGTGACTTTCAATTTTTCTAATGCCGAACATCCAGCTACACACTCAAACAACAACACTTAACTGCTCCCAGTCACTGCTCAGTTTCATTCAGACTGACTGAGTAGCCTCGTGCTGTTGTGCCTTACCATTCCTGATGCCTGATCTGGAAGTCAGCACCAGTTTGCGGGCTCCTCTCTCTGTCAGCCACTGAGCAAGCTCCAGACCAAAGCCCCCCAGTCCACCAGTGATGATGTAGGAGTGGGAGGCAAGGCAGAAGGTGCGACAGATAGCTGGAAAAGACAAAGGGCGAGCAGTTTGCACTGCTGCACCCTTTTCCTCTTGACAGACCTGAGTAAAGAGAAGATCTAGTAAGATGATACATACTTGCATACTGGTGGGGTGAAGGTAAGTGTTTTTCAGTCACAGTTATGTGGATTAATCAGAAACTGAGATGGGGAGAATGAACTAAAACATCTAGGATCTTCCAGGATTATTTAGTTTTCAAGTGACTATGTTTTTATTCTTTTTTCCAGCAGGCACAGTGTTACAAAGTCTTTCAGTGTCCTTTGTCCAATACATCATGATGGGTTGTCCATCAGGAATAATCTAAAAGTCAGAGGTGAAACTGACCTGCAGGAGGACCTTGCCAATATGTTTGCCCTGAGCCATGTATCTGAATGCCTCCTCCACGTGGTCCCTCTCAAATACTGTGGTCTTTAGAGGCTGAACTACACCTCCCACAATGCCTTCCTTCAGCAGCTGGTACACTTCCTCCCACTCCTGATTGCCTTCTTCAAAGAGAGCATCCAGCAGGATGCCGTGGAAAGAAACATTCTTCAGGAACAGAGCCATGCCTGGAAAAATCACAGCAACATCATGACATCGTTCGACACTGACCATGTTGAAGTGGAAACCATGGTGACTGCCAAGCATGTAGGGAGTCTGAGGGGGTCACAAAACTCATGAAAAACCCTAAAGACTGTATCTAGAACCAGTGTTTGCTTTGTCCATTTTAGGCTACTGAAGAAACCATGCAGACTGCGTGAAAGAAGACCCAAATTCTATGTAGATGAAAACAGTTCATTCTAAGGTAACAAAAATACAACAATTCTTATTTTTAGGTGACTACACCCTAACGAAAACATCTGTGTTACAACATTATAAACTTAACCTTTAGTTTATTTTTAACAATAAATTTGTTAAATTAGTATAAACTTAAATTAGTATATATTTGTAAGCCTGAGTGTGAGTCAGAGGCTTCCTACTGACCCAGTGGGGAGTTGTTGGACAGGTCATATTTGCCGATTTCCAGGAATCGCCCATGTCTTGCTAGGCAGCGAATACTAGCCTGCAGCTTCTCCTCAGCCAGAGAGTTCAGCACCACATCCACACCTGAAACACACACACTCACTTGTACTCACTTTGTACTGTATTCTCAATGTATAATAAATACTGCACTGCAAAGCTGGCTTGTATGCAATGGTCTCAAACTGTACACTGTGGAAATGTTGATCTCAAGTCACTTAAACTAAATTAGCCATTTACTCCTCGGGTGAAAAATTTACCATGTGGTTAGAAATTTAATTAGGCCTAAAAAGCTGTGCCCGAAAAGACAAAATTCTGCCCGACAAAATTCTGTCTGAACCTGACCCTCATTAGTATATTTCATCCTGAACTCAACTGTATTTTTCTTAACAAGCTTCCCTCTGTGCAACAGTAGGAGTTGGCAGTGACAGGGACAATACATGGAGGGATTTTGAATTGCCAACAACAAAACTAATAATAATAATAATAATAATAATAATAATAATAATAATAATAATAATAATAATAATATCACAGCCCAAACCCACCAAAATTCCATTAAATATGTGAGAAATATGGTGAAAAGTGAGGTGTTATCATACTTTTAGCATGAGTTTTCTTTGAAATTTGTAAGTCTGGTGCATTGTACATATGTATAGTGTATGATACTTTGTTTTTAAAAGGTGGCTCTTATTTTAGAAATTCTACAGAGAGAATATGTCAAAGCATGGTATGTCAAACACAACTTATTACTACAGGAGGAGGTGTCTCACCTTTGCCTTGTGTGTGAAGCAGGATGTGCTGTTCAAAAGAGGTGTCTCTGGAGTTAGCAAAGGATTCTGCTGAGAGCTGAGGGAACCTCTCCTGAAGATAGGACTGCTTCTCCATTGAGCCTAGCAATAACAGACACAAAAAGATTTTTACAGTTCATATCAGGTAATTTCTCAAAATTATCCCACAATTATTAGGTACTATACCACTTTAAAGCTTAGTGTATCATAGTTACTGCAAATGAAATAAGTATCTCTAACATTTCTCTTAATGGGATAGTTCACCCAGAAATGAAAATTCAATCTTTAGTTTCACAGGAAAACAGCATCCTCCAACCTCCCAGACAATTAAAGTGAATGGTTACCAGTTATCAAACGGGGAAAAAAAGCTTAAAAAAAGAAAAAGACAGAAAGTGCTTCCATATTGTTCATCTGGTGTAATCCAAGTCACCCAAAACTCTGACATGCAGATACTAATAGGTATCTACAGTGAAGATTCAGGCTAAAAACATGGCATAAATTACATCTTTCAAGTCAGCTTGGCATGTCAGATTTTTAGGAGACTTGGATTACACCAGATGGGAAGTATGAAGGCATTTTTTTATCTGTTGTATTTTACATGTGAAAACTGGTCACCATTCACTTCAATTGTTTGGGAGATTTGCAGTGCTGTGTTCCTGTGAAACTCCAGCAGTTTTTTGTGGACTAAAAAACTAAACCTGACTTTCAATTGGCATGAGGGTGAGGAGATATTGACCCATTTATCAGATATGGGCGAATTATCCCTTTAACTATAAGACAGAAGTCATAATTGTGACAAAAATAATTTAATTTGTTGGATTTTTTCTGTCACAAATTGGCTTTCTCACGAAAAGAAAATAAGTAAAATAAGAAATAAGATAAGAAATCACATCAGAGTTAATGCATTCTTAATTTTATTAACCTTTTTTGTCACTGTGACAGTGCGCAATGTGAGTGTTGCATACTAACCGACTGTAGTGAAGACTTTACATTTCCTGCTGAGTGCTATGGCGATGGCAGCCTGGCCGACGCCCCCTGACCCAGAGTGGATAAGAACAGTCTCTCCGGGGCGGAGCCTGCCACGCACCACCAGAGAGTAGAAGGCTGTGGCGTAGACCACTGGCACTGAGGCTGCCTGCTCCAGTGTCCTGCACACAAGTGTGTCAGGATTAGTATTATTTGCCATTATAGTATGAAGTAACTATGCTTGATGCTGCTGTGAGGGCACCCATGCAGAAAGAAAATAGAAAAAGTCAAACGGGGGAGCACCTTATTTACAACATGATGCTCAGAAATACGTACATTTCAGCTTTCAACGGTTATCTAATGAGATTATGCATTCATGTTTATCCATAAAATATGAAAAATTAATCATGAAATAAGTTCCTGTTACAAGTTACAAATAAGTGCACAAGCTAATATATAATAAAAATAAAATTAAATAAACAACAATTAAATAAAATTCAAAATTTCCCTCTGTAGAATCTCAGCTGACTGAGGGGCCAGTCACAGTGGTCACTCTGCAAGAGTACTTTAAACTTTTGGTACTTAAAAGTGCATTTTGTTGCTTCTACTTCTCTGCATTTACTTGTAATGGAGTATTTCTACAGCATGATATTGCTAGTTTTATTCAGGGAAGCAAGTAATTAATTACAAATACTCAAATTACTGTAATTAAGTAGTTGTTTAGGGTATCTCTACTTTTATGAGTGGATTTTTAAGTCTTTTTTAAGTCTTAAGTACTTTTATTCTTACTTATGTATGCATCACAAGATGTAATCTCTTTGCTTACTCTTAAAATCATAGTTAAGCCTTTCCTGGCTGACAGTCAACCGGGAGAAGGCCGGTGACACCCGGAAAGACGGGCGACATCCAGGAAAGACTGGAACCAAGAGGCATAGAGGGTTGGCAACCCAACATGCAGTTTCCCATAAATCTAGCTACTTAAGATATCTATGAGGCAACACCCCCAGAGTCTTCAGAGAGGGGTGGAGGATGAAAGACTCAACTGGACTGATTCTATGGTAATGACAGAGCTAGTTCAAACAACCTTGAGTGGGAAAGCAGCAGAAGCCAAGTTGTACTGTGGCAAGATTTGCAAGAATCTGTGCAGTCTCATAATCCACCAGGCAAAAACAATGTGTGGTCAGGTGAGAAGAGGAAAAGAAGATCAGGACCTTTACATCTATGGTGTATACCATCAGCAGGGAGAGATTTGGCACCGCAGTGACTCTTCTGCATCACTGTTTATTGTTGCTTCAGCCTTGAAATCATGCATTATCAGGAAGAACCATCATGAAACTAACTTGTGTAGCTACAAATCCACAGCATCCCACTTCCACACCTTGGTGAGCAGCTCTTTTCTTGTGTCCCCCATCCACATTGTTATATAATGCAGCCACCCACTCACACCCACACAACATATTTAAAAATGTGAGACAGACCAGCTGGAGGGAACATCCCAGAGGAACCGTTTGTCAGCATCCACACTTGTTGCCAGGCCTTTAGCAGGCAGCAGCCCCATCACACGTTGACCACTGGGGTCTCGACCAGAAAACTCCATACCCAACATGCACTGCTGCAGAGCTAGGTCACCTACACAATGTACAGTGAAAAGGAGAAGTTAGTTGTCTAATTGCAACAGTTTTTTTTTTTTTAAATTAATGTAGTCTGTACTCATGAGATACTGTGGTTATTATTGTTATAGGAGCCAAGAGAGTGCAAGATTCCTTGCTGTGTGTCTTCTATCCACTCTCTACCTGGAATAGCATCTGGTGGCAGTTTGCCAGTGGCCAGCATTATGTCTCTGAAGTTGAGTGAGCTGTAGTAGACGTGACACAGTTGCATGTTGGAGTTGCTGGGCACAAAGTGGCGGAGTGGAGAGGCAATCCAGCGCAGAGAAGACAGGTCACCTCGAGTCAATACATTGACATAAGCGTGCTCAGTCAACTCTTCTTTCAGATCTGACAACCACAAACGCAGACAAATGGATGTGTTAGCACAGCACGTGCACAGCAAACATTGTGAAAACAATTATATGGATGGGTCACCTCTGTCAAATTATGTTAAACAATACTGTTACTTAAACATGCAATTAAGGGATGCCAAAAGATAACATGACTTTTAACAGGTAAAATATATATCCATGTATCACTGTCTGTTTCATATATCTAAGAACCTCACTGAGATTGTTCATGGCCTGACAGCTGTCACCACTGATTTATTCACTGCATCAGGCTACACAGTGGTATGTATACAGCCAAAGTTGACCAAAACTTCTACAGCAATTATGACCCATGTAGCATGACAATAGTAAAAGGGGTGCAGAGGAGACCAGGAGAAAGGGATGTGGTAAAGTAGCAATGTTAATATGAAGGAATGAATTCCAAAGACACAGTTGCTATCCTGCCACCAAAAAAACAAAACACAATCTAGGCAGCATAAAAATTGTCCTGATCAGAATTTTGTTTTAGAATTGTTCCTGAAATCTGTCTTTACATCCATCTCCACTATGGTTTCTCACTTGACAGGTAGCTCAACAAGATCATGACTTGTGTTTTGTGATTAAGGTTAGGGGTTCGAGCCCTGGATGATGCAGAATAAACATGCTAATGCCTGCACAACCACTGAGCTGTGTAGACTAGAGACACATCAAGTTTTAAATCATAATGGTCTGGACAGTTCTGTTGGTGGACCTTCATATATTTGTCATTTGTCTTCTCTTCCTCAATTTCCTCTGTCTTTCTTCTACTTCCTCATTGTCTGAGTCTGCACACTGTAAAATGTTGCTCAGCCATATTTTGATATTTTGGTACCGTGAGTGATGAGCTGGTGCCTGAAGGCGCCCCAGTGTCCATCTCTGAAAACGTTCATAACCAGATCCCTCTCCAGCACTGACTGCATGGACTTATCGGCCGGCTGGATATTGGGTGCAGCTGAGGCCTCGTTTAGATTGGACACAAATGCACAGCTGGTGACATGAAAGGAGAACCCAGACAAAGACATTAAAAAGGGAACAAAAACCATCAGACTGAGCCAATACATGCATAGAGAGGTGAGACAATACCTACATACAAGAAGCTCATTAAAGCAACTTTATTGTGTACTTTTATAATAGACCAGTATACACTAGTACAGTGTTTCCCAAACTTTTTTTCCTGGAGGACTCACTTTTGAAGAATGACAAGCCATCATGAGCCAGTCCACAACAGATCTTATTAATAAATCTTGGTAAGACTTAATTTGTGCATTAAATCACCATTTTTACTTCCATTTCCACATCACCTTATACTATCTTGGCCAGATCTGTGACGATTAATGGATTATTAAATTAAATGCCAACTATTTTCATAATCATTTAATCAGTTTGAGTCATTTTAAAGAAAAAAAGTCCACATTCTCTGATTTCAGCTTCTTAAATATTAATATTTTCTGGGTTTTTTACTCCTCTATGACATTAAACCATGACATTTTGGACTTGTGAAACACAAAACAATATTTTCTGAACAGTTGATTAGTGGAAAAATTATTGCCAGATTGATCACTAGTTAAAACATCTGTGCACTCCACCTGTTTTCACATGTTTGGACATATTTTTCAAGATTGCCACAAGATTGTGACAGGATTAATTAATTGATTTTCATTATTTTCTGATATTTTATAGACCAAACAACTAATCACTTAGTGGAAGAATTATTGCCAGATCGATATTTTTCACCATTTTTCACCAACAGTTGATTGAATAATCGTGAATATAATGGATAGATTAATTGGCAATAAATTATTTCATTATTGTCATCAGGAAAACAATATAGAACATTTTGGACGACTGCATTATAAGAATATGACTAAGATACTACTAAATTTCTTTCATAGTCTTTTATTTATTTGGTGACCTAAACAATATGTCCCCTGACCCACCTGTGGGTCCCGACCCGGTGTCTGGTAATCACTGCACTGTAATTTACAACTCAAACCTGCAAACCCCAGAAGTGAGTGCAGTGTTACTAACTGACTAATATTGATAGACAAGTATAACCAAAGATAAAGAACAAATATGATTAAGTATTGGTTACACTGTGGCACAGTGGCGGTGACAACACAGAAGTATGTATGGTAGAGATTATGTCTTACCGTATTCGGTTGCCACCTGGCTCCTGCCGTAAGCAGTTGACCATTCCCACAATGCCACAGTGAGCCTGAGAAGCAGTCAACCACACTGGACTGTCTGATGACTCCATCATCATCGTCTGCAGCACAAAAGATCCACACAGACATATTTGTGAATGATGACACAGTGACATGGAAACTGTATTCTGACATACTTTGAGGGATTCTTTTTATTTATTTGTGAAAGCCCCAGTCCTTGTGAGTTGTAGTTGAGTACTTTCAGTCCTCCTACTTCTCTCCCAAGAATGTATATTTAAAAATATCTTTATACAGATTTATCACATCTATAAATCTGTAAATCAATTCAGTTCTAACTGCTTTGCCACAGCAAAGCATTTCTGAAAATGCTAAACACATAAAAACACATTAAAAACAGACTATAACAAATCATATACTACAAATACTACAACAAAGGAGCATAAAACAGAAAAGAATACTACAAAACAACACAAATATCATTAAATACATCAATAACCAGCATGTAACTGTATGTGTGTATATGTGTGTGTGTGTGTGTGTGTGTGTGTGTGTGTGTGTGTGTGTGTGTGTGTGTGTGTGTGTGTGTGTGTGTGTGTATCACAGGTCTACTGTACATAAATATGTCTATTTTTTGTTTAGAACCAATTAATCAATTCAAATCAAGAGAAAATTAACAGTATATAAACACAACATTGTAAAAAGAAGTAAAAGACAGAGTGTGAGCTCTGAGGAGAATTAACAACATCATTAACATTAACGTTAACAACATCTACCACAT
The DNA here is from genome assembly GCF_056507025.1 of Lutjanus erythropterus. NCBI lineage: Eukaryota > Metazoa > Chordata > Actinopteri > Lutjaniformes > Lutjanidae > Lutjanus > Lutjanus erythropterus. Next base: position 36,763,160 of record NC_139333.1, on the reverse strand, counting down.
GCTTTTATGTCTGTCCCCAATACTGTGACTTGCACTAACATGCTGTGGTGATGACATTATTTTCTCTCAGAAAGTATTTCATGTCAAGATATCAAAAGTTTACATTTAACTTTTGTTAGGAATTTTGTCCTAATGTCTTCATATTTGCTACAGTGTAGCAGGAAATGTTGCTCTTTCTCCTCCTGTCTCTGTGGACACAGTTGACATAGCCTGTCTTCTCCAGATAGCCACGTCTGCCTGTGTCGGCTATAGCCAGGATGTGATCACCGATTACATCAATATTCACCTGCATAACTTTGTACAAATCTTCATACAAATCAGCTTTTTTATATATATATATACCCACCTCACACTATTAAATTGTAACTATATACGACAGAATCACAGCAGCTCATTTCTACTATTCTCATCATGTAGAGGACAGGAGCAACTTTGTATTGCTCCTCCATTTCAAAAACAAAACATGGCCCAAATAAGTTTGTGAGGCTCTAATTTCAGGGTTAAAATAGTCTTGAATATGTATGCAGTGTTTTATGGATGCCACTCCAATATAAAGTAAGTTTGGGACAGTCCCAGAATATAAGTGTTTTGCCTCCAGTGAGCCACAGTCTCCAGCACATCAAACTTCTACACCTGTATTTTTATTACAATATCTTTCTTGAAATTTTTTCCAGAAGTGCTCTCTCCATTCCATGGAGCTAGTTGAGGACCAAGCTGCAGATTTCCCCCCAAGCCTTTTAAGAAATCTTTATTCCTGCTTCTTTTTCCTCACATTTCTTATATGAAAAAGGTATTTTCTTTCTTGAAAGAGAGCATGCTTGTCCTGCACAGATCGAAAACTAATGCGCTTTTGTGAGTAAATAAGAGATAAGTTGTAAGTCCTTACTTTATCCAGGATTTTAAATATTTTATCTCCCCTGGTTTGTAAGCAGCCATCTGAAAAGTTTAAGCATGCTTTGAACTTTCAAAAGTCAAACACACAGTCGACCCACCTTGAGTGTCTCCACCCACTTGTAGTCAGCACTGTCCACAGGTAAGAAAACAGGCTGTTTGCCTGGAGACGGACAGCGACAAAGAAAGAGGGCAGAGCCATAAAAAGACTTCCTGACAGCCACGAGGCTGAGGGAGGCCTCAGAGAACACCTTCTCCCACTCAGCCTGGTGAGAAGAAGGAGATAATATCACCAAAACATCATCTGCCATCGCACAGTCAATGTGATGTTAGCATCTCAGCATGTTACTAGGTCTGCACACTTAAGTGAAATTAATAAACTATTTCTTGAGAAGCAACATCTCTGTGATGTCCATAAGATGCACAAAAAGAGTTATGAGTGTTTAAAAGTTAGCATGAAGGGATTTGAACGGTGTCTCCACTGACCTGTGTGAGCAGCCCTTGCTGGCTGCTGCTCTGAGTGGTGCTAGAGAGGAAGGCAACCATTTCCCCCAGAGTCTCTCCCTTCAGCAGGGTGTGGAAAAGGACAAACCCCCCTTCTTTGGCTCCAGAAGCCAGATTAGTCACCAGCAGTCCAGGGTCCGTCCTTAGAGGGCCCCAGGCATGGTTACACAACACTAGATCTGCCCCTCCCACTATGCCTCCAGGAGCCGGGCCCATCAGAGGGTCCCACTGAGCTGAAGTGACCCCCAGCTCCTCCAGGGTGGCCTGGTGGGGGGTCAGAAGATCCAGGTTGGTCGCTGTGGCAGTGTAATCCACACGTAGTGTGGGCTGGATGTTGAGGAGGGCTACTGCACGAGAGAAGAGTTGCCCATCGTTGGAGAAAGCCTAGCAGTGGTTGGAGAGATGAGGAGGGACGGAGACTGTAAATACTCTAAGACTGAAGCATAATTCAGTCATTCTGCACCAGGATGAAATTTGCTCCAGATTCTTTCTTTTGGATTTATCTAGTTGTCAGTCTTACCTCTAAGACTTTGATCTTGCCAGGTGTGCCATTTTCTATGGTGGTGTCCAGGCAGTGTCTGAGGGCTGGGTTGTCTAGCAGGCCTTGCAGCAGGCTGTCTTGCAGCAGACATGCCCTCTCCTTCTCCACCATCTGTTCCAGCTCAGATCGAAGGTTCCCGTTCAGCTCCAGGCTGCAGAGCAGGGCCAGCAGCCGCACCAGGCCAGGCTCGGAGGGCTCGGGGCTGGGAAGAGGGCCATCTGACACCCCTTGTAGCCCAGGGATGGAGAGCTTGACACCATGAGGGGCTAACTTTCTCTGCAGTCTGTAGATTAAACCTGGGTGGGAAGTGACAGTAAAGAGTAAAGACAGCTCTTGTTGATTTTAGGATTTTAATCCTTAAAAAACAGAAATAACATATTTTAATGTGCAAAATACAAAAAAAGCTTTTTATTGACTTGCTTTACAGAGCAACTCAGGTGTTCAATACGAAAGATTGTATTGTGAAGGCAGTAAGTGATATTATTTTAATGGGCCCCTCCAATGAAAATCAACATGTCCATATGGTGTTTTTTGGTATGCTACAAGACATCATGAGTGAAATAAGCATGGCTGATGCTGGAGACAGTGGCAATTAATTTGCATATTCATAGATCTGTGCCTATATGAGGCTACGGTGTGGAGTGCACATCTAAACTATTTTTTTCTTTCTTAAGTATTTCATTAGGATAGGACAGTATGTGAGGAGACAAGAAACAGGGTAGAGAGTAAGGCTCATTATTACCAGGTAATCTCCACCAGGGAGCCACAGCTGCTGTAGAGGACTGTGCATGCTCTACCAACTGAGCTACAGGGAGTAGCTCAGCCAGTATGACAGATTTTGTTTGCTCTTTTTTGTTACCAAACAATACAACACTGAGCAATCATTCTCACTTATTCTGTAACTTAAAAGTTCAGTATCCTGTTACTGAACCTGTTAGTACAGTCTAGACCTGCTGTATTTCAAAAATGCCCTGAGATAATTTGTTATAATTTGGTGCTATACAAATTATATCTACAGTGCATGCCATGTGCACTGCCATGTTTCTACTGTAGCCCAGAACAGACAAACCAAATACTGGCTCTAGATACAGCTATTCATGTTTTTCATGATGTGAGGGGCATTCAGTTGGTTTCAATGTGAAATGCCACTAAATCCCACACACTGGTCCTTTATTCATTCATTCAATCATTGCCCATAACCTCTTAACCTCAAAGGGTCACGGGGGTCCCAGCTGACACTGGGTGAGAGGCAGGGTACACCCTGGATAAGTTGACAGTTCATCACAAGGCTGACACATACAGACAAACAACGATTCAGTCGAACTCAGGACATTCTTACTTTGAGGCAGCAGTAGTAACCACTGCGCCACCGTGCCGCCCACCGGTCCTTTAAATAGCTTCAAATATAATCCAAAATGAATGCTACCAACTGAAGTGAGGAAAAGTGACACAGCCATAAAGACCTCAGAACGTTTCTTTGTTGTACCTTTGCAGAGCCTCAGCTGCTCTTCAAGTTTCCCAATGGCTGTCAGGCACTCTGTCTCCATATAGGGAACAAACGCAAACTCCTCCAAGGTGGGGGGACTCTGCTGCTGCTGACGACGGGGGGCCACAGTGGCATGCAGACCGCAGATTTGGACTCCACCAGCAACAATGTTGTCGAGGCAACGGTTTATGTGGACATCCACAACTACAGGAAAGTGAGTAAAGTTTGATGTAGAGTTGAAGACATACAGAAAGTGAACATGTTTCTAATCAGATCCAATTTAAAAATCTGGACCCTCGCTGTAGTTGTGATACATGATGGATGATAAACAGGGAAGCAAGTCCGTGTAGATTCACATGCAGATACAGAGAAAAGAAAAACAGTTTTTAATAGACTGATAACACTCACCTTTCTTTTCATCAGTGTAGTTGTAAACCTTTTTCAGATGAAGAGCTGGATCAACACACACAGACCGGATCCTGGTTGGCAAACGCAGACTACGACCAGACAGGCCGACCACAATCATCTGCAGCATGGTGTCCAGAAAGGTCACCCAGTTTCCTGTCCACTGCAGTTTCCCGCTATCTCCTGGAAACAGCCAATCACAGGAGCCAATGACAGTAGCCAATCAGCAAATTAATATAGCACAGTGGTAACTTATTGTCTTTTAATTACTGTCTTATCTGTTCTATTCTGGGTTTAATTTTAATCTTGTAATTCCACAAGAAATACTATGAAACAGTCAGATTTCAACAGGTTTCACATCGCTGTCACCTGCATTGCTGGACTCTAAGATGCCTTGGAAAGTTTTCCCATAGTCATAGCCGCGCAGCCGCAGCTCTTTGTAGATATCATGCGCCGTGAGCTTCATTTTGTGGTCACCATTGTCATTGGCAGCTTGTTGACTTATCCGGCTATGGAATGAATCGAGGGATGCATCCTCCAGAATACTCACCTTGCCTGAAAATCACACGTACAGAGAAGAGGAGAAGGCAGAGACTCATGGGCAGGCTAAAGGATTTTCACATGTTCACTGTTGAAAAGTGGAGCTATAAAAGGAGCAATTGCATTGTCTCTGTTGCTGTTTATTCCTTCCTTCCTTGTCCGTAACCACTTATCCTTGAAGGGTTGCGGAGGGCTGAAGCCTATCCAAGCTGACATTGGGTGAGAAGTGGGGTACACCCTGAATAAGTCGCCAGTTCATCACAGGACTGACACAGAGAGAGAGGTTAATTGGTAACTCTAAATTGCCCATAGGTGTGAATGTGAGTGTGAATTGTTGTCTATTATGCTGCATGTCTTTGGACTGTGGGGGGAAGCTGGAGAACCCAGAGAGAGCCCACGTGGACACAAGGAGAAAATGCAAACTCCACACAGAAAGGCCCTGCCCCAACCAGAAACTCCCCAGTGGCCCAGCCAGCTGGGAGATTCGAACTCAGGACCATCTTGTTGTGAGCCAGCAGTGCTAAACACTGCACCCCTCTGATATTTTCTTCGGTCTAAATAACTGACTTACTTTTTTCCATTGTGGAAACAATAACTGATGTTAGGAAAAAAAAACTCACTCAGCTTATCAAACCTTATGAAAGCGGAACAAGTCATTGGAGGGCTTGAAAAAGACGTTCTTAAAGCACCTTTACCAAAAGGATTTATTTCTCATGTTTATGAAACTTATGATTAAATTTGTAATTAATATAGATAATGTTGATCACATCCGAAAATAGAGACAGATTATATTGAATATAGAAGGAAATATCTGGGTATCAGTCACAGAATATACACTTACTTTTCTGATAGACACATAATTTGAAATGTTACTGTTGGCTGAGACAATCACTAGTTCACCGGTATCTGTCTAAATCCTATCCACTCAACCAACTCAACCCAAAGCCGTCAGGTTCTGTCCCGTCAGATTCAGGCACAGATCTAAAGCTCTAATACACGTTGCCACTCACAATACGACATTATACAAATTATTTTCTCTTGATGTAAAACTACTTGGCTGTAAAACATACCTAAACTGCTTCATACATTTTTAATGCAGGCCTAATATATGCAGAAGAAGTAATAACACTTAGTCAGAACATCCACAGTTAAAGTCAGATATAGATAATAACAGCATCTTGCTTGCACAGAGGATCAGAAACCTAGATAATGCTGGAGTTATTCTGGGATATGAATAGTCAGGTTTGAGTAAGACCAGGACAAATCACAACAGAGACTATTGCTTGTAAAAATATGATGTTGATGACATGTGACACAGACAAGATGCAGAGTGAAGTTGGTTTAAGTTCCATTTAAATTGAAATACGAAAATATAATAATTGTAATCAAATATTATAAAGATCAGTCCCTTCAGGACTGCCAGTGGGTGTCTGGCCTGTTCACTTGCACTGTCAAACACTGTATGTTCAAACCACCTACCACTGACAGCCAGGTTTCCATTCTCTGAAACCTCAAACTTGTTGGTGGCAGGCATGAGACGCACCTCCAGCTGGACAGAGCCTGAACAGAAAGGTCAAGAGAGAAGACAGACAGAGAGGCAAAATCAGGTAAACATTGAAGTGGAGGTCAAACAGCTCCCGACCCCATGTGCTCACAGCCCTGCTGCTCTGCTCTCACCAGTCTTTGGCAGGATGGTAGCCCTATGGATGGTGACATCTTCAAAGTTTACTGGGGTGGTTTCCATGACAACCCCGAGACTTCTCACCAAGGTACGCCAGGCCAACACCAGGTAACCCGTCGCCGGATAGAGGACACGCCCATCAATGCAGTGTCCCATCAGATAGTAGTCTGTAGACTCTGGGTTTATGTCTGTTGTTGGTCATAAGGATTTAGACACTGAACACACCAAGTTTTCCAATAGATCAGAAAAAACTTTTTAACTCCTTTCCTTAATATGACACAAGAGGGCTGAATGGGTTTTCAATTCACAAGCATATTTCTTACCAATGTTATACATGGTGGCAGCATTGGATCCTCCTGAGCCAGATGGAAAATCCTCTACCTTGGGGACATCCCAGGTCTGGGCATGGTCCCACTGCACCAAGGGGGAGATCAGTGGGGTACCAACTGGCACAGGGTACTTCACTGCTGGGCAGAGGTTGTTACAATCCATGGAGATGCTAAACAGGTACAAAAAAACAATTAGCTAATTACAATGTTAGCAATCTGAAACTGCATTCTCCTTCTCCTGCATTCTGCATTCGCTTCTCCTCTGCACTCAGAGAGGAGAAGCGGACTGAACATTCACTGCGAAGCCCATCTAGACCAACAAACAGGGCTGGGAGGGTTACTTAAAAATGTATTCTTGTACAGTTACTGATTACCTGTCAAAAATTTAATAACAATAACAACAAAAAATATAATAAAAACAATATAATAAAAACACTGCAAAGTGCTTTGACAGGCAAAGCTAAAGAGCAAGATACACCATAGGCAAAATAACAGCAGAAGGCTAAAACAGTAAGGCCAAATTGGAGCAACACAAATTTAAGCTAAAAATGAAGTAAAACTAAGACACAAGCAAAAGACACCAAAACATAGTCAAAATAAGACAAAATAGTAAAAGAGACAAGACCAGGAAAACAAACAAACAAAAAACATGACAATATGAATAAATGGAAATAGAGGGAGGAGATTACAGCTACATTATATGATGTTGTCTAGTCAACATATATAAATAAAAGGAATAAGACAAAATCACAAAATGACAGCATTAGTTAAGAATTAATTAATTAGGATTAAAATATATCAAAAAGAGACAAGTCTATAAAAGTCCATAAAAATGGGTTTTAAGAAATGATTTAAAAGATGTCACTGATTCTGCAGCCTGATCTCCTCTGGAAGGTTGTTCCAAAGTTGAGGGGCGCTGATGGAGAAAGCATGGTCACCTTTCAATTTAAACCTCAACTTTGGAGCAGCCAAAATGCAACCTGTGAACGTTTTTTTTTTCCAGGTCAAAAATCAACTGAAAGATAAACTACCTATGAGTCCAGAGTGGTGTTGCGACTTGTTCATTGTTGAAATGTGTAATGTTGAAAAATGCATTTTAAAAATATAATCTGGCTAAGTAATCCCTATTTTTTATTATATTATAATGTATCTGTAATCTGATTCCATCTTTTCTACTGTAATAGATACCAGTTACCTTTTGTGTATCCAGATTGCATAATCCAATTACATGTAATCTGTCACCACCCATGTCTGTCAACAATGATAATGCCAGTCACTAAATGCAGACAGAGTGAGGCATTTACTGACCCGTTCATGTAGATTTTGCCAATGTTTGTGAGGAAGAACTCAAGGTTGTTGGTGTGGCCTCTCTTCATCAAGGGAGTGATGGAGCATGTGGGCTTCAGGCTCCTCTTCAGGATGGCCTGTGCAGAAATGTATTGAAAATTCAACAGTGGCTGCAAAACATTTGGTACACACAGTATGGTAACTCTAGTCACCAGGACAAAGACATACACAGAGATTCTGAGTAAGTTCCTGCAGAAGTTGTAGTATTTTAAATTATGAATATTTATTGTGTATATACTGTTTATAAGCCACATTTATTGTTTAAGTGACTTGCCAGAGTGTACTTAGAACCTACTGCGAATGACTTATTGGTAAATATGCTGATTTCGAGATTTAAACTATTTATCAATTTTGACAACACATTTTTTTAAAACCTATATGCATATGAATCAAATTTTACCACTGATTTAATATTTCAAAACCGCACCCTTCAGAAAAACTGCAATATGTCATCATAAATAATGGCGAACAGTGACATCACACTCGCCTTCCTTCTATATCGCCTTCCATTCCATCTCAGCTGAGGGTCATAATGGGGTGCTTCATAGAAGTCCTAGTCTGATACCTAGTTTAATAGGATAGTTCACCAAAAAATGTACATTCAGTCATTGTCTACTCATGCTGATCACAACTGAAGGTCAGCTTTAGTTTTTTAGCCCACAAAACAAAGCTGGTGTTTCACAGGAAATCAGCATTGCAGAATTTCCTAAACAATGCAAGTGAATAATGACAGGTTTTCAAATGTAAAACAAACAACAGAATTAAAAACATCAAATGCTTCCATACTGCTTGTCTAGTGTAATCCAAGTCTCCTAAAGCCCCAAGATACCAAGTTGACCAAAAAATATCATTTACACCATGATTTTAGCCTGAACCTTCACTGTAGATCCATAGCTTGGAGCCACATTCACATGCACACTGTCTGAAGTGGGTGTGCAAATGGCATGTTGGGACTTTAGGAGACTTGGATTACACCAGACGAGCAGTATGCTCTTTACATTTACATTTGAAAACACGGCCATCAACTGACATGAGGACGAGTAGATAATGACTGAATTTTCATTTTTGGGTGAACTATCCCTTTAACTTGGATAATGAATCAAAGGAGGGATAGCGAGATGCTTAGCTATCCACCAATGTGGAAACATTAAGTTGCTACAGCGTAAGATTAAATGCAAAATAATCAACTATGATTTATTTGCCTGTCCCAGTCACGCAATACTTGAATTGGTAGCAGTGCACCCGCCTCCTTGTCCCACCTCCAGCTACCAATTCAAGTAATTAAATGTAAGAAGGGCGATTTCATGCATCAATATAACAAAAGGATTGATGAATGACTCTCTATGCAGCCAATGGCTTAAATGCACATTGTTTCAATTGACATACACAATTCGCACCTGACAGACAGAGAAAGCAATTAAGTACAGTACAGTGCAGTGGCCTGGGTATGCTGATGTTGGAAGAGAAATTGCAAACAGTGCTTATCTGCAGTGTTGATATTGTGGTCTATGAACAGCATGCCGGTCATACCTGCAGCAGAGCATGAGGTGCTATCTCCACCACCACAGCATTTTCAGGCACCAGACTCAGACCCTCCTGGAACAGCACAGGGCTCACTAGGTTGTTGACATGGTAGTCAGCCGAGCTGTACAGAGCCAGAGGAGAGTCCCACTCAGACTGAGGGATGCTGGTGCTCACCCAGCGGGACGAACGCAGCCGCGGCTCCTTGATCACCTGCACAAAGGATGACATTTAATATTAAACTTAACTGATCTGTATTAGGCAGTTTGGTTAGTTATAATTATGCTGCTAATAATCTGACATGCAGAGTAGCCTGGTGGCAAAGTGACACAGTGCAGTGAAGACAGACAAAGGTTCAAAATATAAATCATCCAGAACTTCAATCGCACTGAATTTGCAGGATATCAAACAGAATAAGATCCTTATGGGAAGATGTTGAAAAATGTCATTAAATAATTAACAATAAATTACCCAAATATAATTTATCATATAGAAAAAATAATAACAAAAATAATACGTGAAAAAGTGCATTTCATGTATTACTACACCTGATGGAAGCAGGATTGCGTTTCACTGTGACAGGAGGAGTCAAAGCTTCACCCTTGCATACTACTGAAACACAGCAGAGCTACATACCTTCTTCAGAGCAGCCAGCAGGTTGGGAGCAATGGAGGCCATGTAGTATGAATGGAATGCGACACCAGCGCTGCGCACCTCCTTTGCAAACACTCCCTGCTCTTTCAGCTCTGACACAAATTTACTGATTGCTTCCTGAAGGAACACACACACACACACACACACACACACACACACACACACACACACACACACACACACACACACACACACACACACACACACACACACACACACAGAGACCATGTCTGTCAAGACACATCACATTGAACCTGGGAAAAACTAGGCTGGTAAAGACCATGCTTACCATGCTTGCATTTCAGTATGGAGTGTTGTTATGCTTGTACAAGCTGACACTGTTTCACCCTCTTCTCCTCCTCATGTTGTCTGGCTAATATTTCAATTTAAAGGTAATGGTATTGTACTTCTTTTGGTATTTGCAAATGAGAAATTCTGTCAGGCAGTCCCTCCCTCACTTTGATATGATCCCTAAACAATACAATTTCTATGAACTTATGGCTTAAATCCCTACCTCCAAACACCAAACTCTTTGTTCATCGGCAACCTCCTCTCTCCACATCAAAGAGGCATGGATTAAGGACACTGGTGTAAAAATTTTGGAGGAGTTACAGGTGAAAGGGTTGGGTAGGGTTAAAGCATGTTCTATCAATGCTAGACTTCAACTCAATCAGTTTAAAGTCATTCTTTGGCTGCACTTTTACAAGAGTAAACTTATAGAACAGAAAAATAGAATCTTTCCTTCTGTCACTGCTACCTGTGATAAGTGTACTGTAGGTCAGGTGACGGGACCCTGGGCCATCTTTTCTGGTCTTGCCCCAAACTCACGACTTTCTGGTATGCTATTTTAAAGTTGTTCAGTGATATACACAGCAGCAACAACTAATCCCTGATGGTCTTTTTGTGATTTTGGGTTTCTCTGACTTTTCTATTGCTGAATTTTCTATTACAACAAGCCCTCAAGTTTGGTAATGGTCATAGCAAAGAAGGTTGTCCTGAGAGAGTGGAAATCTGTCTCCCCTCCCTGCTTAAAAATGGCTAAAAGACATGTTTTTTTGTCTATATCTTGAGGACATTTGGTATACTCTGTCAAATACCCACCACAACTTTCTTAAGATCTGGGGACCGTTTTTCGATTACAGTAGAAGGGAGAGGTGTCATACTGGGACCTAATCACACTGGACTGCATTGTACTGTGCTGTACTGTTTTGTATCATTGTACCATTTTTCCTAGCCATCTTTGATCTCACTCTGTCTTGGCAGTATGGACTCTCTCTGACACTCAATCTACTTGTGGATATTTCAGTCATTGTACAGACTGACATGCACATGTTCACCTTTTCTGTGAGCTGGCAGTTTATTTGTTTTACTTTGATCTGTTTTGTCACATCTATTTGTCTACTTTTGCACTGTTTATAGAAAAAGAAAAAAAATCTTTTCTTCTTTTTTTTTTTTAAGTGAAGGTATTGTGATGAGTGCTGACCAGTGTGATTGGCTACGCACTTAATTTTGCAAGACACTATTTCTCTACCTCTTGTGCTCAGCAAAAGCACTGGTAACATTAAAAGCTTGCTCATGCAAAATCTTATGTACATTCCACACAACATCTGTAACACTGTAGCGTGGATCCTAGAAATTGCATAGTTAGAAAATAATGAATATGACACCTTCCCCAGGAAGACTGTGTCAAATTTTGCCTCTCACTGTGTTAATGAGGCTGTAAAAGACAAGCTCTGATAAAATGTTTGACCTGAGGACCGGAGATGGTGACGGTGTCCTCCGCGTTGTGGCAAGCTGGGACCACTCCCTGAGGACACTGAGCCAGACACTCCACCCAGGTCAACCCTTGAACACAGACAACAAGTACAATGGTAAAACACATGAAAACAAACAAATAACAACAAGATACAAACATAGTGTAAAATCAGTGTTGTTAAAGTCAGATGGAAAAATAAAGGCATGAATGTGAACTGTCAACCACTGTGTCTTTCTTGAAGAGGTGATTCTCATCTGAAATATGCTCTTCACTGTTATTGTTGAAACACAAATGAAAGATAAGGCTACTAAATCCACACGTCATTTAGAGGTGTAGCTGCATGTTAATCCCACAAGAGGGCGCTGACACAATGTGCATCTGAAGGGCAGGAAGCAGTTCATGAGCTCTTCCTGTCACTTTCGCTGTGCATCTGCACTCCCTGAAAACTGCAGCCCTGTGTGACCATGTGAACAAACTGAACATGTCTGGGCACAAAACACAACAAAATAGTCTTAAAAGTTGGATTTTTTCCATATATCAATGCTAATAATTTTCTTTCTTTTTTTTTTAATTAGAAATCCAACTGTGGGTGTGAGGGAGACTTCTGTTCAGTAACTAATATTGATAACGTCAACATTAGTTACTCAATAGTTACCAGTGAAAATTCCAAAAATGAAAATTCATGATTGTCTACTCACCCTCATGCCGACTGAGGGTCGGCTTTATTTTGTTAGTCGTCAAAACACTGCTGGAGTTTCACAGGAAAACAGTGTTGCAAAATCTCCCAAATAATTGAAGTGAATGGTGACCAGTTCTCAAACGTAAAAAAAAGCATAAAATGCCTCCATACTGCTTGTCGGGCATACTGCAAGTCACCTAAAGTTCCGACATGCCACTTGCACACTTGTCACACCACACACACAGTTCAGACTGTGTGCATGTGCATGTGAACGTGGCTCCAAGCTAAAGATTTTTTTTAATCAACTTGGCATGTTGGGTCTTTAGGAGATTTGGATTACACCAGACAAGCAGCATGAAGGAATTTAATGTTTTTACTCTTCTTTTTTTGGTTTTGGGTTTTTTTGTTAAAGATGGGGTGAAAGCTGCTGATTATGCATTACACTCCTTGTTAGTGAGTAAAAAATATTTTCATTTATCTTGTTTTTCATTGTTTTGATAAAATCCCCAAATAATCTATCTACAGAGAAAACTAGCCTGGTCAATAGGATCTCTACTGTCAGTGTGTTAGATGTCAGTTATGTCTCCAAAATCTCCAAGAAATGAAGTCTCTGTCGTTTCACCTGTTCCTTGGAGAAGCAGCTAAAATAAAGTCAACATCAGTGAAATTTAAAACTATTAAACTGTCCTTCCCAGGCCATAAAGTTCACTCAACTCATTTGGATGACACAGATGATCCCATTCTTAACAAGCATGTTTTACATTAGTTTTTTTCCTCTGTAGCTGTTTAATACAGTAAAGACTCTCTGCTCTCTCTCTTACCAACTGCAGCCATGCCTCCTGGAGGAAGATTGGCTTCCTTGATGCAGCGTCCTCTCCAGTAGGCAGCGAGGATGGCCTCACTGTGGCTGAGGGAGCCGTCAGCATAACCACAGGCCAGCTCTCCCACCGAGTGTCCTACGATGCCATCAGGCTGCAGACCCAGCTTAGTGAGCAAATCAATCTCTGCTATCTGTAACAAGGTGACCCACAGAAGACACGTTGTCTTGATTTGACTTATTAGACAACATAAATTTGATTTTATCCTAAAAATAAATATGACAAGAATATCTGTCCCTTCATAACATTTATTCAAGTAGCACCCAGTGATCACTGTGTGAAGGAAGCTGCACACACGTATCAGCACTGAGTTTTGTATTTGACTTGTGGCTGACATTCAGCACTATAAATTCTGCCCAAATACTGTAACTCCTGGACCATCAGAGAGGTCCGCTGCCAGAGCAGGGACGTTTCTAGTCCTGGAACTATGGTTGACGAACAAAACTGAGACCACGAGTCCTCTGGTTGAAACACAGGGAAGATTAATCAAGTTCCTAAAATGGGGGAAACGTGGTGGAAACTGGTCCATAGTTGTTGCTTTTTTGTATTCAGAAAGATAACATGTACATTATGAAAGCTATCATGGCAGAATAAACTGACATGCTCAATTTCAATGTTGTGTCCTTTTTTTTTTTTTTTTAAGTTATGTTTTTGGGCTTATTTGCCTATATTTTGACAGGACAGGTGAAGAGCAGACAGGAAATGGGGTGAAGAGAGGGGGGATGACACGCAGCAAAGGGCCACAGGCGGGAGTCAAACCAGCAGTCACTGCAGAAGACCGACAGCCTCAGTACATGGGGCGGACACTCTACCAACTGAGCTACAGGGCCACCCTGTTGTGTCCTTTTCTAACTCTTCTTTAACAGTACTGCAGCAGTAGAACATGACAAAGTGAATTGCAAGATATGGATATGGAAAGTGAATTGCAAGATATGGAGATATGACTGTTGTTGTCAAATTTATTATAACAGGATAAATTCACTGAAATATATCACCTCTGAGATGTAGCAGGACATCCAATCATAGAGGATTTTTTTATGATTCCATATCAGTAACTTTGGAAAGAACTAATATCCAAACACAAGTCACACAGTGAAGTCCTACCCTATAGTGTATATGAAAATGACACCAACACTCCACTCTACCTGTATGGCAGCGAGGCCAACAAAGGCATTAACAGTGTCTTCAAAAGTGGCATCATCTGCTTCCATGAGTAGGTGAGACACAACTAGGCCGGTGTCCTTCAGGGCTGCATCTGACCGCAGGATGGACTCTCTGAAGTCTGGCAGCTGCATGAGACTGCGGCCCATACCAGCCCACTGTGTTCCCATACCTGTTGTCAAATAAACAGTCACACACCTTAATCCAGCAACACAGCACTTACTGAAAAGACTCACCCGTCTCAGGATATCTACATGTACCAACAGTCCCATTTCAACGCTCAATAGTCGATGTTTGAGCCGGCAGTATCTGTGGAGGCCTCCAACCACTGAGAGATTATTCTCTTTTTAAATCCAATAATAGATACTGACTTGAAACAATATCTTTAAAAAATAAACACAGTCGGGCACATAAAATGATTGCTCAGTTCCTCTAGGCCAGTGTTTCCCAAACCTTTTTTAGGGACCCACTTTTTAAAAATGACAAACCATTGTGAGCCAGTTCTCAATAGACCTTATTAATAAATCTTGGGAGAGTTAATTTGTGCATTAATGAATGTTCTTGACCACTTTTTGTCATAAAACTGAAGTGACATTTTCCAACACACCTGCATCTATGATAGCTGGATGTGTGGATGCCTTCTGTGAACAAATTACTCACAACATTGAAACATCAACAAAAAACAGCAACTTCTCTGTGCAGAAACAGTGTCCAGATATTCTGGATAATCCACAAACTGAACTGTGAACTGTTTTCAACGTTAGCCAGGTGTAAACATGCATGAGTGTGTGTGAGTGACCTTTTGTCAGACTACTCAACCCATCAGCCTAAAACTTATGTGCACATTTATGACAGTCAGCTCAAGGACCTCTCATGATTATGGAGATTCAGAATTTTTGAAAAAACAGGAAAAACCTAAAGAAAGCCTAAATAAAACCTGATACATCCTGTAAAAACTGTGGACTCCGCACTCCTCTTAACTGGTCAGTAGGGGCCGCAAGTCATCAAGAACTGCTTGGCTAAAACAAGGCTTTAGGGCAGTAACTATTTAAAAGTAACATGTCATTGTAATCCATGACAGTTACTGAGAAAAATTATGTTATTAAATTACAGTTTCTAATCAAAATGTGGCTCATTACAATCCAAAAACTCTCTATGAAAAGTGTAGACATCTTGCTGTGTAGATAACTAACAACCCATATGTCATAAAAGTGAAATCTGTTATTTCTTTGATGACTTACCTGAGCAGATGTACCAAAGAGGCCTGGCAGTGGCCTGCACCTGCTGCACCTCTGTGACATCACTCTGAGAGCCAATCAGAGTGTAGCCTCGGTAGGGCATGCTGGCAGTAGGAACTCCCGACACCTCATTCAGCAAAGACAGGAAGCTGTCATCTGCATTGTGTTCCTTCCCCTTTTGGAGCATGGCGCTCACCGCAGCCTCTGTACGGCCACATGCCTGAAGCAACCTGGGAACTGTCCTGGGTGCCACAATCCCCTCAGCTGGCTTCTCAGATGGACGAAGGATCACATGAACATTTGAACCTCCAAATCCAAAGGAGTTGATGCCTACGATACCGCCTCGGATGGGAATAGGCTGGTCAACAACCTTAACACGACCATCAGTGAGGGCGGGGATGTCAGGATTAGGACTGCTGAAGTGCAGATTGGGAGCCCAGACTCCTCTCTCCAAAGAAAGCACAACCTGTGTATGGGGTGAAAAACAACCAAAAAAACGAGATGAAGAACAGAATTTTAATATGACTGAAATAAGATGATGATGGTGCACTTCTGCACCACCATCACTGAGTCCATCCTCCTTCATCACCACCTGGTACGCTGCTGCCACCACGAGGGATAAGAGCAGATTGCAGCGTATTTGCTCTGCCAAAAGGGTGATCAGCTGCAACCTGCTATGCCTGCAGGACCTGTATGCCTCCAGAAGCCTGAGGCATGCAGGTAAGATTGTAGCCAACCCTTCCCATCCCAGACACAAACTCTTTGAGACACTCCCCTCCAGCAGGGGGTGCAGTTCATCAGGACAAAGACCTCATGCCATAAGAACAGCTTCTCTCCATCTGCAACTGTCCTCATCAACAAGGCCCGTGTTCCTACTGTTTTATACATTTTTGTTCTTTTTTCGTGTGTTATTGTGTATTCTCTACTCCTCTATTTATGCCGTTTTAACTGACAGTACTTGCCTTAATCCTTATTGATATTTCTAGCTCTCTGTTGTTATGCACCAACATGCCACAGCAAATTCCTTGTAAGTGAAAATCTACTTGGCAATAAAACCCTTTCTGATTCTGATATAATTCAAAAGGACACTATCAATTCATTCTCTTCAGCTGATGCCCCACCACCTTTTGGAAGGTTACAGATGTGAAGCATAGTTAAGATCACTGTAATACTCACAGAAGTGTATCAGCTCCTATAAAGAAATAAAATCAGTTTAACAAATTAAATGAAAGTCGTTACGGAGCCCATTTTACATTATTACAGAGGCTCTTCTCATGTCAGATGAGCCACAGTGTGAAGCAAAAAACACTCCAAGAACCACATTAATAATCAGACCAGCTGACTCAGTTCTTCTAACTTCACTTTCATCCATGCCAGCTACATGGATGATAAATAAATATCCTACAAACCATTAAACATACAATATATGAGCAAACAGGAATTAAATAAAGGGCTTTTCACAGTGCATATTTTTAGCACTGGGCTAAGAGCCTAACCTTGGGCTAACTTAGCCCCTTTTCACACACACATTGTTACCCAGGGCTGAACTACACCCAGGACTATATGATTCACACTGCCCTTTTTTCTATCTCTGGGTTGAAGCCTCTGCACACCCAGACAGGTGTTCTGTGTCAACCTGGCTGATTATCATCTTCTTCTGGTCTTTTTAGCCCTGTTTCTCACTAGCAGCTTTTAGCCCTGGGTTTAGACAATTTTCAGGGGATAACCCCACAAACTCGGGACTAACCCTGCTCTGGAGCAAGGCCACCTAGCCCTGGGCTGAAGTCAGGGTTAGTCTTCTATAGAATGTGCCAGAAATGTGTCAGTGTGAAAGTTCTCTTAGCCTGGAGCTAAGTGCAGTGTGAAACGCCCTTTTGAGTCCAAAAAAAACATAAAAATCTCATTCTATCTGTGTGCACAGAGAGAACATATTCCCAGTGGTAATTTATTTAGGTCTCAAGTGCAAAATAAGTAAAAATCCATCAGAGATGCAGGCTATGACACTCTTTTTCCTTCACATCATTCAACTTTCACTGTTTGCACTGGCTGCTACTATCTACTCTG